>NC_053489.1:381329813-381671688 GCF_905171775.1 Rana temporaria | reverse complement strand
GGATGTTAGATGGCATGCAGGAGAAAGATCAGCGGGGTCCGCTGGAACACTGCGGTCTGCAAATTTCTGAACTACCTCACAAACCACTCGCCAGAAGCGGCTCAGAGCCGGGCACGACCAGAAAATGTGCAGGAGTGTCCCCTTGTCGGCCCGGCAACGCCAACAAAGGTCAGACGTTGCCGGGAAGAACTTGTGAAGGAGCTCTGGGGTTCTATACCATCGTGACAAGATTTTATAGCTGGTCTCCTGGGCTTTGGCGCAGATGGAAGACTTGTGCGTAAACCTCAGGATGCGCTGTTGTTTGGCCTAATCGAAATGACAGTGTAGTTCCTCCTCCCATTTAAGTATACCCGGGGGGTACAAAATCTGGGCGCGGTGTGTTTAAAAGGCCATAGGCCAGGGAGAGCGTATGTGACGTGGTACCTGGGGTGTTGCAGAGTTCCTCTAGTGTTGTAAGAGGTTGGGCATTGGAAGCCGGAGGCCTTGGTGAGCGAAGAAAATGACCCAGCTGATGGGATCTCAGGAAGTCCAAGCGAAACGGGCCTGCGGGATCAGAGAGCTCCGCAACAGTGCTCCAGCGGCCCCCCACGCTAAAATGGGAGGCCTGATAGAGGCCCGCCTTGCTCAGCCCCCGAAAGACCACATCCCGCACGCCCGGCGCAAATCGGGGGTTCCCCAATATGGGATACAATGGTGAGTCGGTTGAGGATATATGTGCCTGCGCGATAAGTCTGGCGCAGACCCGTAGCGTATTGCCAATCAGTGGGTGGCGTTTAGTGTCCGCCGGTAGGTTCGAGGAGCACCAAGGCTCTCTATTGAGGGGTATCTCGCTCTGGTCTTGTTCCATCTGCGCCCAAAGCTTGTTTTCCTGATTACGGCACCAATCCACCAGTCTACTTAGGTGAATTGCGTGGTGGTAGGTGCGGACATCTGGTACTGCAAGGCCTCCCTGGCATTTGGGTAAAACTAAGAGTTTAGCTGAAAGTCTCGGGCTCTTCTTAGCCCTGATGAATTCGGTAAGCGTGGACTGTACTTGTTTAAAATATGCAGGGATATGGATCGGCAGTGCCTGCATGAGATATAGAAACTTAGGGAGGATTGTCATCTTCACAATGTTGCAACGGCCTACCCAGGAATGTAGTCCCGTGTGCCATTTGTTCAGGAGTGCCCGAATCGTCCTCAGCAGGGGCGGGAAGTTAAGGTCGTATACCCGTGCGGTAGTTTGGGGGATGTGTGTGCCTAAATATTTCAGGGCGGTCGTCGTCCACTTTAGTTTAAATCTATCTTGCAGGTGTGCGAGTTGTTTGCGGTATCCCCACGCCCATGGCTTCCGATTTGGTGTAATTGATTTTTAGGTTGGAGAGTGCACCATATCGTTCAAATTCCCTCAGTAGGGTTGGAAGGGAGGTATTGGGATTAGTGAGGGAAAACATAAGGTCGTCGGCATAGGCCGACACCTTATGTTGTGTATGATTGATTGTCACTCCAGATATGTCAGGGTTTAACCGTACGTGGCAGAGAAATGGTTCCAACGAGAGGGCAAAAAGGAGGGGAGAGAGCGGGCACCCCTGACGCGTTCCATTAGCGATCGGGAAAGGGTCAGAAGACACCCCATTAGCTCGAACTCTGGCCGTCGGCGACACATAGGTTGCAGAGATCCAAGACATCATTTTCCCTCCTAGCCCTACATGTCTAAGCGTAGCGAGGCATAAAAGCCCAGCCAACCCGATCGAACGCCTTCTCCGGAAAATACTAGGTGTCTTGGTTCGGGTGGCGGAGTAGAGCAGGTTCAGGACTTTAGTGGTGTTGTCCCTTGCCTCTCTCGTTGGGACGAAGCCCACCTGGTCCAGGTGAATAAGATGGGGGAGGTGGGATTGTAGTCTGGTGGCAATAATTTTGGTAAACAATTTCAGGTCCGTATTAAGGAGGGATATGGGACGATAGCTTCCGCAGCACGACGGGTCCTTGCCCTCTTTAGGGATAACAGAAATCTGTGCTTGCAACGTAGAGGCATGCAGCGTGCCACCCTCAGTAAGGTCGTTAAGCATCCCCACCAGGTGATCGCCCAGGGATGGAAGTAGTATTTTGTAGTATTGTAGCGAAAGGCCGTCCGGACCAGGGGCTTTCCCTAATTTGGTATTGCTCACCGCAAGCTGTAGCTCGGCTAACGTGATGGGGTCCTCTATGAGGGCACGTGTCTCGGAAGGCAGAGTGGGCATGCGAGAGGAGGTTATGTAGTCCGTTATACGACTCGAGGGTGGGGGTGTCGTGGATAGATTATAAAGTGACTCGTAAAATGACTTGAATCCCTGCGATATTTGCTGGGGTTAAGGTTATTTTCTGTCCTGTCGAGGAGCGCACATGTGGAATGTAGGATGCCAGCTTCTGGTCTTGCAGGGATTGTGCTAAGAGCCTACCACACTTGTTGCCTGATTCGTAGACTCTCCTGCGGGTTATCTGTAGCGCCGACTTAGCTTTAAAAGTGAGTAGATCCGTGACCTGCGTACGTATCGTGTCAAGTTCCGCCTTCAATGGACCCGTCAGGGATTGTTTGTGACTAAGCTCCAGGGCCTGAAGTTTGTCAAGTAGGGAGGTCAATTGGGCAGTCCTTAGCCGTTTAAGTCTCACACCGTGCTTTATGAGGGTCCTGCGAATCACCGCTTTATGAGCTTCCCAAATCAGGCCCGCCCCGCTGTCTGTGGTAGTATTAGTACGGAAATAATTGGAGATTTCTCTAGTCACGTCAGCCACTATCTCGGGGTCTTGGAGGAGGCTCTCATTGAGCCTCCACGGCTTCCTTTGGCCTCTGTAGAATTCGGTCAGGGCATACCACATTAAGGTCGGTGCATGGTCCGACCACGTGATGGAACCCAGAAAAACTCCTTTTACCGCCTGCAGTTGGTTATGAGGGACGAAGATATAGTCGATGCGCGAGTACGCATTGTGAGGGCGGGAGAAGAAAGTGTAATCTCGCTCCCCTGGGTGAAAAAGGCGCCAGGTGTCAATAAGCTGTGATGTGTGCAGAGCTAAGTGGATGGCCCTGCGCGCGCTCCGAGTGATCGAGGAGCGCCCCGTGGAGGTATCCTCTTCAGGAAGCAGGGGGATATTAAACTCTCCCCCTACAATAAGCTGACCCTCAGAGAATTTCCGGAGGGCGGCTAAATGTTTTTTGATGAAAGTGTCTTGTTGGCTGTTTGGAGCATATAGGCTGGCTATGGTAACCTTCGTGCCTCCGACCAGGCCCCGGAGGAAAAGGAATCTGCCCAGCGGATCCGTCCGGACCGCTGTCAGGGTCCACGGTAGTTTCGCTGAAATCAGAATTGAAACTCCTCTGGATTTAGCCTCCGAGTACGCGGAATGGTACACTGTCGGGTAGAATCTATTTTTGAGGATTGGGAAGGTATTTTCTCTGAAATGTGTCTCCTGCAGGAGAACTATATCGGCCTGCAGGCGTCTCATGTCGTTGAGCAGCATCCGCCGCTTCTCGGGGACATTAAGTCCCTTTACGTTCAGGGTGACCACATGAATCTCATCCATTTTCATGGAAGGTGAAAGGAAGGTAACAAAAAGGGAAGGGGGAGAGAAGGGTGAGCAAGAGGAGAAAAAAGTGAGACTAGAAAGAGTAGAAGCCCCCTGCGAGTGACCGGTCTCACAGGGGGTAGAAGACGCGCCCGATGTAGGGGTAAGCCCACAGCGGGTGCTGACCAGCTAAGCTGGGTAACTAAAGTACGCAAATTATTTGCAAAAACGCTCCCCAGTGTGACCTGGGTAACGAGCGTCGTCCTACGTGGGGGTGTGTTTAGCAAGGTCGCTTGGGATGCTCCCAAACCCTTCCCGACCCCACCGGCCACCATATGGATGAAAGGCATGGAACCCAAATAGGGCTACCATAGCCAGAAAATGTGTGGAACAGTAAGAACACAATATACATGACTTTCAGGTTACCTATAGAAGTGCACTAAACTACAACAGTAATACAGGCAAACATTTCAAACCCAGTAACCAGGCCGACCTTCAAACATATTAACATTCCCGCAGCATCCTGACCCCCAGCCCCCTGGCACCAAAGAAACCCCCCCACCCTCCCAAAATAACATCATCCATCCCCCCCTCCCCCCAAGCACCGAGCAACTCCCCCCCCCCCCCCCCCCCGACCCGTGGCTACCCCTTCAGTTCATCAAGTCCCACATCAGCCCATAGTACTCACGACACCCGAGTCAGAATGAAGTGCGGCTCCCGGTGTCACAAAGCAATTGGGGGTGGAGCAATCTCCGCCATGGGGCCCGTTAACATGAGGTCTCCGGTGTGACAAAAGTCAAAGAAAAAGAAAAACAAGACACAGGGGAGGTGATGTCCTTGATCCTGCCAAGTGTGGTCCAGTGGATCTGTGGCGATAGTGTCTGCAGGAGTATATTGTGCCTGAGGCCATATTCTGTTTTGATGAGCATGCCCGCCCGTCCGGACCGAGGGGGGGGGGGGAAATGCCGCGCCACCGGCACCCCCCCACAGTTCCAAGGTCCCCCAATAGTCCTCAAGAACAACAGCGCCGCCAGTGCAAAAATAGAGCGGGAGACCCAAAACGCGGTCCATCCAGGGGGGGGGGGTCACCACAAACTCAGCCCGGGCCCCGGGGGGGGGGGACCAACAAGGCCACAAACATTCCGGTTCAGGGGTCAGGATAGTCAAAGTGCAAATCTGTCAGCCTGGGTACAACTACATGGTAGGGTTGCCGAAGCACAATCAGGACTCACGTGTCTCCGCGTTGGCTGGAGCCGGCACACGGCCCCTGGACCTCTGAGAGAGTGCAGGTTGGTTATGGCGTCCGGCAGCCGGGCCCCAATGGCCAGTCGGTTTAGGGATCCTCCGCAGCCAGTTCGGCACTGGAATCGGTTCCACTCCCAGGACAGCGAAAAGCTCAGGTAGGTCAGCCAGAGATCGTAGAGTAAAGGAGGACTGCTCCGTGCGGAAAGTGACCGCCAGCGGGTATCCCCAGTGGTAGGTGCAGCCGTGTCTCCTCGCCAACTCCAGCACCGGCTTCAGCATCGCCCGTCGCTGGAGTGTGGCCCGGGACAAGTCCGGGAGGACCTGAATGCATGCCCCATCAAAGTCCAAGTCTCCTAGGTCCCAGCCTCCCCGCAGAATCGCATCCCTCTGCGTATAGCAGTGCAGGCGGCACAGGACATCACGCGGCCTGGCGGGATCTGTAGATTTGGGGCCTAGTGTGCGGTGGACCCGGTCTATTTCCAGCGAGGGTGGGGGGTTCTCCAGCAGCCTGTGAAAAATGGCTGTGACCGTCACCGCAAGATCTTCGGGACCCGTGGCCTCAGGGATGCCCCGCAGCCGCAGGTTATTGCGGCGGCTGCGGTCCTCCATTTCTTCAAGGTGCAGCTGCATCTCCTGGGCCTCTGTTGACTGGGATTCGCAGACCTGCTCCAGGGCCTGCACCCGGGACACCAGCGAGGCCACCACCGTCTCTCCAGATGTAACACGGTCCGCGACCGAGTGTATCTCCGTCTGCACCTCCTGAATGTCTCTGCTATGTGCTTCTTCAATCCTTAGGATCAGGGCTTCAATATCCGATCTCGTAGGGAGAGCTTGAAGCATACTGCGGAGGTCTGCGTCCAGTCGGCTCTGGCTCAGGGCAGGATCAGCCATCTCCATCCGGAAGTTTGCCAGCGTGCTTGTAAGGGGGTCTGGCAACTGTGAGCCTGTCGGCGTAGCCATCTGGGCTGTGGTAGAGGCCGGTACCGTGCAGGATCCACGTGGTGCGGCCACAATGGCGCCCGGCTATAGGCTCAATGGGCTCCTGAAGTAGGTATGAATACTGGATTGAGTGCTCAGGGATCGGGTCCCCCGGGATGCCGATCGTGTTCTGTAACCACTAGGGGTGTTCATACCGTGTCCACATGCGTGAGAGGTGTGTTGGCGGCCGGTGAAAGCCGAGTCAGGCCGGGAGCCCCCCTAAAGCATGTCTCTGCTGGGCCATTGCTATGGATCGGCTATGGATCTGCTTCTGCGGGTGCACGGGGGTCTCGGCAGTCCCTTGCAGGGTGTTCTGCGGGTGTGCGGGGGGTCTCGGCAGGCCCTTGCAGGGTGTTCTGCGGGTGTGCGGGGGTCCTGGTGGGTCCCTGCAGGGTGTTCTGCGGGTGTGCGGGGGTCTCGTGGGTCCTTGCAGGGTGTTTACTTGAGAGCAGGGGGACCAGGAAGCGGCACAGGCGGCAGGCTGGGTGGAGCAAGATGGCCGCCAACTTCCAGAGCTAGGCCGAAGCCGCATTCTTTCCTAAATGCGGCACCCGCGATCGGGATCGCGGCCTCGCGGAGGCCGCCGTACAAGCGGAGAACGGCAGATTTGTGGCCACGGATGTTCAGGGTCCCCAGGGGGTCCCACTGGGCCGGTGCAGGATTCTGCTGAAGGTCAGGATGAGCTGTACAGGAGTATTGGACGAAGCTCAAGCATGCACGTCCTACTCCATGTTATGTCAGGCCACGCCCCGTCAGGTTCAGGTTTTTATTCAAACCTCTTTGTGATTCCAAAACCAAACTGAGACGTCAGACCCATCCTGGATCTGGGATTTCTAAATCGGTTTCTGAACTATTCGATCAGTGGTCACCACCCTACAAGGCGGATAATTCATGGCCTCCATAGACATCAGGGACGCATATTTACATGTGCCTATCCATCCCGCATACCAAAAATTCTTAAGGTTTGCTGTAGAACATCAGCACTTCCAGTTTGTGTAAAGTGGAAGTGATGAGCGCAAACTGAAAGTGAATATAAAGACAGTCAAAAGACTGATAACATCTATAGATCAACAAAAATTGGCAAAACATAAACCATAAATAAAGTCCAAAACTTAAAACCAAATACAACTATTGTGTCAAACATATGGATAAAGTCCAGTGTGTATAAATCAAGTGAATCAACTGGTAAAAAGCTTCTGCCCTTGGACATCAATGTGGACAATCTGTATGGAACTTCACAATGATTGAGCTCACAGAGCGCTTACCTCCAATTAGAGGATAATGTGTGTCCCCGAAATCCTCCTATTGCTGGGTTGAACTCCAGGAGCGTTCTCTGTGTACACTATTGGTGTAGGTCTCGATGAGGTGGAATCAGCTCACAGGTGGCCACAAGTATTAACAGGAGCAAAAAATGAAGATAAAAAACTCTCATCGTGAAGTAAGTAAGCACTTAAAGAAATTTAATGAAGATAAAATGTGCTTACATCAAAGAAACGAATAAAACTCCAAAAACAGCGGCACTTCCGGTGGACGGTCGGGGTATCGCGTCACTTCTGGTCACGTCTACCTTACGCGTTGCGTCACGTCACTTCATCAGAGGTTACTGAATGACTGCTAGATACTGCCTTATAAAGATACAAAGCGGAAATGGGTCCGTGGCCATTTTGTGTTAAAAAACGGCATTCAAACTGAACTATCTTGCGGCCATTTTACAAAAGGGCAAAAAAGAGGGAAATAACATAGACCAGTAACCATAATTCTATATGCGGACTGGAATATGTAACATGAAAGAACAGATAATTAAGTATAGTTACTAACTTTACAGATAAAATTCTCAAAAATGTCCAAAAAAGGGATAAAATACATAATAAAACTTGTCAAAAATAAAGATGACAAGATGAACAAGCCAACGGCATCTGCGACAAATTAATAAATTTATCAGGATGATGTCGAATATGTGCTTACAATTATGTTGGCTGTATATAATAACCTTTCAAGATTAGATTTAAAATTTAATAAAATTAGAACATAAAATGTTCAATGATGGATTAAATGATGGATTAAATGACAAACATTCTAGACTAAACTGGAGTGAGTGATACCCCTTGCGTTTACATATTACTACTTCAATCTGTCATAAATCTACATCACATAATTAAAAATTACTCAAAAAACAATTTAAGTCGAACTCTACATTTAACCCATTGGGAACTAAAGTAATTAAATCGCTATTGTCATTAAATAGCTGTCATCATAAATCATGGTTGTTAAATATACCTAAGGGTCAGTTGGTTCGCATTAAATGAAATTGTACAAATAACACAGATTTTCTGACTCAGGCAGAATTTATAGCTGAAAGATTCAAAACCAAAGGATACCCAGATGACTTTATTCATGAACAAATCCAATCAGTTGCAGGTCTAGATAGAAATATGATGTTACGGGGAAACATGAAGAAACAGTGGCTATCATTTTGGATTACAATATTCAGCACAAGGACGTGGAAAAATTGATCAAAAGACATTGGCATGTTTTGAAAGGAGATAGGCATTTGAAATCTATATTACCTGAAAAACCCAATATTGTGTATAAAAGAGCACCCACCATAAGAGATATTTTGGTGAAAAATGTTGTTGACCCTCCACCCAAGAGTGGTTATACATTTTTTAACACAAAGGGTTTCGTTCCCTGCAAGTATTGTTATGCCTGTAAACACTCTAAAGGTCCACAAAAGAAAAGGACCGACTTTGTTTCTACACATAAAAAAGAAGGACATACCATTAAGGATTTTATCAGTTGCCATACTGAAGGGGTGGTCTATGTGTTACAATGCTCCTGCAATCTACAATATGTAGGAAGAACAAAGAGAGCATTAATGGTTAGAATCAAGGAACACATTGTTAATATAGAAAATGGCTTCCCTAAGCACAACGTTAGTAGGCATTTTGCGGAGAAACACAATCAGGATCCCAAACAGCTATCCTTTTGGGGGATAGATAAATTTAATAAGCCATGGAGAGGAGCCCATTTGGTTAGGACTATTAGCCAGAAGGAATCTCAGTGGATTCATTCCTTAAATACTTTAGTTCCCAATGGGTTAAATGTAGAGTTCGACTTAAATTGTTTTTTGAGTAATTTTTAATTATGTGATGTAGATTTATGACAGATTGAAGTAGTAATATGTAAACGCAAGGGGTATCACTCACTCCAGTTTAGTCTAGAATGTTTGTCATTTAATCCATCATTGAACATTTTATGTTCTAATTTTATTACATTTTAAATATAATCTTGAAAGGTTATTATATACAGCCAACATAATTGTAAGCACATATTCGACATCATCCTGATAAATTTATTAATTTGTCGCAGATGCCGTTGGCTTGTTCATCTTGTCATCTTTATTTTTGACAAGTTTTATTATGTATTTTATCCCTTTTTTGGACATTTTTGAGAATTTTATCTGTAAAGTTAGTAACTATACTTAATTATCTGTTCTTTCATGTTACATATTCCAGTCCGCATATAGAATTATGGTTACTGGTCTGTTATTTCCCTCTTCTTTGCCCTTTTGTAAAATGGCCGCAAGATAGTTCAGTTTGAATGCCGTTTTTTAACACAAAATGGCCGCGGACCCATTTCCGCTTTGTATCTTTATAAGGCAGTATCTAGCAGCCATTCAGTAACCTCTGATGAAGTCACGTGACGTGACGCAACGCGTAAGGTAGACGTGACCGGAAGTGATGCGTTACCCCGACCGTCCAACGGAAGTGCCGCTGTTTTTGGCGCTTTATTCCTTTCTTTGATATAAGCACATTTTATCTTCATTAAATTTCTTTAAGTGCTTACTTCACGATGAGAGTTTTTTATCTTAATTTTTTCCTCCTGTTAATAATTGTGGCCACCTGTGAGCTGATTCCACCTCATTGAGACCTACACCAATAGTGTACACAGAGAACGCTCCTGGAGTTCAACCCAGCAATAGGAGGATTTCGGGGACACGCATCATCCTTTGACTGGAGAGGATTCCTCTGGGAAACCATCCCAATATCTCGAGGATTTAGTTGACACGCATTATCCTCTAATTGGAGGTAAGCGCTCTGTGAGCTCAATCATTGTGAAGTTCCATACAGATTGTCCACATTGATGTCCAAGGGCAGAAGCTTTTTACCAGTTGATTCACTTGATTTATACACACTGGACTTTATCCATATGTTTGACATAATAGTTGTATTTGGTTTTAAGTTTTGGACTTTATTTATGGTTTATGTTTTGCCAATTTTTGTTGATCTATAGATGTTATCAGTCTTTTGACTGTCTTTATATTCACTTTCAGTTTGCGCTCATCACTTCCACTTTATACCCTATATTTGTTGTTAGCACATTTTAGATTTGAGCAGCATTTTGAGTTATTTCTGGTCACTTATCATTTTCACTGTTGGCTAGCGCTTTAGTTACCCACTTTTTTTACTTCCACTTTGTGGCTCTGCCCTTTGGTGTGGCTACCGCACCCCGAGTATTTACAAAGGTGCTAGCCCCTCTGTTGGCAAATCTGAGGGCACAAGGCATAGCGGCAACCGCCTATTTAGACGATCTGCTTGTCATAGATCGGTCAGTGGCAGGATTAGATCACGCCGTGCTCACTACAGTAAATTACCTAGAGCATTTAGGATGGATCATAAACCTACAGAAATCCTCTCTACAAGCCCAGAGAAGGGTAGAGTATTTGGGCATGATCATAGACATAGCCCAAAGCAGGGTATTCCTGTCAGAGACAAAGATCAAGTCACTAAAGGACCTGATTCACAAGGTCAAGACAAAGAAAAGGCCGTCTTTTCGCCTTTGCATGAGGCTAATAGGGAAGATGGTGGCCTCCTTCGAGGCTGTCCCTTATGCCCAATTTCATTCGAGACTACTTCAAGGCAGTATCTAAGCTGCATGGAACAGGAAGATCCAAGCTCTGGATCTACCCATGCGCCTGTCTTCACAGGTGCGCCAAAGCTTCAGTTGGTTAAAGACCAAGAACTTGCGGAAAGGAAAATCATTTCTCCCAGTCACCTGGAAGGTGGCGTCTACAGAAGCTAGCCTATTGGGCTGCGGAGCAGTGTTAGGCCTCGTACACACAATAGGTTAACCAGAGGACAACGGTCTGATGGACCGTTTTCATCGGTCAAAACCGATCGTGTGTGGGCCCCATAGGTTACTTAACCATCGGTTAAGAAAAGCCAACTTGCTTTAAATTTAACCTATGGATTCCTAACCGATGGGTCAAAACGGATCGTTAGTAGGCACCACCATCGGTTAAAAATCCACGCATGCTCAGAATCAAGTCGACGCATGCTTGGAAGCATTGAAATTCATTTTTTTCAGCACGTCGTTGTGTTTTACATCACCGCGTTCTGACACGATTGGTTATTTAATCGATGGTGTGTGGGCACGACGGACTATCATTCAGCTTCATCGGTTAACTTATGACAACAGTCCTTCAGACTGTTCTCATCGGATGGACTGATCGTGTGTACGAGGCTTTAGAAGAAGCTTCAGCCCAGGTAACCTGGGTCAAGACCAAAGAAAGCCTGCCCATCAACATACTGGAGATGCGGGCAGTATACTTGGCCCTCAGAACCTGGACACACAGGTTACAGGGCCACCCTGTTCGGATTCAATCCGACAATGCTACTGCAGTAGCTTATATCAATCACCAAGGAGGCACCCACAGTCAGGGTGCTCAGAAGGAGGTGAATCGGATTTTGACATGGGCTGAAGATCATGTTCCTTGTCTCTCTGCAATCTTCATTCCAGGGGTAGAAAACTGGCAAGCGGACAATCTGAGTCGCCAGCATTTGTCACCAGGAGAGTGATCTCTCCAGCCCGATGTCTTTCAGGCAATATGCCAGAGATGGGGGACCCCGGATGTAGACCTGCTAGCTTCCAGGTTCAACAGGAAGTTGGACAACTTTGTAGCCAGGACGAGCAATCCTCTGGCCTACGGATCGGATGCTCTAATAATTCCCTGGAATCAGTTCTCACTGATCTATGCATTTCCTCTGATCCCTCTCTTACAAAGACTATTTCGCAGGATCAAGAAGTAGGGAATTCCAGTAATCCTTGTGGCCCTAAATTGGCCCAGAAGGCCCTTGTACACCAAGATCGTAAAGATGGCGGTAGGAAGACCTTGGAAGCTTCCGCTTTGTCACGACCTGCTGTCACAAGTTCCAGTGTTCCATCCTTCCTTACAAAAACTAAATTTGATGGTCTGGCTACTGAGACCACATTTTGAAGAAACAAGGGATCTCGGGTCCAGTTCTTTCTACACTCAATGCTAGAAAGCTAGCCTCCAGGCTTATCTACTATAGAGTCTGGAAGGCGTATGTTTCCTGGTGTGAAACCAAGAAATGGAATCCTCAGAAGTATGACATAAGTAGGATTCTCACCTTTTGCCAGTTAGGAGTGGATATGAAATTAGCCCTTAGAGCCGATATTTGACCCTTGATGGTACTATCAATCTTCTTTCAAAGACCGCTGGCATCTCATTCCCCAGTTTGGGCGTTCATTCAGGGGGTACTGCGGATAAATCCGCCAGTCAAGTCTCCCTTGTGCCCATGGGATTTGAATTTGGTATTGTCAGTATTGCAAAAGCAACCTTTTGAACCTATTCGCCATATTCCTTTGATCCTTTTGAGCAGGAAATTGGCCTTTTTGTTTGCTATCTCTTCTGCTAGGAGAGTATCAGAATTAGCAGCTCTTTCATGTAAAGAGCCTTATTTCATTTGTCACCAAGACAAAAAAATTCTACGCCCCCATCCTACCTGTAACGGGAGTCACTTTAGGGGCACAGGGTGAATGAGAACCCCACTATGGTCTGTGCTAGTCACATTTAATGCGGTCAGATATTGTATATATATATATATATATATTGTGTGTTGGCTGATGTATATTAGTAAGCTTGCTGTGATGAAAGGGGTGGGGTGTGATTGCATTCCATTGTCTATTGTGGTAATTAAGTTGGCTATGTGGATTGGAGCTTGGTAGTCAGTCTGCATACCTATTATGGGATGTTTTAAGTGTCTTGCTGTGAGGAAAGGGGGGGAATCACTCCAGCAGCCCCCCCTGCTGGGACTGTTTGCTGAAGGAGAAGTTTGAACACACCTGACCTGTATCACCATTGTCATTGGACAATTTAACCCACCCTGTTTCCCAAGGGTGGGAGGGATGTATTTTGAAGAGAAATGTGTTACCATGTGCAGATAATAAAGATTCATTCCCTGTTTTTGAACCTCAAACAAGAGCTGTGTGTCTCGTTTCTGGGGGGAATTCTTATGAGTCTCGTTCGTTTGCCTGATTGTGGAGTGTCGATAAGCTGTCGTGGATGTGATGGAAGGTCGTAAACGGTGGTGACCGTTACACTACCTTTTTACCAAAGGTGGTGTCGGCGTTTCATTTGCATCAAGATCTTGTTCTGCCTTCTTTTTTTTTCTGCCCTGCGGACAACGGAGGAAAAATTATTGCACTCCCTAGATGTAGTGAGAGCAGTAAAGGTGTATCTACAGGCAACCGCTCAGATACGCATGTATAAACAGGATTCCTCCTTTTTCTGTTAAGGCACACTCTACCAGGGCCATAAGTGCTTCATGGGCAGTGCATCACCAGGCTTCGATGGCTCAGATCTGTAAAGCTGCTACTTGTTCTTCGATCCATACATTTACCAAATTCTATCAAGTAGATGTAAAAGGACATGAGGATACCGCCTTTGGGCATAGTGTGCTGCAGGCAGCAGTATAGGGCTTCTTGTCCATAAGCGGCCTGCTTGATCTGTGTCTCCCACCCTTCATTGAGCATTGCTCTGGGACGTCCCATTATGTAATGACTGGCTCTGTGTCCCGTGGTGTACGATAAAGAAAACAGGATTTTTATAACTGCTTACCTGCAAAATCCTTTTCTTGGAGTACACCGCGGGACATAGAGGTCCCCACCTTCTTATGGGAACCTTACGACTTTGCAACAAAACTGAGGTACTTCCCTGATGGGAGGGGGTTATATGGAGGGGAACTGTCTTCAATTGGTTGTGTCAGCTAAGTTTATATCTCACTTAAATGATTAATGATACATAAAAATGATTGGTTAAAAACCTGTTGTCTACATAAAATTAAAGCAAACGATAGCAGTGCGAAAAGAGAAAATAATTAGTTTATTATACAGAAAAAGAAACGTATTAATCCAACCTTTACAACCGTAACATAAATGATATCACTTGTTAAAACAGAGAGGATTGCACTGATACACATACAAGTATTGTTATAACATATAAGATACAAATAATATGGCTGTAAAGGATTCAACAGTATGTTAAGACAAGCAGTAAGGAAGGAAAAACGATTATAGAAGAGAATAAGGCAATTAAAGAGGCATATTTACAGAGTACTTCACCAGGCTTCTCACATCAGATCATAATTCAGTCTGCCCACCAGTCAAGCTAGGACTGGTTTTATAGCCCTCAGTCTTCATTTTCCCGCTCTAAGAATTCAAAAACCCTCTGATCTGATTGGTTGAATGTGTCTTTTCAGAATGACACATAAGGACCCCCCACCCAGTAACCCATTGTTGTCACATCCTCTTGACATAGGAAGATGTCTTGGAGTTTGCATATTTATCAACAACAAACTTTCCTTGTGATCACTAACTCATTCAGTTCCCCACACTTAGCATATCACAGGACCCCTGGCTAATTGTCTGGCCAAGCTCTATACACACACCTGGTATAATTGCACATTTCTAACACAGGCAATCTAAATGTGGTTTTTAATCAGACAGGAGATGACAGGAACTTCTTTTAATACAATGAGTGGGCATTTCCTATCACACCCCCCCCCCCCATTGAGGTAACATCCATATGCCAACATATGGTCAAATAAGAACCCTTTGTTAGGTGAACTTCTACAGCTAGGCAAGCTGTTGACTCCAAAACATGTTCCTCAGCTCACAGAGTAATCTAAAGACAAATCCAAGTCACATTAATAATAAAGCCTTGTAAAAGACATGTACATCTTCATACAAATCTTATAAAAATGGATATGAAAAATCTCTACCACAGTTGTGCCAGTGTCCAATCACCACTGGTGACCCTTAACCCATTATGTTATGACTGACTCTGTGTCCCGTGGGGTACTCCAAGTTTTTTTTTTTTTTTTCACAGGTAAGCTGTTATAAAAATCCTGTTTTTTGGCTAGCATTGCACTTAAAAAATATACCTGTTCCAACTTGCATATAAATTCAACTTGAGAACAAACCTACAGAACCTTGTTTGTGTTACCCGTAAGTTATAGATTTAATATCTCTCATATATGATTTGGGTTGACCATGAGTGAAAGCTTTAACTGCTTGCAGACCAGCCGTCGCAGTTATACGGCGGCAGGTCGGCACGGCTGGGCGGGATCACGTAGCTATACGTCATCTCGCTGTTCAGCCAATAGGGGCGCGCGTGCCCGGCAGGCGCTATTGCCGATGGGCACCCGCGATCGCTCGTTACAGAGCGAGAACCAGCTCCCGGTCCTGTCAGGGGGAGAAATGACCTATCGTCTGTTCATACAATGTATTAACAGCGATTTGTCATTTCCCCATGTCAGTCCCACCCCCCTTCAGTTAGAACACACCCAGGGAACATTCTTAACCCCTTCCAGAACACACCCAGGGAACATTATTAACCCCTTCCTCGCCCCCTAGTGTTAACCCCTTCCCTGCCAGTGGCATATTTTATAGTAATCAATGCACGACCGCGCAATTGTCAGTTAAACCGACGCAGTGCCGAATTGCAAAAAGTGGCCCGGTCATTGACCAGCAATATGGTCCGGGGCTTGAGTGGTTAACACAATAACAAAAATGTATTGGTATATAGGAAGTAGGCCTAGACCAATACACAGCCATTTATCTATCTAATTGTACAGAAAAAGGGTAAAACTCATGGATTACATGAAGGAATACAGAGTATATTCCTTAAAACATTAATCTACAAACAGCAGGACAGAAAAGACCTTAGACAAACATATTGTAAGGGGTTAGCTCGGTAGCGGGGTGTGTGACCCCCTGGATGGGTTCACTACACACTGAATTTATACAGAAAGGCAGTCGAAGACGGTTGAAAACAAAGATTTTGGTTTATTCTTCCATCTTGCTGGAAACAAGTGCAAGCATCCAAACAGCATAAACAAAATCAAACAAAAAAAATAAACCCTGGCCACTTGGGGAGTCTACCTTCACCACACAGGAACCCAGGGTTGGACTGGGACAAAGATTTGGCCCTGGACTTCATCCAGACCGGCCCACTTTAATTTTGCAAACACGCACAAAAAACATTATTTCATCAGTGACCATGACCAGCAGTGGCAGTACATAAATTAATTCATGCATGTGCCCTCCTTCATTGCAGAAATACTACAGGAGAGGGTCAGAGACTGCAAAACGTACTACAGGCAAGGGTCAGAGACTGCAAAACGTACTACAGGCAAGGGTCAGAGACTGCAGACATAGTACAGGAGAGGGTCAGAGACTGCAAAACGTACTACAGGAGAGGGTCAGAGACTGCAAAACGTACTACAGGCAAGGGTCAGAGACTGCAAAACGTACTACAGGCAAGGGTCAGAGACTGCAAAACGTACTACAGGCAAGGGTCAGAGACTGCAGACATAGTACAGGAGAGGGTCAGAGACTGCAAAACGTACTACAGGCAAGGGTCAGAGACTGCAAAACGTACTACAGTCAAGGGTCAGAGACTGCAGACACAGTACAGGAGAGGGTCAGAGACTGCAAAACGTACTACAGGCGAGGGTCAGAGACTGCAGACACAGTACAGGAGAGGGTCAGAGACTGCAAAACGTACTACAGGCGAGGGTCGGAGACTGCAAAACATACTACAGGCAAGGGTCAGAGACTGCAGACACAGTACAGGAGAGGGTCAGAGACTGCAAAACGTACTACAGACGAGGGTCAGAGACTGCAAAACATACAGGCAAGGGTCAGAGACTGCAAAACGTACTACAGGCGAGGGTCAGAGACTGCAAAACATACTACAGGCAAGGGTCAGGGACTGCAGACACAGTACAGGAGAAGGCCAGAGACTGCAAAACATACTACAGGCGAGGGTCAGAGACTGCAAAACGTACTACAGGCAAGGGTCAGAGACTTCAAAACGTACTACAGGCAAGGGTCAGAGACTGCAGACATGCTACAGGAGATGGTCAGAGACTGCAGACATGCTACAGGAGATGGTCAGAGATTGCAGACATGCTACAGGAGATGGTCAGAGACTGCAGACATGCTGCAGGAGATGGTCAGAGACTGCAGACATGCTGCAGGAGATGGTCAGAGACTGCAGACATGCTGCAGGAGATGGTCCGAGACTGCAGACATGCTACAGGAGAGGGTCAGAGACTGCAAACATACTACAGGAGAGGGTCAGAGACTGCAAACATACTACAGGAGAGGATCAGAGACTGCAAACATACTACAGGAGATGCTCAGAGACTGCAAACATGCTACAGGAGAGGGTCAGAGACTGCAAACATGCTACAGGAGAGGGTCAGAGACTGCAAACATACTATAGGAGAGGGTCAGAGACTGCAAACATACTACAGGAGAGGATCAGAGACTGCAAACATACTACAGGAGAGGGTCAGAGACTGCAAACATACTACAGGAGAGGGTCAGAGACTGCAAACATACTACAGGAGAGGGTCAGAGACTGCAAACATACTACAGGAGAGGGTCAGAGACTGCAAACATACTACAGGAGAGGATCAGAGACTGCAAACATACTACAGGAGAGGGTCAGAGACTGCAAACATACTACAGGAGAGGGTCAGAGACTGCAAACATACTACAGGAGAGGGTCAGAGACTGCAAACATACTACAGGAGAGGGTCAGAGACTGCAAACATACTATAGGAGAGGGTCAGAGACTGCAAACATACTACAGGAGAGGGTCAGAGAGTGTGCGGACATAATTGGGCTGAAATTGCACCTGGGTGACATGTGCATTGCACAGATCGCACAACGTGTTCCTGTGTTTTTCACTTTGCTGCACTAACTTGGCTGGAAGGGGGGCATTAGTTTGGGCACCTGGAGCATTTGTGCACATCACTTGTGGGGTGCCAAGGGCCACCCCCTCTGTGGCAGACAGTATCTCTTTGATTTGAGGGGGGAAGGAGAGGATATGTGCTAAAGGGGGGTGGATTTCATATACAATCCCCCTTGCAGCACAAGTCCTAAAGTGCCCCCTAAAACATATCCTCTCCCCCCAAATCACTTAAAGTGAACTGTAGGCTTGTTCTCCCCACCTCTGGAAAACTTACTTTGCAGTTGTTCAGGCAGTCTCAGACGAGCAGCTTTGACTCGGCAGCGTGGTGAGCCTCCTCCTCCTCTGTGTACACAGGAAACATCACACAACAGGAGAAGGAGGGGGTGGGCTCAGTTCTCTCCACTGCACTCTGCAATGTGTGTGTGTTATGTGTCAGGGCCAGGCAGCCGGGGACTGCGGGGAGAGATGTCGGCTGACTCGGCTCTCTATGCAGTAAAAAGTGTAGCTTGTAGCAGCGTGCAGGAACGAAAATAGCCCGCACAAGCTGCGGCTCAGCAAGCCCTCTACAGTACTGATAAGCAGCGGTCAGCAGAGTGCAGAGACTCGGAGCCGTCACTGAAAATTGGCCCACAGAGGGATCAGCCCACCGGGAATCTCCCGGTCCTCCCGATGGCCAGTCCATCCCTGCAGGAACCTATCTATGGAGTCTAGCACAGCCTACTGCTGGGTAGACACTGCTGATCCTACAGCAGAAAAACAAAAGTCTCTTTGATTTTTATCACACAGAAAAATCAATAGCATCTCACCTCTTCAGAAGTATTTCAGGTCACTGCAGTCCTTCACTCAGAAATCCTCAGGATGCAGCAATCAGCAGTAATCATCTGGATTACTAATAGAGGCCTTAATTGCCTCATTCTGAACAGCTGAAGTTTTTCCAACGCCCTTAAACCTTTTTGGCTACTTCTGTAGCCGACACCCGATAATAATTGGTGTATTGTCTAAACAAGGCAGAAATGTATCTCCCGTCTGTGACAACACCCACAGATTTACCTGACTTCCTGTCACATACCCCCCTCTTGTTTCAACCCTAGGGTTGGGACACAGGTTGCCAGGCAGGCATGCACTCAGGACAACCCATCTGCATTCCCCATTTTAGCACCAGGGCGATGCGTTACCACAAAACTACATTCCTGGAGGGCCAGGAACCACCTATTTATTCTCCTATTGGTCTCTTTGTTTTGTGCCATCCACTTTGATGGGGCATGATCCGTCACCAGTTTAAACTGTCTACCCACGAGGTAGTACCGGAGAGAATCCAAAGCCCATTTCACCGCCAAACACTCTTTTTCAATGGTGGCATAATTCTTCTCATGGGTCTTCAACTTTCGGCTGAGGTACATAACAGGGTCTTCCTCCCCCTTGATAATCTGGGACAGTACAGCTCCTAATCCCACATTTGACGCATCTGTCTGAACCACAAAGTCCCGTGAAAAATCAGGCGAATTTAAAACTGGCTGACTACATAAGGCCTGTTTTAAAGCCTGAAAAGCTGTTTCTGCTTTGGGAGTCCATTTGGTCATTACAGACTCCTTCCCGTTGGTCAAATTGGTCAGGGGAGCAGCCTGTGAGGCAAAATGGGGGATAAAATGGCGATAATAGCCCGCGATCCACCAAAATGCACGAACCTGTTTCTTGTTGGTGGGACGTGGCCAATCCTGAATAGCCTCAACTTTGTTTATTTGGAACTTGATTAGACATCTTCCAATGGTATACCCCAGATACTTTGCCTCTTCTAGCCCAAGGGTACATTTTTTTTGGATTGGCTGTAAACCCGGCTTTCCAGATGGAATTCAACACAGCCTGAACTTTTGGCAAGTGCGATTCCCAATCCTCACTGTGGATGACCTCATCGAGGTATGCAGCAGCATAGGCTCGATGAGTCCGAAGGGTCTTATCCATGGTGCGTTGAAATGTGGTGGGAGCATTCTGTAACCCAAAAGGCATCCTCCGCTATTGGAACGATCCGTCTGGAGTTACAAATGCTGTTTTTTTTTTTTTTTCTGGCAGACTCCGAGAGAGGAATTTGCCAATAACCCTTGGTCAGGTCTAACGTCGTCATGTACCGGGCAGTGCCTAGGTGATCAATTAGTTCATCTATGTGGGGCATAGTATAGGTGTCAAACTTAGTGATTTTATTCAGGCGGCGAAAGTCATTACAAAACCGCCAACTTCTATCTGGTTTGGGCACTAAGACAATGGGACTGGACCAATCACTATTTGACTCTTCTATCACCCCCAGCGCAAGCATTTTTTTACTTCCTGGCGAATTGCCTCTCGCCGGGCTTCTGGAATTCTATAAGGCTTCAACTTGACCTTATCCCCTGGTGTGGTGATAATGTCATGTTCAACTCCGGAGACCCAACCTGGCAGGTCTGAAAACTTCTCCTTATTACGGAGCACAAATTCTTTAACCTCCTGTTGCTGAGTTTTGGATAGAGTCTCCGCTATCCCAACTTCAGGGTCAGCCAGGTTAAATGGAGCAGAAAATCGGGTATTCTTAGCGACCAAGGACTCTCTATCCTTCCATGGTTTCAGCAAGTTCACGTGATAGAGCTGCTCAGGTTTTCGTCTACCCGGTTGGCTAATTTTATAATTCACCACCCCCATTTTCTCCAACACTTCATAGGGACCCTGCCATTTGGCTAGGAATTTACTTTCGACTGTGGGGACCAGCACCAAATCACCAGGTGCAAAGGAACGGACCTGGGCCCCACGATTTTAAATCCTTTGTTGAGCCAATTGGGCTTGGGCTAAATGTTCTTTCACAATCGGCATCACTTGGGCAATTCTATCTTGCATTTGGGCCACATGTTCAATCACACTTCGATGAGGGGAACTCTCACTCTCCCATGTTTCCCTGGCAATGTCCAGTAGGCCCCGGGGGTGCCTCCCCATACAGTAGCTCAAACGGAGAGAACCCTGTGGACGATTGGGGAACCTCTCTTATGGCAAACATCAGATAAGGGAGCAGATAATCCCAATTCTTTCCGTCTTTATCCCACCACCTTCCTCAACATTTGTTTTAAGGTTATATTAAACCTTTCCACTAACCCGTCTGTTTGAGGGTGATATACTGATGTACGTAATTGGGTTACTTTCAGGAATTAACAAAGTTCTTTGGTCACCCTAGACATAAACTGGGTGCCCTGGTCAGTTAGGACTTCCTTAGGAAGACGCACACGGCTGGAAACCTGAAACAACTCTTTGGCAATGGTTTTAGCAGAGGTGTTTCGGAGAGGAATCGCTTCTGGGTAACGGGGTGGCATAGTCCATTATTACCAAGATGTGCTGGTGCCCTCTAGTGGACTTCAGTAAGGGGCCAACCAAGTCCATGGCGATCTTCTCAAAGGGGACCTCGATAATGGGCAGGGGTACCAACGGACTGCGGAAATGTGGCATGGGTGCAGTAATCTGACACACTGGCCAGGAAGAGCAGTACAATTCCACTTCCTTGGTGATCCCAGGCCAATAAAACCTCTGGGTGATCCTCTCCCGGGTTTTTTATGCTCCCAAATGTCCCCCAAGAATGTGCCATGGGCCAGTTCCAAAACCATCTTGCGGTACGGTTTAGGCACTACCAGTTGCTCAATGGTGTCCTCTATCCTCTGTGACACTCGATATAACAGGTCCCTTTCAATAATGAAATAAGGGAGGGCAACCCTCTCGTCAGGGTTAACTAACTCCTCATCTATCTTCACTACATTGTCCCTGGCTCTTAGCAATGTGGGGTCCCTCAATTGCTCAGTGATAAAATTTTCTCTGTGCACATCGAGGTCATCAAACCCTATCGGCCGCTGTTCCTCTTCTGAGGTAGCAGGCTCCTCCCTAGGGACTGGTGTTTCCCCTGCTAAGACTGAGAATGGAAACTCAGGAGAATCCTCACAGTTGGAGGTTTCTCGAGTAGATGGTTCAGACTCAGAAGAACCACCTACTGGGGAATCTGGGCAGTTCCAGAGTTCCCAGAATTTTGGGAAATCCCTTCCCACAATGGCGTCATGTGGCAGTTTGGGAACTAAACCCACCTGGTGACACAAGTTACAGAGGGAGGTTTCAAAGGAAACCGTAGTTACCGGATATTCTCGAGTGTCCCCATGTACACAAACTACAGCCATTTTCCTAGGATGTAAGGTTTTTCCCACCACTAGATCACTTTTCACTAAGGTGACCAGGCTACCTGAATCCAACAATACCACAACATTTTTACCATCTAAGCACAATTTATATAAAGGTTTCTCATTTTCCTTTTCTGCAGTGCATGTGGTTGCAAAAAGGGACTGTCGTCTCTCGGTCAGAAAGTCACACTGCATGGGTTCATCACCCGCTGGGCAAACCGCTGCTACATGTCCCTCTTCCCGGCAACGGTAACAAATCAACCTTCTGGTCCTCTCCTGTGGGATGGGTCTCGCCAAACATTAGCAGTAGTGCCGATAATTCCCTAGTTGCTCCTTGGTCCCTCTCTCCACCCCCATCCCTTGATGCAGACTTACCTATAGGTGGGGAGAGTCTGGTCTTGGGGTGAAAAGTCTGTGCGTCTCTGGTGGAAGAGGACAAATTCTCTGTTGTTGGGTACCTTTCGACCAGGTCTACAAGTTTGTCTGCGGTTTCCGGACCACCATGGTTCACCTATTTCTGCAGGGTGTTAGGAAGAGACCTAAGAAATTTGTCCATGACTACTCGCTCCAAAATTTTTGGCCCGGACAGAGTTTCTGGCTGCAGCCATTTATTAGCCAAATGAATGAGGTCATACATCTGCGACCGAGGTGGCTTCCTCTGCTGATAACTCCGATTGTGGACCCACTGAGCACGGACATCCAGGGTTACACCGAAACGTGCCAATATTTCCAATTTTAGCCGATCATAGTTTTTTGCATCTGCAAGCTCCAAACCAAACTGCATAAACAAAATCAAACATAAAATAAACCCTGGCCACTTGGGGTGTCTACCTTCACCACACAGGAACCTATCTATGGAGTCTAGCACAGCCTACTGCTGGGTAGACACTGCTGATCCTACAGCAGAAAAACAAAAGTCTTTTTGATTTTTATCACACAGAAAAATCAATACCACCACCTCTTCAGAAGTATTTCAGCTCACTGCAGTCCTTGACTCAGAAATCCTTAGGATGCAGCAATCAGTAGTAATCCTCTGGATTACTTATAGAGGCCTTAATTGTCTCATTCTGAACAGCTGAATTTTTTCCAACGCCCTTAAACCTTTCTGGATACTTCTGCAGCCGACACCCGATAATAATTGGTGTATTGTCTAAACAAGGCAGAAATGTATCTCCCGTCTGTGACAACACCCACAGATTTACCTGACGTCCTGTCACAATATCTAGTTACAATAGTTACCAGTAGGGCTGCAACTAATGATTATTTTCATAATCTATTAGTTGGCCGATTATTGTTTCGATTAATTGGATAATAGCCTTAAAAAAAATATATATATATTTTTTTAATTTTTTTGAGCCAATTTGTTGTTGGGCAGATTACAAAACACAAATTGCCGCATTGAAGTGTATTGGACCAAAAAAAAACAAAATAGCACAGTTTTGCGTTAAAAAGTCCTTGCCCTTTCCAAATACGCAGCAGCTGAAAAAAAAATTATGGATGTGAACGTGTCCAATAGGAAAACATGTAAATGAACTGTAGTGTGTTTCTGCAAAAAGCACCAAAAAACAAAGGTATGACCCAGGCCTGAGATGTTTAGTAACATAATGCGGTTAAAAAAACAACAAAAAAAAAAGAGCAAATAATCGCTACTGTAAGGTGTTAATTTTTTTTACTGTGGGACAGTAAAAGTAATATTTACAGTAGCGATTTGCTTTTTTGTACTATAAAGGGCTAACTTTCGTTTTTTTAACCCCAATATGTTACTGGACGATTAATCGATTATGAAAATTGTAATCGATTAATTTCATAATCGATTAATCGATTAGTTGTTTTGGCCCTAGTTATCAGGCTATGACCCACAAAGGTTCCATTTGGGTGTCCGCTCTACCAGACAGTGTGTGCTTCCCTCCCATCTAGTCTGTGTATATCATTACATGCAGATGCCTCGTTGGTTGGCATGGCGTTGCTCTGATTGGTGGGCCTCCCTATTAAGGATTGGCTAAATTTCCCTAGAGTTAGCATAGCTCAGCCCCTTTTAATGCAAATCCTTGGCACAGACATTTGAACGTGAGATTTAACCTTGTAAGTAGACATTTTCAGGGAAATTAAGGATTCATAACGGACTGGCCATGGTCCTCATTGCATATCCAAACAAGGGATCCCTTAAAGTAAATATTTGTAGAACAAAGAGGTTTGGGTCCCATTATTTAGATACACAAGCTTAGGCACTGATGGGTTTGTATAACAGAGACTTCTGTGACGCGATCTAACACACCCACATTGACACAAGTCTAAATGAAAATATTCATGTTTGCAATTAATTTATCACAGAGATTTCACGTAAACTCATAAGGCAACAGATGCCTCCTTGTGGCCGGTTGACAGTATTACACACTGCCACACCTAAAATAATGGTTTGTGTAATCTCCTTTTAATATCTTTGGCTTTGCCTTCTAAAACAAAAAAAAACGCATTGGGGAAAAAATAAATAAAAAATTAACTCTCCATCTCTACAGTCCATATTTCTGGATCTCAGTACTGGTAGTCATCACTTGTTCTGGATGTAATACGTCTACAATAAAAAAATAATAAGAGACAAAACAGCTTGCTTCTGCGAAAGCCTTCCATGGTGATTTCAAATGGCTACAGCATACAGTAACTGCTTTTTGGACCAGGTTTTCTGAGATTATACTTTATTAATGTGGACAAAGGTAGAGAAATAAAAACACAAGTACTTTTAAGACATATGCATTAAAATAAATGCTTATATTGTCATTCTGAGTAGTAAGGACCTTTTATTAGATATACTGCAATATAACGAGACCCTTTCCCAGTAAAACGTGTAACAATTTGAATGGTTATGCCCTTCAGCCAGGTTGTCTGATTGTCATCACCCATCTTTCTTCCTCCATTGTCAAATGCCTGCAAGTAACTCTGCCCTGCCTTCTGCTAAATACCACTGTGTGTGTATATGGCCCTTCAAGTTTCCAGGGGGACACTTGAAGGGTCACTAACTCCTTTTACTGAAACTGTTCAGTTATACTAACTCTGTTGGGCTAAAACCTTGGCTGGTGCCAAACATTTGTGCATATAGCTCCGTCCTTGGCTACCATGTGTAGCTACTGTACGAGTTCTGCCTTTAGCAGTCTACAGAAGAGGTCATAGCTTTAAGAGGTCTCAGTGCAGATTAGTCGGTGTCCATTAAGCAGACAAAAATGATTTCAGAATACAGATAAATGTGATGTCACCAGTTACTTGTGGCTTCAGGAACAATCAAACTAATTGACTCTTAAGTACAATTGTACTATACTCCCTGCTATTTGCCAATCACTATGAGTCTCACAATTCTCAATATATCTATATGATATTCAAGCAATGCTCTTTGAACTTGATTATGGCACCAAAAAAAAATGATCAACAAAAAATATTGACCAATGGCCACATATTAGGACTGTAGAGAGAAATGCGTATCACATGTACAAAGAACAGTACATGACTTGCTAAAGACCTGGTGTTACTGTTACTATTGTCATAGTTACTATTGTCATAGTTGGTAATGGCTAAAATGACATCAATTTATAAAAAAAAACAAAGTTACAAAGAGAAAAAAAAAAACTGTTGGAAATTGGCCCAACCCCAAAATGCTATAGGGAAGTTTTAATATTCTATATCAACATTTTTTAACTGTTTTAAATGTTCTCCATTTAATGTTACCCATACTTCCCTCCTTTTTTTTTATTTCATCAGTTTAGGCCAATATGTATTCTTCTACATATTTTTGGTAAAGAAATATGATTGATATATTGATTGTGCAAAAGTTATAGTGTCTACAAACTATGGGAACGATTTATGGCGTTTTTATTTTTTTAAACTAGTAATGGTGGTATGCGATTTTTAGCGGTATTGCGGCGGACAGATCGGGCACTTTTGACACATTTTTAGGACCATTGACATTTATAGAGCGATCAGTGCTATAAATGTCACTGGCAGGGAAGGAGTTACCACTAGGGGGCAATCAAGGGGTTAACTGTGTGTTCCCTCACTGTGTTCTAACTGTGTGGGAATGAAACTAATTAGGCAAGATGACAGATCATTGTTCCTATTCCTTTGTGGGAACTCACGATCGATCTGTCTCCTCTCCTCAGAGATCACAGGGATCCCCATGCTGGCTCTCGTGCGCACGATCACTCGCTGCCGGCCACGTGCAACTGGTCCCCTGCTATGCAGCGCATGCTCTGGTGACTCTCCTGCAATATATATATTTCGCCCAGGAGAGTCATTCTGCTGCAGTATATCTGCGTGAGCCGGTCCAGGTAAATTGTTAGAACATTGAATCTGTATTTAAACAACAACAAAAAAACACAATTGAAATTGCTTCCAAACATTGCAACTATACAAAAGGCAGTGTCCTCTTTCGGTGGTGATTAACATATTAATTGATCTTCATTGAAGACCAACTTGCAAGTTCAGCAGGCAACACAAAGTTGTATTGAAAGAGGACAGAGACTCTGGGGGTTATTTACGAAAGGCAAATCCACTTTCCACTACAAGTGCAAACTAAAAGTGCACTTAAAATTGCACTGAAAGTGCACTTGGAAGTGCAGTCGCTGTAGATCCGAGGGGAACATGCAAGGAAAATAAAAAACAGCATTTTAGCTTGTATATGATTGGATAATAAAATCAGCAGAGCTTTCCCTCATTTCAGATCTACCCCTTAGATTTACAGCGACTGCACTTCCAAGTGCACTTTCAGTGCAATTTCAAGTGCACTTTGCACTTCGTAAATAACCCCCTCTGTTTAAAGGAGTTGTAAAGGTAAAAGGTAAAAGTTTTTTTACCTTAATGCATCCTAATAATTGTACCTTTAGTGTTCCTTTAATGAAACGGACAAACAAATATTTTATCTATATCTATCTATCTATCTATCTATCTATCTATCTATCTATCTATCTATCTATCTAATATATTAGAATTTAGTTAGGCCTGATTACAATTCCATTTAAGGCTTCTCCTAAGGCTTCTCCTTTAAAACAAACATAAAAACGATGCTTTTAGACCTGACTTGCCTTACACATGTGAAAATAGACCCAATGTACCAGTCGGATCATCACCCTATATCGGTCACCCTGACTTTCCTGGAATCGGTGTCCAGAACAAAAACCTGGCAATAAAAGTCGTCCTTGCTCAAGGATGTGGAATTTATCCCGAATGCGCACATATTTCATGAAGAATGTCTCTCCAGACATTTCTCCAATCACCTTGTGTGTGATTCGGAGGGAACTTATGGCTGAGGCAGCGAAAATCAAAAGGCAACACCAGGAGACTATAGTGAGGTTAATTGATAAAATTAGGTGACTAGAGGCCTCTCATAAATCCTCACATTCACAGCAGTCCCTACAGAGCTATCGCACACTCGCTCTCTTCTACTAGAGGAGCTTGGGAAATGCACAAGACAGAGCTATGTACTCCATCAGAGAGTGTTTTACGAACAAGGTAATAAGTGTGGGAGATTTCTGGCACGGGCTGTACGAGCCTCCAGACTTTCCAACACGATTCACCAGATTCGGGATCAACAGGTCACATTTTTTTCTAGGAATGAGGACATGGCAAAATGTTTTGAATGCCATTTTACAAAATTATATAACTTAGTCTGCAAGATGGAACCCTAATCGGGTAGAAACCAAATCAGAAGCAATCAAGGACTTCCTATTTTAATACAGCCCAAAGCCACTTTCACGGGTGCATGCTAAGGAAATGGAACAACCCCTCTCTATAGAAAAGGTCCAGACCGCCTTAAAACAAATGAAAACATGAAAGCGCCCAGGCCCAGACCCGTTTACACTTCAATATTATAAGTGCTTCTTTACTGTATTCCTTTACTGGATTCCCTAAGTTGATATCTACCTTCAATGCCCTGGCCTATCCCAGTGTATCGGTACGTCGTATGTTAGAAGTTTATATAACGGTCATACCAAAAGATGGTAAGGACGCTACGCAAGTACAGCATTATAGACCTACAGGGAGTGCAGAATTATTAGGCAAATGAGTATTTTGACCACATCATCCTCTTTATGCATGTTGTCTTACTCCAAGCTGTATAGGCTCGAAAGCCTACTACCAATTAAGCATATTAGGTGATGTGCATCTCTGTAATGAGAAGGTGTGTGGTCTAATGACATCAACACCCTATATCAGGTGTGCATAATTATTAGTCAACTTCCTTTCCTTTGGCAAAATGGGTCAAAAGAAGGACTTGACAGGCTCAGAAAAGTCAAAAATAGTGAGATATCTTGCAGAGGGATGCAGCACTCTTAAAATTGCAAAGCTTCTGAAGCGCGATCATCGAACAATCAAGCGTTTCATTCAAAATAGTCAACAGGGTCGCAAGAAGCGTGTGGAAAAACCAAGGCGCAAAATAACTGCCCATGAACTGAGAAAAGTCAAGCGTGCAGCTGCCAAGATGCCACTTGCCACCAGTTTGGCCATATTTCAGAGCTGCAACATCACTGGAGTGCCCAAAAGCACAAGGTGTGCAATACTCAGAGACATGGCCAAGGTAAGAAAGGCTGAAAGACGACCACCACTGAACAAGACACACAAGCTGAAACGTCAAGACTGGGCCAAGAAATATCTCAAGACTGATTTTTCTAAGGTTTTATGGACTGATGAAATGAGAGCGAGTCTTGATGGGCCAGATGGATGGGCCCGTGGCTGGATTGGTAAAGGGCAGAGAGCTCCAGTCCGACTCAGACGCCAGCAAGGTGGAGGTGGAGTACTGGTTTGGGTCGGTATCATCAAAGATGAGCTTGTGGGGCCTTTTCGGGTTGAGGATGGAGTCAAGCTCAACTCCCAGTCCTACTGCCAGTTTCTGGAAGACACCTTCAAGCAGTGGTACAGGAAGAAGTCTGCATCCTTCAAGAAAAACATGATTTTCATGCAGGACAATGCTCCATCACACGCGTCCAAGTACTCCACAGCGTGGCTGGCAAGAAAGGGTATAAAAGAAGAAAAACTAATGACATGGCCTCCTTGTTCACCTGATCTGAACCCCATTGAGAACCTGTGGTCCATCATCAAATGTGAGATTTACAAGGAGGGAAAACAGTACACCTCTCTGAACAGTGTCTGTGAGGCTGTGGTTGCTGCTGCACGCAATGTTGATGGTGAACAGATCAAAACACTGACAGAATCCATGGATGGCAGGCTTTTGAGTGTCCTTGCAAAGAAAGGTGGCTATATTGGTCACTGATTTGTTTTTGTTTTGTTTTTGAATGTTAGAAATGTATATTTGTGAATGTTGAGATGTTATATTGGTTTCACTGGTAAAAATAAATAATTGAAATGGGTATATATTTTTTTTTTGTTAAGTTGCCTAATAATTATGCACAGTAATAGTCACCTGCACACACAGATATCCCCCTAAAATAGCTAAAACTAAAAACAAACTAAAAACTACTTCCAAAAATATTCAGCTTTGATATTAATGAGTTTTTTGGGTTCATTGAGAACATGGTTGTTGTTCAATAATAAAATTAATCCTCAAAAATACAACTTGCCTAATAATTCTGCACTCCCTGTATATCCCTGCTCAATGTGGATACCAAACTTTATGCCAAGCTATTAGCTAATAGGTTATCCCCGCTCCTACCTAACCACCTCTCCCTGGACCAGGTGGGCTGTTAGAGAAGCAAAAGACAACACCATCAGAGCACTGAATCTCCACCACTGACTCACGACTTCGAAAACCCAAGGCTTTTTCTTATCCCTAGATGCGAAGAAGGTGTTCGACAGGGTGGCCTGGGACTACATGCATGAGGTCCTGATTGGCCTTGCATGTTGGTCCACATCTCGCATTATACTCCCCTCTTAGTGCGAGTGTGCGGGTTAATGGTCACCTGTCAAACTCCTTCACATAAGGGATGCCCCTTATCCCCCCCTGATTTTTGTGCTTCTGTTGAACCCTTTCTTAATCGGCTACGATGTAACCCCAATAACAAAGGTTTTTTGATACGGGACATGGAGTATAAACTTGCAGCTTTTGCAGATGACATCCTCCTTTTCCTGACCTCCCCACGTATCTCTTTACCTAACCTGCTGAAAGGCATAGAAAACATTGGGACCTTATCACACCTAAAAATCAACTGTACTAACTGGCATTCCCAGAATGTTGTCGGAAGTCCTTCCCATTCCTATGGAACAAGGCCATCATCTATCTAGGTATTCAAATTACGGCCCAATTAGCTGACTTTTACGAGAACTTCTTAGTAGCCTTGAAAAGAGCCCAACACGACCTAAAAGAATGGGGGAATCTCAATGTCTTGTGGTTTCACCACCGTAATGCGAGGCTTTCTCCCTGGTGTGGAGAAAGCCTCTTAAGGGGGGAGGGGGCTAGCAGGCAAGTCAGGACACACTCTACTTTGCAGATAGAGAAAGGAGCTGTGTGTTAGTGGGTGTCCTGACACTCCTGCTCGCCCCCTCCCCCCTCAAGAGGCTTTCTGCACACCAGGAAGAAAGCCTCGCATTATGGTGGTGAGTTACAGACAGAAGAACAGGAAGTGAGCATTTCTCAGAAGAAATAAGGACATTTAAAAGCAAAATCGAAGGATGAGGTAAGTAAAGGAGGACTGCACTAAGGTAAAGGAAGCTATTTAGGGAAAAAAAAACATTTTCCTTTACAACCCCTTTAAGTATTCTCGACTCGCACGCTTGAAAACTAAAGGTGGTATTGGTCTGCCAGACCTCCACAAACATTATCTGGCATGACCTCTCATGTGACTTGTGGATTGGGAACATCCATGAGACCAGGAAAGTCTGGGTGGCCTTAGAAAAATCAATTACTCGACTCCCTCTCGGATCTTTACCTTGGATACTTCCTCGTCATTGGCCACTAGAGATCGTGGTTCACCCTCTTATTAATTTTTCTCTCAGGGGCCTTTGGGCGAGCGACAGAAAATGCAACACTTTCTTTGGTTCCTGGACCTCTAACTGCATTAAGGGGAAACCCCAATTTCACACCGGGAGTTTCCAATTCCTTCCTAATCCAGGAATAGCCTCACAACAAAGTATTAGCACATCAATTTTTTTCACATGGATCCCCTCATTCATACGAGAACTTGGTATCTGCGTCCCTTTTCAATTCCTTTCTGTTCTGGCCATACAGGCAGATATGACACTTCCTCTCTTAGGCGACAACAGAGACATGAACGAGACAACTAACACCCTTCTTTTTTTTTTTACATCAAGAAAGGTTTATTCTAACAGAAAAAACACAAAGTGTACAACAGGTGCATATGTAAGCAACATACAGCAAAAAGAGCCAACACCCTTTTTTATCATTATGTACGTGACCCTCGCCACAAAGACACTGGATTTCATGTATATGCAATATACTCATAGAAAACCCCTCCAGTGCCCTAGACTCGGCATGTATAGCCTGGGAGTCAGACCTTTAGATCTCCCTCACTGATGATTGGGTCCTCATTAATGAATATACCCACAAGGGTTCCCTCAATGTGGCCGTCTAAGAAAATTGCTACAACATGTAAAGCCACTGGTACAGGACCCCAGCACGCATAATAGGTTTTTTATAATGGCTTACCTGTAAAAATCATTTTCAAGTGCATCAAAGGACACAGAGCTGCATAGTAATAACTGTGGGTATATAGGCCACCTTCAGGTGATGGACACTGGCACACACAAGACAGGAAGTCCCGTCCCCTATATAACCCCTCCCATACTGGGAGTACCTCAGTTTTTGTAGCAAAGCAATAAGTATCCAAAGAGGGGCAGGAGCTCTGTGTCCCGTGATGTACTCAAAAGGATTTTACAGGTAAGCTGTTTTTCGTACATCACGGGACACAGAGCTGCATAGTAATAACTATGTGGGATGTCCCAAAGCAATGCCATATGAGGGGAGGGAGACACCAAAATAAAGCAGGGCACCATCTGACATGAGGACCTATACTGCAGCCTGCAGCACACTGCGCCCAAAGGCGATATCCTCATGCCTTTTTACACCCAACTGATAGAATTTAGTGAAATGTATGTACTGAAGACCAGGTTGCTGCCTTGCATAACTGAGTCATGGAGGCTTGGTGATGCACTGCCCATGTAGCACTAACTGCTCTGGTAGAATGCGCTTTAATTTGAAAAGGTGGGACTCTACGCTTGAAAAATACCTTGCCGAATCCACATGGAAAAAGTCGATGTTGATGCTGCCTGGCCCTTTCTAGGGCCTTCTGGCAGCACAAACAAGACATCAGTTTTTCGAATATGAGCAGTTGCCTTCAGATAGACCTTAACTGCTCTCACTACATCCAAAGAATGTAATGACTTCTCTTCTGCAGAACTAGGTTCTGGAAAAAATGAAGGGAGGACCACATCTTGGTTCAAATGAAAACCTGACACCACTTTTGGTAGAGGTTGGATGAGGACGTAACACTACCTTGTCCTTATGCATAGTTAAATATGGCTCTTTACAAGAAAGAGCAGCCAGCTCTGATACCCTTCTAGTAGAGGATATAGCCACCAGAAAAAACTATTTTCTAGTCAAAAGGACTAAGGGAATATGGCGTAATGGCTCAAAGGGCTGCTTTTGCAACGCCGAAGGCTAAGGCTACAAACTGGTAATGATGTTACTCCACCTCGACCCTGATGGCAGGGGCCGTCGTGACTGCCTAGAGGCTGATGTTCCTGACACTGGAGAGGAAGCCTGTTTTTAAAAGGACGCCTACTCCTTCTCTTAACTGGTAAGAGTACTTTTTTCACTGAAAATCTTTTGTATATTTTTGTCCAAATCATCCCGAACAATCTTTTTCCGTGAAACGGAAAACCAGCCAAAAGCTTCTTGCATGGCGCTTCTGCTGACCAATTCTTCAAACACAGGATTCCATGCATATGCACCAACAGGAGCGTAAGGCTCGAGGCCTGATGAATAGAATCCTTAATAGCGTCAACTGCAAAACATGGTGCCCTTGGCAGATCGGCTAAATCTCAAGTTTGCTGGGCAGGAAGCATCCTGAGAACCGGCTTCATTTGATCCCTTAGGGATTGATAAATGCCTACCGATGCCACTGCAGGCTGGGCTACAGCACTTACCATAGAAAAAGCGTATTTCAGCAAAGATTCCAGCCTTTTATCTGTCGCATCTCTGAACATTGTTCACCGGACAAGTTAGGCTTTTGTTCACAGGAGCTGGCAGCGTCAATTGCTGGCACACTCCACCTTATGGTGATCTTCTCTTCCATGGGATAAAGTGCAGAGAATTTTTTAGGAGGAAGAAGAGCTTATCTGGATGATCCCAATCTTCATAAATAAGCTGTTCCAACAAAGGATGGACTGGAAAGGCATGCATGGCCTTTTAAAGAACCCAGGGAAGAAACAGACTTTTCAGCTGGTTCAGTTTGTGGCAAATTAAATGCTGGTCAGCTACATCGGTTTTCTCTTATCGTCCATGGATGGACACAGTTCCTTAAATCTTAACAAGTGGGTTATGTTCCCTGTTTACAGGAGAGGACTAGGCAGAAACATGTTAGATAATTAAATACATGTTACATTAACAGAGTTGAACAGCCCCGCCCAGGGGGCGGTCCCTCCAGACATAACCCTCCTCACTGCAGCATGCAGCCTCAGTTTCATTCTGCCTAGCAAGGAGGACGTATGGCTCCCTTTTGGGCCCAGCGCCCTGAGGAGAAATTTTATTTTACTTTTTCTTGAAGAATCTTCTTTCAACTGTCGGCTGAGAGACAGGCTGGATAATATAGATCCTTGTAGTCTACTCAGTCCGACCAGCAAGCATGGGCACACCTTTGCAAAGAGGCTGGGTCTGCCACGCCATACCCCATGACTCCTGGGGTGGCCGGTGAGCTTTGCTCTGAGGTCCACATATGACTGGGCTGTGGTGTTGTCTCACTCACAGTGGACCGAGCCGACGGCTACCTCCATTGCGGTTGTAGTTCTGTCAGGAATGCGTCAGCGAGTCCTCGCTCGGACGGGTAAGTACAGTCCTCCCCCTCTTTGGTGGGTTGGTACGGCTGGGCATTCCTGGGGTTCGGGGGTCCTCTTCTCCTCCCTTCCCTGCTCCTTTTCCCTTGCTGCATTGCTAACATTGCCGCTGTCAGGGGGGGGGGGCTTCCTGAAGGGACTGTGTTATCTGGCCTGTGTTTTTTTTTTTTTGTATGGGTCTTGCCTGTGACGGGTTTTTCACGGTTAAAAAGCCCTAGGAGGCTTTTCCTGTTTAATCGTGGCCTTTTGCTGCCATTTGGCCGGCGCTGGCGCAATTTTTTGGGAGGTTTTTCAATTACATTGAAAACTCCCATTGGCGAGTGGCGCAGCTTACATTGCAGTCGGCCTTTTTCCTGTTGCCGCGTTCTGAATGCTCGGCGACCATCTTGGAGTAGTCCTGACCCCTAGTGCTGTATACGGCGCACACAGGTCCCTGCAGATGCAGCACAGTTACCTCACGCTTCTTTTCCTCTCACACGCCGTGTGCTGAGAGCGGACGGCAGCGCTGGGCAGTCTCCTCCTGAGGTGAGTCACCTGGTCAGCGCAGCAAGTGGGTGAGATGCCCTGAATAGGGCTTTAGGAGCTTCTGTTTATTTGTAAGGACAGATGTGCATATTATCAGCTTCCAGACCCCCGCATGTATATGTACGTCGGCAGAATGGCACGTACAGGCACATTGGCGTACCTGTACGTCCCTGCCTAGACGTGGGTCGGGGGTCCGATCGGGGCCCCCCCCCCCCCCCGCTATATGCGGCGGTCGGATTCTCGCGAGGAGCGATCCGGGACGACGGCGCGGCTATTCGTTTATAGCCGCCCCGTCGCGATCGCTCCCCGGAGCTGAAGAAGGGGGAGAGCCGTATGTAAACACGGCTTCCCTGTGCTTCACTGTGGCGGCTGCATCGATCGAGTGATCCCTTTTATAGGGAGACTCGATCGATGACGTCAGTCCTACAGCCACACCCCCCTACAGTTGTAAACACACACTAGGTGAACCCTAACTCCTACAGCGCCCCCTGTGGTTAACTCCCAAACTGCAACTGTCATTTTCACAATAAACAATGCAATTTAAATGCATTTTTTGCTGTGAAAATGACAATGGTCCCAAAAATGTGTCAAAATTGTCCGAAGTGTCCGCCATAATGTCGCAGTCACGAAAAAAATCACTGATCGCCGCCATTAGTAGTAAAAAATAAATAAATAATAAAACTATCCCCTATTTTGTAAAAATTTTGCGCAAACCAATCGATAAACGCTTATTGCGATTTTTTTTTTTTACCAAAAATAGGTAGAAGAATACGTATCGGCCTAAACTGAGGGAAAAAATATGTTATATATGTTTTTGGGGGATATTTAATATAGCAAAAAGTAAAAAATATTGAATTTTTTTCAAAATTGTCGCTCTATTTTTGTTTATAGCGCAAAAAATAAAAACCGCAGAGGTGATCAAATACCAGCAAAAGAAAGCTCTATTTGTGGAGAAAGAGGGACGCCAATTTTGTTTGGGAGCCACGTCGCACAACCGCGCAATTGTCTGTTAAAGCGACGCAGTGCCGAATTGTAAAAACCCCTTGGGTCATTTAGCAGCATATTGGTCCTGTCTTTAAGTGGTTATACATACACACTATGTAAATATTATTAATATTTGAGTCAGTATCTGGGTCCTTCCCCAACATGCTGGTGGTGGCAGCAGGTGTTGGCACCTGGGATTCTCACAGAGGTTTTATTATTAGTCCTGGACACGTTTGTGCCAGGGTGGGGGTGGACTGCGGATGGGCGGTAAAAGAGTGTCCCCTTCCCCCGTTATCCCCTGGGGAATGCACTGTTATGGAGCAATGGATAGTAAATAAAAAAAAAGCAGGATAAGGCATTTATGGGTGCGCTTCTCAATGCTGCAAGGGACTCTCTTAAGCCGGATAGTGCAGATGATTTTCCGCCGAGGGCTCAGTCTTTTTTGGATCACACAAATCAGACCGCTCTGTGTAGGTTTTTTCCTTCTGTGCCCTTCTTTGATAATTTCTAAGAGGCGGTATGAAAAAAGCCACTGAGGGCTTTTGTACTCCCTCACCGCCAGGCGGTTCAGTGCCCCTTTGAGGAGTGCCTTTTCAAAGGTGGACTTCTTCTCCGGTAGTGGACCCTCTGGGTGTCATGTATAGGTGACCACTCTCCCTATTGCGGGAACCCCCGCTTGTATGGATTTTTTTCTATTGAAAAGCCTGTGGCATGCATAACACAACCCAAAAAACTCCACCCGGTGCAGAAAAAATGTGCACATAGAGTGATACACAAAATGCGACGAGTGCTACATCAGTGCTACATCAATCGGTCCTCCTCACGAAGGACCTGACCCTGATCCCCTGGGGCGTTAGGCTCCAGACGGGGGACTAAGGTAATCAAATGGTCCGACACAGATCCAACTTCCTTGGAGGGTCTGCCGAAACAGAACCCTCCTAGGTGGGGCTCCCCCGAAGGGAGACCCCATGAGAGCAGGCAAACTAAGCCAGAAGGCGATGTCCGCCCACTCCCAAAGACGTTCAGGGCTGTCCCGAGGACCGGCACCCTACTAATCACACACAAGGTGTACAAAACGTGCACCAAACAAAAAAAGACAAAGTGACAAACACGGGGGTAAAATAAAAAAGAATGTGGGGGAGAATGAAGGTAGGAGAGTGAGTGGAAAGTGACCATCGTGCAATACAATGGCCGGCCCTCCGGCCAGGAAACAAAAATTCCTCTGGTCCCAGCCAAAAGGCCCGGCCCTAGAGGCAGGTGTAAAAAGGGTGTTTGTGGAGACGTGGCCATGGTGCCATACAAGTAAGTGCACTCTCAAAAACTTGTGCAAGGTATGGCACCTCTGGACTGCCACTCCAGGGGCACCATCTCCACAGGCTTTTCAACGGACCCTGGCCCACAGCCCGTACCAGCAGCACCCATCCCAGCCAGGAAGGTATGAGTTCTGAAAGATTGGGGAGATCCCATGCCAATAGGCTACTCCCATCCCTCCCTCCTAATCACGTTTGGGAAATACTAACTGCTCCCCCGGTGGGAAGGAGGAGCTAGTGTTCCCTCCCGAACAACTGACCTGGGCAGGCACCACAAAATCCAGGCCAGAGGCCCCGCCCGGCCCTCAGCTTCGACCTCATGTTTCTCCATCCAAATCAGAAGGCTTCCACCTCCACGCCAGCAGGTTTAGCATCATGCCTGCATGCTCATGCCAGCAAATTCCCTCTGAACATCCCCAGATCGCTGGACTGTACCCAGGAGGAAGCCTTTCAGACAGGCTTGCTGAACCAGCAACGCCCAAAACAGGGATAAGCAATTAGCGGACCTCCAGATGTTGCCAAACTACAAGTCCCATGAGGCATAGCGAGATTCTGACAGCATCAAGCATGACACCCAGAGGCAGAGGCATGATGGGACTTGTAGTTTGGCAACAGCTGGAGGTCCGCTAATTGCTTATCCCCGCACTAAAGACTTTGACCAGGTATGTTATCACACCCTCTAGTGGCGAATATAGGCATGACACCTTACTAAAAAGAAGAAATCCATAAGTGAACTTTAAAGTTCCTTAGGACTCTTCGCTTACCTTTCCCGCCACAGGATTCTGCTGGAAAAAGTCAGATCCAACCTTCACTCATCACTGCGGGCTATGTCACTGACCTTCAGGGACCGGGGTCCTTCCAGAACTTCCTCTGCCCTGGACATGTATTGCACCCAGCCAGACAAGAATCTTTGGTATTGACGTATAACCAAAGCACTAGTTTTCTGGGTCCAGCTCTCCTAAGAGGTACATTACAGGCAAAACCTTGTTCTTTCCTTGAGGCCCGGGGTCCAACCACTTTGGCCTTAATGGCACTTTGGATGGATCTGGTTCTAAAGATTGCTTGATCCCGAAGGATCTTCCAGCAGAGCTCATCAAAGTATTTCTTTAACTGTGACCAACACCTTAGATACTAGCAAAAAAACTGAGGTACTCCGATATGGGAGGGGTTATATAGAGAAGGGGACTTCCTATCTTGGGTGTGCCAATGTCCATCACCTGAAGGTGGCCTATATACCCACATAGTTATTACTATGCAGCTCTGTGTCCCATGATGTATGAAAAAGAAACAAATTTTCCCCAGCTGTCCAAGATACATGCTGGAGATGTGGAAAAGCAAAGGGAACCATGCTCCACATTTGGTGGGACTGTGATTCCCTTCAGCCATTCTGGAAGGAAGTACATGAGCTCATTACACATACCTTGGATTACTCTCTGGCTCAGTGCCTCTATACACATCTAACCAAAGCTGAATACTTTAAATCCCTGGCCATGCATATGGTAAATGCGGCAAGACTTTGCATTCCGGTACACTGCTGATCCACACACATTGCAATGATTAAAGAATGGTTCTTGAGGCTCTCCAAAAAAGAAGAAATTGAAGAGCTAGTTCACATCTCTCAAGAGTGTATTCAAAAATTTACGAAAACGTTGGCGTGCTGGAATTGCTTTAAATCAACCCAGCGTTTTCAAGCCTATAATGCTTAAACTTAAACTTCCACTCTCTCACACACACACACGCACACTCTCTCACACGCGCTCTGCCTCACACGCGCTCTGCCTCACACGCGCTCTGCCTCACACGCGCTCTGCCTCACACGCGCTCTGCCTCACACGCGCTCTGCCTCACACGCGCTCTGCCTCACACGCGCTCTGCCTCACACGCGCTCTGCCTCACAGCGCTATGCCTCTCGCACTCTCTCGCGCTCGCACGCTCTCGCAAACTCTCTCTCTCACACTCTCTCTCTCCTTTTTTTAACCTATTTTATTTAACCTATTTAACCACTTCAATAGACGTTCTCCCCTTCGCGTGATTCACTGATACTCCAGGTAATCACGGATCCGAGTAAGGGGTCGGTCCCGGCCCCTTACCACGTGATCAGCTGTCAGCCAATGACAGCTGATTATGTGATGTAAACAAAAGCCAGTAATCTTCTTTTTTTTTTCTCCTCACGCTGATAGCGTGAGGTGGAAAAAAAGCAGATCGCCGACTTATGTGTAAGGGACATCGGTCCCGAAGAGGAAGGAGGCAATTCTGCCTCCTCTGTGCAGTCAGTACTCCCTGCAAGTGCCACCTATCAATGCCAACCAGTGGTGCCAATTAGTGCCTCATCAGTGCCACCTAGCAGTGCTGCCTATCAGTGCCCATTACTGACACCCATCAGTGCCTATCACTGCCAACTATCAATGCCACCTATTGGTGCCACCTCTCAGTGGCCACCAGTGCTGCCTAATAATGCCCACCAGTGCCACCTTATCGGTGCCTATCAGTGCAGCCTCATTAGCGTACATCAATGAAGGAGAAAAATTACTCGTTTGCAAAATTGTATAACAATATATATATATATATATATATATATATATATATATATATATATATATATATATATATATATATATATATATATATATATATATACATACAGTTGTATTCAAAATTATTCAACCCCCACTGAAATTGATTGTTTTGGCCAGTTTGACATTGATTTTGATCATTCACATAACATTTATAATGAAATAACCACAAATGTCTTTTCTGTGTTCACATCATTATCAGTTTTATTCAACCCCCAAGTGACATTCAATCTTAGTACTTAGTACAACATCCTTTTACAGTTATAACTGCTTTTAAACGTGAAGCATAGCTTGACACAAGTGTTTTGCAGCGATCTACAGGTATCTTCGCCCATTCGTCATGGGCAAAAGCCTCCAGTTCAGTCACATTCTTAGGCTTGCGCACTGCAACTGCTTTCTTTAAGTCCCACCAGAGGTTCTCAATCGGATTTAAGTCTGGTGACTGCGATGGCCACTCCAAAATGTTCCAGCCTTTAATCTGCAACCATGCTCTAGTGGACTTGGAGGTATGCTTGGGATCATTGTCCTGTTGAAAGGTCCAACGTCTCCCAAGCCTCAGGTTTGTGACGGACTGCATCACATTGTCATCCAATATCTCCTGGTACTGAAGAGAATTCATGGTACCTTGCACACGCTGAAGCTTCCCTGTACCTGCAGAAGCAAAACAGCCCCAAAGCATAATTGAACCCCCGCCATGCTTCACAGTGGGCAAGGTGTTCTTTTCATCATAGGCCTTGTTCTTCCTCCTCCAAACATAGCGTTGATCCATGGGCCCAAACAGTTCTAATTTTGTTTCATCAATCCACAGAACACTATCCTAAAACTTGTGTGGTTTGTCCACATGACTTTTGGCATACTGCAGTCGACTCTTCTTATTCTTTGGAGACAGCAAGGGGGTGCGCCTGGGAGTTCTGGCATGGAGGCCTTCATTACGCAGTGTGCGCCGTATTGTCTGAGCAGAAACTTCATTACCCACATCTGACAAATCTTTTCTCAGTTCCTCAGCAGTCACACAGGGACTTTTCTCCACTCTACGCTTCAGGTAGTGCACAGCAGTCGAAGTCAGCATCTTCTTTCTGCCACGACCAGGTAGCGTTTCAACAGTGCCCTTTGCCTTGAATTTGCCAATGATGCTTCCTATGGTGTCTCTTGGTATGTTTAACATCTTTGCAATCTTCTTATAGCCATTGCCCTTCATGTGAAGAGTAATCACCTCTTCTCTTGTCTTCCTGGACCATTCTCTTGACTTCACCATGTTTGTAACCACACCAGTAAATGTCTATAAGGAGCTGAGTATCAGTCATTTTAAAGCTGCCTAATTGGTGCTTATTAGGCTTTATTGCTGCTCCCTGACATCCACAGGTGTTTTCAATACCTGATTGAAAACACTTCAATGAACCTCTGTTCTTCAGAGTGGTAGTCTTTAAGGGGTTGAATAATTGTGTAAATGAAGAATTCACAAAAGAAACATTTACAGTAGGTGACCGCGATATTGTGTCAATCTCGCTCCCTTTCTCGGCGAGATTGACCACCTACGAGCCCCATCGCGGGAGCCAGCGCCGAGCTGGCTTGCCGCGATAGAGACAAAGCCGTCATAGAAGCGACGGGAGATCCGACTTGGATTCCCGCCAATTCTACACGTGTGCGGCGTTTGTTATAAATCCTGAGGGGGAAGTCCCCGCCGGATTTTAAATAAAAATCCGGCATGGGTTCCCCCCTCAGGAGCATACCGGGCCCTTAGGTCTGTTATGGGTTGTAAGGAGAAAAACGGCGTAGGGGGTCCCCCTACAATCCATACCAGACCCGTATCCAAAGCACGCTACCCGGCCGGCCAGGAAAGGAGTGGGGATGAGCGAGCGCCCCCCCCCCTCCTGAGCCGTACCAGGCTGCATGCCCTCAACATGGGGGGGTTGGGTGCTCTGGGGCAGGGGGGCGCACTGCACCGCAAAGCGCCCACCCCCCGGCAGGTTTCCTCCGACGTCTTCGGCGGGGGGTGGTGTGCTTCTCAGGGGGGGGGCTTCTCCGCTATCCGGGGGGTCTTCTCCACTCTCCAGGGGTCTTCTTCTATGTTCGCCGTTCTCCGCTGTTGACTCGGCGTACCCCGGTTCTTCCTCCCGCTGTCCGGTGCCTTCTCCTTCAGGGCTGAACGTCTTCTTCTTCTGTGCTGTGATGTCGTCTTCTTCTGTGCGGTGACGTCTCCCCCCCCTCCCTCCTGAACACTCCCCCCTCCCTCCTCTTCCTCATGTGAACTCCATGTGTCTCCCCTCATATATATCTCTCTCCCCTCTGTCATCAGCGATCACTTTATTGAGGACTATGATGTGCAGGGGGTGCAATTGTAGTCCTCATCGTCGGATCTACAGTACACCTTCCCCACCTTGTGCATCTTATCAGCACTTCACCGTCACTATAAATAGTGATGGTTGAGTATTACCATATTTTATACATTTGTTATTCAATTTCATTCAACCTTATACATTTTTATGAGCAGCCTTTTTCCTTTAGTATCATTACTACTACTGTTGCTGTGCACATTCATCCCTCGGCTTCATTAGCAATAGTGGTACTAGTTCTATCTATTTCTAATTACCATCATCATCATTTCATTTTATTTTATTTATTTTTATTTTTGTTTGTTTGGGGGTGGAGTCTGGACGGCCCCTGGGAGTGTTTCTGTGGGCGGTGCCTGGGCCTACATGTATTCCTATTTAATCAGTGTGTGTGGATGGTTATGCACTGCTGGTCTCTGAGGAAGAGGTCTCTGTCACCTCGAAACGCGTCAGCCAGCAGCAACGCACCTCGCCACCCCCCCCTACATTCTGGAGTGTGGTTCGAGGGGTATTTTAATTATCGTTTGACAAGCCTTTTATCATTCTTTGTGAGTAGTTTTCATTATTTTGTTATTTCATTAAAATTTGTCAAACGGTAGTACACGAGGCTGGTGCACAAAGAAACACCCGCATGAAGCGCTACACCATAAGGACGGTAAACCACAGTGTTGTCAGTGGTTAAAGAAGTTTCACTAAAACACAATCCGTGCAGCTGTCAACCACTAAGGAGACATGGGCAAAAAGCAAAAGAACAAAAACATACAGCGCACAAGGGTTAAGTGAATGTCACTTTATAGTCTGTAATGTGTGGAAAAACATATATGCATGAAAAATTGAAAAGTTGAAAAAATTGAAGTAGCCACTAATAGCACACAGGAAAATAGCACATTAAAAAATTTTAATTTTTTTTTAAAAATACTAATAACAATAGTCCGCATAACATAAGCAGCAGTTCACGTGGAGATGGTAGAGTGAAAACACATACACTTCGGGGGAGATGTTAGGAGTGAATCCAAGTAGTGTGCATACACTTGTATGCAGAGGTAAAACAATACCTCAACAAAAGCAGCCGCTTCTACGTCTCAATGCAGGGAGATGGAATCCGTTGGTGGGATGATGACAGCCACACTGGGAGCAGATGTAGAAGTTATATCCATGCAGAGATGGATACTGCCGTTTAAAGACCACTAGCTCAGGGGCTGATGGAAAGGAAACCTTCCTCGCAAACAGAGATCTCCAGCGGCAGGGGAAGTCCTGGAGGGGAGCCACCAAGCCGGTTCAGTGACGCAGCCGCGTCACACGGGAGTGAGGAAAGGGGGATGGTAGCCTGATGGAGTCACACAGAGAGCAGGAGGTGTCCGGACACCTTCGATCCAGCGTCAGGTGACTCAAAGCACCAATCAGTGTGGGCAGAAAACGAGCAGTAGAGATGCTGGCGCTAGTGTCACTGAGAGGATTTCCCGAGTGTCGGCACTACACATCAGCTGCAGTGTGCTTGCTGCAAACATATGGGGGCATCAAAGATTGTACTGGTGAGCCGTGACTGACATGTTTCGCGTGCCAGGACGCTTTATCAAAGTCACGGACAGGCTCCACCATCTAGTTAATAAAGGGGAAGGAATAATCCCATTGGACAATAGCACGGGGAGGGGGAGGGGGAGGATTCAATCTGACTATGGGTTATTGGGAAACCTTGCAGATTTGGAACAATAATCCATTTTTGGAACACATCGTTTTTTATGGTCGTTATATAGACGATGTAGTCCTTATTTGGAGTGGTGGTGCTGACTTGTTCTCCTCATTTGTAAGCCATTGTAATGACAATGCGCTAGGCTTAACGTTTACACATGTCTATGACGAGGACAATTTAATTTTTTTGGACCTGGTTTTGTCACATGATCAGAAAGTAATTACCACTAGCAATCATATTAAACCTACTAGTGGTAATTCATATCTACACTTTAACAGTTGTCACCACTCGTCTTGGAAATCCAACATCCCATATGGCCAATTCAATAGGTTGCGCAGAAACTGTTCCAAAACTGAGGACTACATGACCCAGGGCCTTATTATGAAGACTAAATTTAGAGAGAAGGGGTACCCTCCAGAATTATTAGAAGATGCTTTTAATGCTAGTATCACCATCAATAAAATTAATAAGGTCAGTAAGGATAAAGTTGAGAATAATGTAAGGTTCATTTTGACATTTAACACTAAACATAAAAATATAATAAATATTATCAATAAACACTTCAATATTCTTCATCTTGACCAATATTTGTCTCCCATTCTTCCATCTAAACCTGAGATTACCTTTAGAAGGTCCCGGACCATCCGGAACATCATTGCACCCAGTAAAGTATCCAAGATCAACCCCACCCGCCCATTAGATATTCGGGCTTATTTTAACAATAAAACCGGCATTTTTAGATGCGGCAAAAGGGGGTTGCCTTACTTGTCAGTCCATTCCAAAAGGTGGTCCTGATACTATTAAAACCAAAGATTGTGTGTTCCCGATCAGCCAATTCCTTACTTGCTCTACGGAATATATCGTTTACATACTACGCTGTCCATGCAATTTATTATACGTTGGACGGACGATCCGTACCCTACGCATACGTATCGGAGAACACAGACGCCTGATCAAAAAGGGCTGTGATAAGCATAGTGTCCCTAAACATTTTTTGCATGTCCACAATAAAGATTTTAAGTGTTTGGAGGTTTTTGCTATTGAGTCCATCCCGTTGGGTTCTTTGACTGAGAACGAAAGATTTTCCCTCCTATGCAAGAGGGAAACTTTCTGGATCTTTCGGCTGGGCACTTTGTCGCCCGGTGGCCTTAACGAGGAGTTGGATATTCTCAGCATCACTAATTAACCTAGTACACTGGGTACACACACAATTTTTTCCTTTTATTTTTTATTTTTTTATTTTTCTTTTCATTATTATTATTTTTATTTTTATTTTATTTTTATTTTTACTTGATATATTTTTATTTTTATTATTATTTATATTTATCTTTATTTTTATTTTTATTTTATTTTTATTTATTTATTTATTATTTTTTGATTTTTTATTTTTTGATTTTTGTGGTATAGGCGGTATATATGGAGTGAATGTATGTATGTATAGTGTTCTATCATTATTATTTTAGTTTTATTCACGGTCATCATTATTATCATTCTTTTTCTTTTTCATTTTCTTTTCCAGTTTTTTCATTTATTTTCCCTTTATTATTAATTATTATTATTTTTGTATTGAAGGTATGTCAGACTATCTTCTATGTATGTACATATGTTCTTCCATGAGAGAGATTATTATATACATATATGTCATGTTATACATATTATATATACTCTATTATATGTTTTTAAACGTTTTCATTAAAGTGGTGGTGATGGTAGGGTTAAGACTATGAATCCTCCCCGTGCTATTGTCCAATGGGATTATTCCTTCCCCTTTATTAACTAGATGGTGGAGCCTGTCCGTGACTTTGATAAAGCGTCCTGGCACGCGAAACATGTCAGTCACGGCTCACCAGTACAATCTTTGATGCCCCTATATGTTTGCAGCAAGCACACTGCAGCTGATGTGTAGTGCCGACACTCGGGAAATCCTCTCTGTGACACTAGCGCCAGCATCTCTACTGCTCGTTTTCTGCCCACACTGATTGGTGCTTTGAGTCACCTGACGCTGGATCGAAGGTGTCCGGACACCTCCTGCTCTCTGTGTGACTCCAGGCTACCATCCCCCTTTCCTCGCTCCCGTGTGACGCGGCTGCGTCACTGAACCGGCTTGGTGGCTCCCCTCCAGGACTTCCCCTGCCGTTGGAGATCTCTGTTTGCGAGGAAGGTTTCCTTTCCATCAGCCCCTGAGCTAGTGGTCTTTAAACGGCAGTATCCATCTCTGCATGGATATAACTTTTACATCTGCTCCCAGTGTGGCTGTCATCATCCCACCAACGGATTCCATCTCCCTGCATTGAGACGTAGAAGCGGCTGCTTTTGTTGAGGTATTGTTTTACCTCTGCATACAAGTGTATGCACACTACTTGGATACACTCCTAACATCTCCCCCGAAGTGTATGTGTTTTCACTCTACCATCTCCACGTGAACTGCTGCTTATGTTATGCGGACTATTGTTATTAGTATTTAAAAAAAAAAAAAAAAAAAAAAAAATTTAATGTGCTATTTTCCTGTGTGCTATTAGTGGCTACTTCAATTTTTTCAATTTTTTCAACTTTTCAATTTTTCATGCATATATGTTTTTCTACACATTACAGACTATAAAGTGACATTCACTTAACCCTTGTGCGCTGTATGTTTTTGTTCTTATCCTGATGATAGGTCCACTGTAGTCCTAAAGGGATGGACATTGTTTTAAGAATGCTCAATTGGTGTTAAGGGGTCCAAAGTGTGCCAAGAAAATATCCCCCACACCATTGCACCACCACCAGCCTGACAAGGCAGGATGGATCTATGCTTTCATGGATCTGACCCTACTATCTGAATGTCACAGCTGAAATCGAGATTCATCAGGCCAGGCAACTTTTTCCAGTCTTCTATTTCCAATTTTGGTGAGCCTTTGCGAATTGTAGCCTCAGTTTAATTTTCTTAGCTAACAAGGTTCAATGTGTTGTGTGTTCAAAGATGGTATTCTGCATACCTTGATTGTAACGATTATTTGAGGTACTGTTGCCTTTATCCAGATCCAGTCTGCCCATTCTCTGACCTCAACAAGGCATTTGCGTCCACACAAGTCTGGATATTTTTTATTTTTCGGACCATTTTCTGAAAACCCTAGAGATGGTTGTGTGTGAAAATCCCAGTAGATCGGCAATTTTCCTTCCCCATTTTGATGCTCGGTTTGAACTTCAGCAAGCCGTCTTCACATCTAGATGCCTATATGCATTGAGCTGCTGCCATATAATTGGCTGGTTAGCAATTTGTGTTACCAAGCTATAGAATAGGTGTACCTAATAAAGTGACTGATTAGGGTTGTGTGTGTATGTATGTGTGTGTGTGTGTGTGTGTGAGATATATATATATATATATATATAGATATATATATATATATATATATAATATTACAGTATCTCACAAAAGTGAGTACATCCCTCACATTTTTGTAAATGTATTATATCTTTTAATGCGACAACACTGAAGAAATTATACTTTGCTACAATGTAAAGTAGTGAGTGTCCAGCTTGTATAACAGTGTAAATTTGCTGTCCCCTCAAAATAACTCAACACACAGCCATTGTTGTCTAAACCGCTGGCCAACAAAAGTGAGTACACCCATAAGTGAAAATGTCCAAATTGGTCCCAATTGTCCATTTTGCCTCCCCGTTGTCATGCGACTCATTAGTATTACAAGGTCCTCAGGTGTGAATGGGGAGCAGGTGGTTTAAATTTGGTATCGCTCTAACTCATACTGGGTCACTGGAAGTTAAACATGGCACTCATGCAAAGAACTCTCTGAGGAGCTGAAAAGAATGTTGCTCTACATAAAATGGCCTAGGCTATAAGAAGATTGCCAAGACCCTGAAATTGAGCTGCAGCAGGTGGCCAAGACCATACAGGGGTTTAACAGGACAGGTTCCTCTCAGAACAGTCCTCACCATGGTCAACCAAAGAAGTTGAGTGCACGTGCTCAGCGTCATATCCAGAGGTTGTCTTTGGGAAATAGATGTATAAGGTGCTGCCAGCATTGCTGCAGAGGTTGAAGGGTGGGGGGGGGGTGTCAGCCTGTCAGTGCTCAAGACCATACGTTGCACACTGCTTCAAATTGGTCTGCATGGCTGTCGTCTGAGAAGTAAGCTCTCTATGATGCAAAAGAAAGCCCACAAACAGTTTGCTGAAGACAAGCAGACTAAGACATGATTACTGGAACATGTCCTGTGGTCTGATGAGACCAAGATAAACTGTTTTGGTTCAGATGGTGTCAAGCGTGGTGTGGCAAGCAACCAGGTGAGGAGTACAAAGAACAAGTGTTTCTTGCCTACAGTCAAGCATGGTGGTGGGAGTGTCATGGTCTGGGGCCTGCATGAGTGCTGTGGAGCTACAGTTCAATTGGGGGAACCATGAATGCCAACGTGTACTGTGACATACTGAAGCAGAGCATGATCCCCTCCCTTCAGCGACTGGGCCGCAAGGCAGTATTCCAACATAACGACCCCAAAGAAACCTCCACAACAACTACTGCCAAGTTGATTGATCAATCAATTTAGTACATTCAGCCTGCCCATACATGATTCAAACGGTCTATGGCCAGCCTAACTGTCTGCCTTTATGGAGGTATGGGCAGACAGGTGACTGAGAGTTGTCAGAATCCTGGGCATGAGACCTATATATTGTTAGTTTCTTTATCGTACATCACGGGACACAGAGTCTTAATCATTACTATCTGGTTTATTCCACCATCAGGTGCTGGACACTGGTGTAATCAATTAGAACAGGAAGTTCCCTCCCTATATAACCCCTCCCATACTGGGAGCACCTCAGTTTTTTCACCAGTGTCTAAGGTGTTGGTCACGAATTAACATGTGCTCTGAGGAGCTCCACTGGAGGGATCCATGCTGGATATAAAAAGCCTCCATAAAATCCGGATCCTTCAAGGTGCTTCATAGCCAAAGTGGACGGTTACCCGGGCCTCGGTACGAAGAACGAGGTTTTGCCAATAATGCTTCTCTCTGAGAGCTGGACCCTGGGTTCCAGTACATTGGTCGATGTCAAAGACCAAATATTTTTTCTGTTGCCAGGGTGCTATATAGGTCCAGGGGAGAGGTGACCTGCTATGGACCCCAGTCCCTGAAGGTCTGAGACGAAGCCCGCGTTGAGGGGTGAAGGCTGGGCCTCTTGCTTTGCAATACCCTGCAGCGTGGAAAGGTAAGCGGAGGTACCTACGGGACTTGGTTCCGACAGTGGGGTTCTCCATTGGGGATTATGGGTCTCGCCTATTTTATGCTTCTATGCATGGGCAACTTAACCACAAAGTCTTTTGAGACAGGATGGCTCTGGCACCCATATACCTCCCCTAGTGGGTCCTAGTCCTCCGCTGAAGGGGCTATTGGGTCTTGCCTATAATGCATGTGTGCCTTGGCAAAGAAACCACTATGTCTGTTGAGACAGGATGGCTGTAATACCCATAGATCTCCCATTCAGGAGGTTGGTACCCCTACATGAGTATGTCTTATCTGTTTTCCACGAAGGGCCCTAAGAGGACATGCCGGGTGTTTCACTTGCCATGCTTTCCAGAAAAGGAAGCTCAAGGTTAGCTGATCTAGGGTGCGGCTTACTGCCTCCGCTTCAGGCTCTGCCACGATGGGGGGGGTCCCTCGTAGTCTCTACGGCTCCTTGGGGATCTCCCTCTCCCCCCGCCTCCACCATTCCCCTACGCGGGCGTGCGTGAGAGGGGCGCGCTTTGAAGGCGGGGGGACGATGTGGTTGCCGCTGGCGCACGTGCGCCGGCTCATGGTGCAGACGCAGGGCGGCCCCTTCAAAAGGCCCAGACGTCAGAGAAGCCAGGGGGACACGGTAGCTTGAGCACGTAAGCACCTTGTGGAAATTGGATACAGATTCATTTAAGACACCTACTCTGCATCTAGCTGTGTTAGCAAGCATTATTTGCTAGACTAAGTTCAGCTGTTGATGCACCAGGGTTAAAGTTCCTCTGCTTTTTGCTTAGGACTCTTTTGTCTCCCCGTAAAAGAGGGTTCAGGGGTAGGAAGGGGTATCACCACCTAAATCTGGTGGCCCTTTTTATCATGCTTGCATGATACTATCCTCCCCTGTAGAGACTTAAGATAGCTCACATAATTAGCTATCAGCCCTGTCAGGCGTGAGCCTCCCCCAACATTGCAGCACTCTGCATATGTTTTGTTGCATTGCATGTATAGGTCTATAAGAGGTTAACTGCTATATTCACAGCAGCCTCACAAGCAGAAAACAGGGTGTGTCCCTTTCCCTGCTCTTAATCCTCAAACAAGGGATTGAAAGACCTGAGGATGAAGGTTCACTGTCAGTGAACAGATAACAGGTGTTAATGAGGAGAAAACTATCAGAAGCCCCACAAGCTCTGGTTGCAGCTGCAGTCTTTTCAGAGATCCAAGCTGCATATAACTTCACTTAGCCTAGACGGCCAGAGCCTCTGTCTCTTTAAAGTCCTCATCCTGGTGTTGGCTTCAGGCTAACCGAATGCACAACAGGGGAATGCACATTTGCTGCTGTGCACATGGCTAACGTTGCAGGTTTGCGGAGACGCACATCTGCAGAGCATAACTGCCTCTTTACAGTCCACATGTTTGTATGAAGTACATGAGTTTGGAATGTTCAAAATGCATGTGGGGTAAAAACCGGTAACAAAGCATGTTTTATTGTTGATCACATAAAGAGACATGTTATTTTGTTCGTATGATTTTATATGTTCACATAAGGGTGTTTAATCACAGCAAAGTGCCTAAAATCGCATAAAAATGCTTAAGTGCATAAAGATGCGGGATCTCACATGGTTACTTGATAACCCAGGTCCTTGATTACCCAAGGTTATTTAGGTCACACAGAGAGGCTTGTTTCCACAGGAATGCCTAAAATCGCATAAAGATGCTTAAGTGCATAAAGATGCGGGAGCACACATGGTTACCTGATAAACCAGGTCCTTGATTACCCAAAGTTATTTAGGTCAAACAGAGAGGCTTGTTTCCACAGGAATGCCTAAAATCGCATGAAAATGCTTAAGTGCATAAAGATGCGGGATCACACATGGTTACCTGATAAACCAGGTCCTTGATTACCCAAGGTTATTTAGGTCACACAGAGAGACTTGTTTCCATAGGCATGTCTAAAATCGCATGGAAATGCTTAAGGGCTTAAGGATGCGACATCACACATGGTTATCTGATAACCTGAGTCCTTGATTATCCAAGGATATTTGGTCGTACGGAGAGGCTTGTTTTATACAGGAGTGCCTGAAATCGCATAAAGATGCGGGATCACACATGGTTACCCTGATAACCTGAATCCTTGATTACCCAAGGGTATTTGGTCACACAGAGAGGCGTGTTTTCCACAGGAATGCCTAAAATCGCATAAAGATGCTGGAGTGCATAGAAATGCGGAATCACACAGGTTTTACCTGACAAACCACAATCTTGATTACCCATGGATATTTGGTCACACAGAGAGGCCTTTTTCCACAAAAAGGTCTGAAATCGCATAAAGATGCTGGAGTGCATAAAGATGCGGGTTCACACATGGTTATCTGATCACCCGAGTCCTGGATTACTCAGGCATATTTGGTCACACAGAGAGGTTGTGTCCGCAAAAATGCCAAAAATCGCATAAAAAGGCTTAATTGCAAAAAAAAAAAAAAAATTGCTGGATCGCACAGTGGTGCTAGATCATACAAGAATCCTTGGTCCCACAAGGGTACTTGTCCGCACAGGAGTGCTTAAGATGCATAGATGTTGGATCGCATGAAAATTTGCTGAATCGCATAAGAATGCATGTTTGACTTAGGAGGCATTATAATTAGGTTTCCTTAATTATACAGGATTCCTTGGCCTTACATAGGCGCATACTTGCTTGCAGGATGCTTGTTCATAGCTCACATGCTATATGTATGCGTGTATACAGCACGCCCCCTTTTTTGTGTGTTTGCGGAAAACATATTCTTATGAACTCACGCTTCTATGAACACACTCTTCCATAGAGGCATATGACTTTAAAGGTGGCCACATGCACATAGGGGGAGCTATTTGCATGTGTGTTTATTTACAAGGCTGCTAGGGCCCGCCTCTAGCAGGGCTAAAGGCCCAGAGTTTAGCAGTAATGTCATTCCGAGGCAAACCCGTGCTGACAGATCAGTCGGTAGCATGGCTGGGCCTAGGGGGAGTCCAGCATGATTAATTATCTGGAACTCCTGGGTTGGGATCCCAGTCTAGAGGGAATATGCGGTCTTTATTCAAACACCGTTCCCTATGCTCAGTTTTATTCAAGGCTGATATAAACTTTGCTCTGTCGGCCTGGAACGAGTGGATCCTAACTTGGCATTATCCTAGAGTCTTGTCCCAGGGATATGCTGGAATTTAACTGAATGATTGGCAGAAGGGAATATCCTTCATACCCATTACCTGGGAGCAGGTTGCGAGGACTGGCCTCTTAGGATAGAATCCAGGCCTGGAAGAGACCACGGCACAGGGAAGGTGGTCAGCTCTTATGGAGCCTTATCTGCTAGCTTTCTAGAGCTACGGATGGACCATCCGCTTAAGGACCTGAACGTTTAGGTTACAGGGTTGCTCTGTCTGAATACAATCTGACTATGCCTCTCTAGTGGTTTACTTTGGGTTCCAGAGAAGAGCTTGTGCCTTGCCTATTGTCATTTCATGGAATGCTAGATTGGCAGGCGATTCGCTGGAGCCATCAACAGTCGGGTCCGGAGATTGGGCCTCTACACCCCGACTTTTTCTGACCAAATGTCACAGAAACGTTACCCTGCACATAAAGGGTGTTGTCGTCCAGGTTCAACAAGAGATTGAACAACTTTGTGTCAAGGCCAAAGGATCCACCCGCATGCGGGACAGATTTTTTAGTGACCCTGGGGGCCCAGGTGTCGCTGGTTTATGCGTTATCTCCCCCCAGGGGCCGCAACCTTCGTGGCTTCCATGCTACATCAGAAGAGAACGGAAGCTGGCTTAATTGCTCCCAGCATAGCCCATACAACCTTACTGCGCAGGGACAGCAGAACTGATCGTAGAGGACCCAGGGTCCTTACAGCTTGTCCAGGCCTGCTTTGCAGGGTTACATCCTGTCTTGCATACATGGGTATTAATGGTCTGGCTATTATAGCCTGCATTCTTGAGGATCGGGGCTACAGAATCAGCGGCAGTTACCTTGATTCATACAGACAGCTGGCCTCCAGGACCAGATATCCTAGGATATGGAAGGCCCATATTCCTGGTGTGAAACAAGGGGTGGAATCCTTGGTAGTAGGTCCTAGGTAAAATTCTTACCTTTCTACATTGGAAAAGAGATGGAGCTGGCTTACGTTCCATCAAGGCACTCTTGATCTGGGCCGTTATACCCGTCACCCCTTGTATAAGTCCGCCAGTTAAAGCGCCCTGTTCTCGGAGGATTGGATCCAGTATGCTGCTTACAGAGTCAGCACCTTGGGCTGATGCACCATAAATATTTCCCTTTATCCTTCTAAAGAGGGAATTGGTGTTCTTGGTTGCGGCTGCCTCCGCAAGAGAGTATTGGCAACTTTCTTTGTATAGAGCCATACTTAATTATTTGTACAAGAAGGGTGATGTTAAATACTCACCCAACCTTATTGGCTAGAAGGATCCAGTGTTCATTGAATTAAGATATTCTTGCCTTCCTTTTTTCTTTTTTCAGGACCTTGATCCGCGGAAGGGAGAGGTTATTGCTTTCTCTTAATAAAGATAAGAGCAGTTAAAGATCTATCTGAAGGCTTCAGATATTAGAAACCTAACGATTTTGTTGCCAGAAAGCCCCTAGAAGGGGCGGGACAGTGTTCAGATCGGCTTTAAAATGGCTATGCGCTCGCTCGTTATAGTAAGAGAGGTCAAGGTCCTATCTGAAGCGGGCTGCTCGGATACGGAAGGACCGATGTTGGTGCGCTACCAGGAAGGCCCCAGCAAGGGGCAGGCAGCGTCTAAATCAACTATTGTCAAATGTTGATTCATCAGGGTTATTATTCAGGCTTGTGGTTTATACAGAGGGCTTCCCCCTGTTTCTTTTTGGGGTACACCCTACCAGGATAGTAAGCACTTCATGCGGGGTGCATTACCAAGCCTTTATGACTCAGATTTGCCAGACCTGCAACTTGGTCGTTTGTGCTTACGTTCACTAAATCCTATCAAGTGGACATAAGACGGCAGGAGGATGCAGCCTTTTTTTGTTGGCACAATATGCGGCAGGCAGCATTAGAATTCCTCGTGTCCTGATGGCAGTCTGCATTGTTGGTGTCTCCCTCCCCTCAGTAAGCATTGCTTTAGGACATCCCAGATAGTAATGATTAAGACTCTGTGTCCCGTGATGTACGATAAAGAAAATAGGATTTTTATAACAGCTTACCTGTAAAATCCTTTTCTTGGAGTACATCACGGGACACAGAGTCCCCACCCCTCTTGTTTGGGGATATTGGGACACTTATTGCTTGGGACAAAAACTGAGGTGCTCCCAGTATGGGAGGGGTTATATAGGGAGGGAACTTCCTGTTCTAATTGATTACACCAGTGTCCAGCACCTGATGGTGGAATATAACCCAGATAGTAATGATTAAGACTCTGTGTCCCGTGATGTACTCCAAGAAAAGGATTTTACAGGTAAGCTGTTATAAAAATCCTATTTTTTCTTTCTTTTTTTCTTTTTATAATCCTATTTTTTTCCCTACCACTTTTCTACCCCTATTTCCTCTCCATAACTTCAACTCTGTTCTTTAGCCCTGGTTCACACTGGTGCGATTTGACATGTCAAATCGGCAGCAATTGCCAGCAATGGCACCATCCTAATTGGAGCGACGCCAATTTGCGGCACTGCACCAATTTCAAAAAGTAGTTTCTGTACTACTTTTTGCGACTTCCATTGACATCTGTGGCAGAAATCCGCACAGATGTCTGTGAAATCGCTGCTGAATTCGAAATTGGCATGCAGGAGTGAACTCGGGCTGAACTTGCACGGCTTCATTCCCGCAGCTCAGTGTTAACCTGAGCTTATACAGATTATACTGTATACTGAGTATGTACACTCCGATTCTATAAAAGCTTTGTATATTTTTCTCTATTTTATTTTTCTGAGACACCAGCTGTTTTGTATACTGGACTAGTACTGTATGTACTCTGTTAAACTGAAATAAAGATTGATAGTAACAAAAAATAAATAAATAAACCATACATGTTGCAATCTGTTTTGTATAATCTCCTACAATCAAGAATAATATTGTGGCAAGAACCTGCACTGAAAGGACACAGCTTAATGTGTTGTTTAGGTGGGCACTCACATTACATATATTTGGTAACTCTAATTGATGGGGCAAATGCATAAGAAGGGTTATGAGTTTGTCATTTTTATATTTATTTATTAATTTCTAAAAAAAAAAGACTGTTCATTTTATTACTCCTATTTTAGGGAAGCACTGGGAGTTGTGTTGCATAAGGATTCTAAGTGGCACCAACAATGGAAAGATTTCAAAGACAACAATGCAGTATTTAACAGTAAGTAAAAACACAATTGTATTATATTTGAAAGTATGCATGAAAGATACGTTTTCCTATGTATGGATTACAACTGCGTGCTAAATAAACATTGTATTAGTAATTCGATTTTATAATTTGTTGTTTAATCAGTAGACATCTTGTATAAGTATATCCTCAAAAAACTCCACACTTTGGTCTCCTTGACTGTAATCTTCTCTGGTTCTCATCCTATTTATCCAACCACACTTTTTAGGGTTACTTACAATTTTACTTCCTCCTCTCCTCTTACTTTCTCTGTCGGGGTGCCCCAAGGTTCTGTACTTGGACTTCTCTCCTATTCTCCACCTACACCTGCTCCCTGGGTCAGGCAATAGCCTCCCATGGCTTCCAACACCATCTCTATGCTGACAACACCCAAGTTAAATCCCTCAACCCCTCAGCTAACACTTTTAGTCTCCTCCTGTATCACTAATTTACTAACGGACACCTGGATGTCAAACCACTTCTTCAAACTCAATCTGTCCAAAAACCAAGCTCATATTTCCTCCCCCACGTGCCTCTTCCCTTGATCTCTGTCAAGATCGATGGCGCAACTATCAACCTGTCCCCACATGCCAAGTATCTAGTTTTAATCCTGGACTTTAAACACTCCTTTCGGCCCCACATCCAATCACTGTCCAAATTTTGCCGCCTCAACCCAAGCAACCTTTCTAACCAGTGACGCCAGTAAGCTCCTCCAAATTCCAACCTAATCATTCTCTTCGTTCCTCCTAAGACCTCTAGCTCCCTTGTCGCTTCCTCCCATGCTTGCCTCCAGGACTTTTCCCGAGCCTCTCCCATCCTATGAAACTCCCTTCTCAAATCTGTTTGACTATCTCCTACTGTGTCTACTTTTAAAGAATCCCTGAAAACCCTTTTCTTCAGAGAAGCCTGTCCTCCCACCTACTGTAACAACTGTACTTTTAATTTTCTCCACCAGCTCATCCCACACAGCTATTACTTTTTGTATTAGTTGACCCTCCCTGTAACGAACAGGGCCCTCTGGTTTCTACTCTATTCAATTATATTGCAACTGTACTGTTTGCCCTCATGCAAACTGTCAGTGCTATATAAAGCATATATAATAAGTACTTAAATCTGTCTTGCAATCTTTCACACTGCAGTGCTCAAAGTGAGACAGGGAAGAGCAGCCATCTAGACTTCTGTATGCACACATTTTAATAGAGAACATGCAGACAGGAGGGGAAAGCAGGGTTGATGACTTTTCAGTGTTGCAGTTTCTTCATTGCCCCATCAGCAGGCTCTACAAAGAAAGTGGTGTCTCGGTGTGACAGAGGTGTATAAATCAAGCAAGTGACTATATAGGTTTGTTCACAAAAAGCTTTTGTTAAAAGCAATATACCATACAAAAGACCATAAAACACAGCTGCTCAAACACCAATAGATGTAGTATTGGTAGGATCAGTAATTATGATCAGACAGTGGCGAAAAGCTCAGTCCTAATGCATTATGGGCGTTTCTAAACTGTGCCTGTGCCGTTGTCTACGGCGCATGCGCCATAGACATCAGCGCTCTTTTTTTTGTAAATATTTGGAGGTTTAAAATATATTTACAGAACCTACAGGTAAGCCTTAATCTAGGCTTACCTGTAAGTAAAAGTGGTTGTACAGGGTGTACAACCACTTTAATTACATACAATTTCACATTAATTTCTAGATGAGCTCCACCTTCAGAATTCACCTAATTTTAATTGCAGTCCACCTATGTGGACTGGTGAGCGCCTGCCATCTGAATAACGGCAGCTGGTTGGCTTTGGAAGTGCCTATCAGAGCCAGCGGCTCTGATAGGCTTGAGGCCTGTAATCGACTTCCAAATAGTTAACCAGGGGACGCACAGGGGGGTGCGTTCCCTGGTTAACACTTACAGGCGTCTCAGCCAATCAAATTCACCGGTTCTGTTTGACTGAAGCGTCATCGAGGGCAGGAGAAGATATCGAGGGACGGTGGAAGGAGGATAGCTGACCCCAGAAAGGTAAGTTGCAGGGGGGGGGGGGCAATCTGGCTGCATGTTACATGGCACAGTGGCGACAATTGATGGCACAGTGGCTGCGTTTGATGGCACAGTGGCTGCGTTTGATGGCATGGCACAGTGGTGACAATGGGCACAGTCGTGACAATTGATTGCACAGTGGCTGCATTTGATGGCATGGCACAGTGGTGACATTTGATGGCATGGCACAGTGGCTGCGTTTGATGGGCACAGTGGCTGCGTTTGATGGGCACAGTGGCTGCGTTTGATGGGCACAGTGGCTGCGTTTGATGGGCACAGTGGCTGCGTTTGGGCACAGTGAGGCTGCAATTTTTTTTCTGTTTGCGCCCCCCCAAAAAAAATTTGAGCACCAGCCGCCACTGCCCCATTCTCAAGTCTTTCGCAGACTCTAACAGTTTTTTTTTTTTTTTTTTTTTTAAGATTGCCCTGTATTTGGCTAAATACATCTGCCCATCAACTCTGACGAGCTTCCCTGTCCCTCCTGAAGAAAAGCATCCCCACTACATGATGCTGCTACCACCATGTTTCCAGGTGGGGATGGTGTGTTCAGGGTGATGTTCGGTGTTCGTTTTCCGCCACACATAGCGTTTTGCTTTAAGGCCAAAAGGTTAAATTTGGTCTCATCTGACCAGAGCACCTTCTTCCACATGTTTGCGGTGTCCCCCACATGGCTTCTCGTTAACTGCAAACAGGACTTCTTATGGCTTTGTTTTGACAATGGCTTTCTTCTTGCCACTCTTCCATAAAGGCCAGATTTGTGGGGTGCACAACTAATAGTTGTCCTGTAGACAGATTGTCCCACTTGAGCTGCAGATCTCTCCATCTCCTCCAGAGTTACCATGGGCCTCTTGGCTGCTTCTCTGATTAATGCTCTCTTTGCCCGGCCTGTCAGTTTAGGTGGACGGCCATGTCTTGGTAGGTTTGCAGTTGTGCCATACTCTTTCCATTTTCGGATGATGGATTTTTCAGTGCTCTGTAAAAAGTTCAAAGCTTGGGATATTTTTTTTCTGACCTAACCCTGCTTTAAACTTCTCCACAACTTTATCCCTGACCTGCCTGGTGTATTTATTGGCCTTCATGATGTGGTTTGTTCAGTAAGGTTCTCTAACAAACCTCTGGGGGCCTCACAGAGCAGCTGCATTGATACTGAGATGAAATTACACCCAGCTGGTGTTTTAAACCACTTCAGACTCAACCACAGCAAAAAAACTTCCTCATGATTTTATTCATTAATATTGTCTCTTCTTCGGTTTCACATTATTTGTGGTTTTCCGAATACTAATTTATATATTTATCTTTTACTTCATTATTTTGTTAATTTTTATTTTACCTATCAAAGTTAATTATAAACCGTACCCACCCCCTCCCACCCCTGTCCCCTTATGGTTTGTTCTCTCCTTTTTATCTTCTTTCATCTTCTATTGTCCACTATTATTTTTTCCAAGTATTGCTCTGATGGTTTTAAAATCTTTCCACTGTCTCCATCTCTATATTTATTGAGTTGACCCGCATCGTAACTACATAGATATTCCATTTTATTATAGTTTTCCACTCTTTCAAACCATTCTTTTATATCTGGTTTTCTTGTACTTAGCCAGTTTTTTGGTATCAGTCCTTTTGCGGCAACTGGTGGAATTAATGTTTTCCTAAACTTATATTTGATTATTTTGATTTCGTGAAACAAACAAGCTTGTATGCTATTAGATATCTTTTTTCCAGTTATCACTTCCATATATTCCCATATTTCCTGCCAGTATTTCCTTTTATCTTGGGACAGTCCCCACCAATACTCTGTACTTTCGTGGTATCCATATATTTTTATGAAGTGCTGTTTTATTTATAAAATTTCCATTCAAACCCATTTTTTCTCTTTCTCTTTATTTCCCCATTCTACCATTTGTGCAATATCGTGGCCTTGTAAATCTATTTATATCCAGCGCTGCTAATCCTCCGTGTTTTTTCCTCTTGTTAATGTTGCAAAATTCACTCTCAGCTTTTTCCATATGTATTTTATCAACATTGGCCCAGATTCAGAGAGCAATTGCGCCTGCGTAACCATAGTTACGCAGCGCAATTGCTGACTTGCTCCGGCGTTACGAATGCTCCTGATTCAGGAACATCGTAACGCCGACTGCAGCCTAAAATCTGCATGGCATAAGGCTCTTATGCCACGCAGATTTTAGGCTGCATTCTTGCGATGACCGCTAGGGGGCGCTCCCATTGTGCTCAGTGTATAGTATGCAAATTGCATACTAACACCGATTCACAATGTTGCGCGGGCCCTGCGTACGCAAGTTACGGAGTTTCCGTACAGCGTCTTTAGCGTAAGGCTGCCCCTTCTAATAGTAGGGGCAGCCAATGCTAAAGTATACCCGCCGTTCCCGCGTCGTGAAATTTGAATTTCACGTCGTTTGCGTAAGTGATTCGTGAATGGCGCTGGACGCCATTCACGTTCACTTGGAAGCAAATGACGTCCTTGCGAGGTCTTTTGCCGCAATGCACGTCTGGAAAGTTTCCGATGGAGCATGCGCTCGGCGTGGGAGCGCGCCTAATTTAAATGATTCCCGCCCCCTACGGGATCATTTACATTAGGTGCCCTTACGCAGGGCAATTTTAAAGAGCGCACACGCAATTTATGGAGCTACTGCTCCGTGAAATCGCGCGCAGCGCAGATAATTTGCGGGGACGCAGGGCAAAAACTATGCCCTGTGCCTCCGTAAAAAAGGGGCAATTTCTACCTGAATCTGGGCCATTGTTTTAAAATCTTAAAAAAAAAACTCTGTGAATGTCTATGGGTAACATCTGGAATTTATATGTTATTTTTGGGAGGATAGCCATCTTGAAAAAATGTATCCTTCCTAACCATGATGTAGTGATATAATGTATAGTGGTGTCCGGTTAGATAATTGATGTTTAGTAATTAGTATGATGACTATAAGTTATGTTCCGCAGCAACACCCACGTTCTCCAGAGAGTGCAATTTATTTGGCTTCCAACACAGAACAAAGACCAAAGTTCACAGATGATACAAATCCAACAGAGTAATTCAAAGTCCCACTTGACTAGATCAATTCTAGACCTGTGCCTTCATATTCATTGAATATACAGTGTAATGCCTCGGCTGTGTGTGTTGCTTTAGATACACAGCTTCACATCAAGTATAAACCGAATCCCAATGAAAGAAGCGCTGGTTTTCTGAACTGATGCATCTTTACTGAGATATAATGAACATAAATGTGTACAATAGTGTTCATACGAGTGATATGAGATGATATGGTAAAACTGTGAAACAAACATAAAAAGACAAATGTAAGCATGGCTATTCAAGCAACATACATTATACATAGCTAATACAAAAGATAGGGCCTAACTAACATGTGCTTGCTTAATACACTGAAACACACATTATCTATCTGCAATGTCTAACATCCCTCTACACAAGCTGAACTAGCAAAACCCACAGGCTTTGGTGTTCGTCAGGTTTGCAATCTGTATTAGCTTTAGGATGTCCTGTGGATCTGGTCACTACAGTAGCTAGAGCTGGAATGAACAGAATATGTCCCAGCAAGCCCTAGACAGTACAGAGAAGACCCGCCTCTAGGCTTCAAGAAAATGGAGGGTCTTAACCACTTCCAGACCTGCGCACGACGATGTACGTCCTATTTTTAAAGATTGATATCTCGGTAACGCAGCAGCTGCTGCCACAACCGAGGTATCGATCTTTAGTGTGCGCGGTCCGGTACACGATAACGGCGGTTTCCGCGGCGGATTCGCCGCGAGATCGCCGTTATCGTGGCGCCGCTCTCCCGCACCCTCCGCCGCTTACGGAGCCGTCGGTAGCGGCGGAGGCGATCGGGACCGTTCGGCTGGTGACTGGGGACGAGACTGAAGGAAAAATCTCCTTCGCCCGTCCCCATAGCACTGCTGGGCGGAAGTGACGTCGAAACGTCAGTCCCGCCCAGCCTCTTAAAGAAACATTTTTTTTTTTTTTGTCATTTGAAAAAATGACAGTTTCGTTTTTTTTTTTTTTTCTTGCATTTTAGTCTAATTATGAGATGTGAGGTCTTTTTGACCCCAGATCTCATATTTAACCACTTCCAGACCTGCGCACGACGATGTACGTCCTATTTTTAAAGACGGATATCTGGGTAACGGCAGCAGCTGCTGTCACAACCGAGGTATCCATCTTTAGTGTGCGCGGTCTGGAATCCGATAATGGCGGTCTCCGCGGCGGATTCACTTACCGGAGCCGTCGGTAGCGGCGGAGGCGATCGGATGCTGTCGGCTGGTGAGCGGGGACGGGACTGAAGGAAAAATCCTCCTTCGCCCGTCCCCATACTCGGCTGGGCGGAAGTGACGTCAAAACGTCAGTCCCGCCCAGCCTCTTAAAAGAGACAATTTTTTTTTTGGTCATTTGAAAAAATGACATTTTTTATTTTTTTTCTATTTTTTGCATTTAAGCCCAAATATGAGATCTGAGGTCTTTTTGACCCCATATCTCATATTTAAGAGGACCTGTCATGCTTTTTTCTATTACAAGGGATGTTTACATTCCTTGTAATAGGAATAAAAGTGATAATTTTTTTTTTTTTTTTTTCAGTGTTAAAAATTCTAAAATAAATAAAAATAAATGCGAAAAGCAAAAAAATTTTTTTTTAAAGCGCCCCGTCCCGACGAGCTCGCGCGTAGAAGCGAACGCATACGCGAGTAGCGCCGACATATGAAAACGGTATTCAAACCACACAAGTGAGGTATCGCCGCGATCGTTAGAGCGAGAGCAATAATTTTAGCCTTAGGCCTACTCTGTAACTCAAAAAATGCAACCTGTAGAATTTTTTAAACGTCGCCTATCAAGATTTTTAAGGGTAAAAGTTTGACGCCATGCCACGAGCGGGCGCAATTTTTTAAGCGTGACATGTTGGGCATCATTTTACTCGGCGTAACATTATCTTTCAAAATATATAAAACAATTGGGCCAAATTTATTGTTGTCTTATTTTTTAATTCAAAAAAAGTGAATTTTTTCCAAAAAAAGTGCGCTTGTAAGACCGCTGCGCAAATACGGTGTGACAAAAAAGTATTGGAATGACCACTATTTTATTCTCTAGGGTGTTAGAAAAAAAAATATATAATGTTTGGGGTTTTAAGTAATTTTCTAGCAGAAAAAAATGTTTTAGTCTTGCAAACACCGAATCTGAAAAACACCTAAGGTCTGGAAGTGGTTAAGAGGACCTGTCATGCTTTTTTCTATTATAAGGGATGTTTACATTCCTTATAATAGGAATAAAAGTGATCAAATTTTTTTTTTTGTTCAGTGTAAAAAGTAATAAAATAAATATAAATAAGAAAACAAAAAAAATTTTTTTAAAGCCCCCCGTCCCGACGAGCTCGCGCGCAGAAGCGAACACATTCGCGAATAGCGCCCGCATATGAAAACGGTGTTCAAATCACACAAGTGAGGTATCACCGCGATCGTTAGAGCGAGAGCAATAATTCTAGCCCTAGAGCTACTCTGTAGCTCAAAAAATGCAACCTATAGAATTTTTTAAACGTCGCCTATCAAGATTTTTAAGGGTAAAAGTTTGACGCCATGCCACGAGCGGGCGCAATTTTTAAGCGTGACATGTTTGGTATCATTTTACTCGGCGTAACATTATCTTTCACAATATGTAAAATTTTATTTTTTTAATCCAAAAAAAGTGCGCTTGTAAGACCGCTGCGCAAATATGGTGTGACAAAAAGTATTGCAATGACCACTATTTTATTCTCTAGGGTGTTAGAAAAAAATATATATAATGTTTGGGGGTTTTATGTAATTTTCTAGCAGAAAAAACAGTTTTAGTCTTACAAACACCAAATCTGAAAAACACCTAAGGTCTGGAAGTGGTTAAAGAAACAGACAATGCTGAGTGCCAAGCATGTAATATACATTGCGAAGGCAGCACACTCCCCACCTGGCATACCTTTTGTTATGCCACTAACCTTTGGACAGAAGTAAAACTACTTCAGAAATTGGCCTAGCATACACCTTGGGAATGCCCTGTCTAACAATTCTAACTTTAACCTTTCTAACTCTAGCATCACTACTAGGATCAGTCCCCACAATGAGTCCAATTCATTCCTGTGGACCTGAGTGTCTTTAATAAGACAATGTCTCCAACTTGTAAGTTGGGCTTGTCATCTTGCCATTTCTTGCGTGGCTGGAGTGTCACCAGGTATTCCTGTCTCCACCTCTTCCAGAAAATTTCCGCAAGACTTTGAACTTGTCTCCATTGCTTGGTGTACAAGTCCTTGAGGTCAAAGTCTCCTGAGGGAGCTGTCACTGGTTCCATCTTCTGGGTCAGCAGCATTGCGGGTGTCAAGACTGACAGCATCTCCGGATCTGTAGACACTGGAACCAAAGGTCTGGCGTTCATAATGGCCATGACTTCAGCCATTTGTGTAGTCAAAGCTTCATGAGTGAGGCGAGTAGACCCAACCTTCAGGAGCATGGCATCCAGAATGCGACAAGCTACTCCAATCATCCTCTCTCAGGCTCCTCCCATATGCGATGCGTGTGGAGGATTAAAAGTCCAAGTGCATCCTTGATCTTGAAGATAGGAACCTGTTTCAGAGTCTGTAGAGATGATCTTCAACACCTTGCAGGCCCCAATAAAGTTTTTACCGCGGTCGGAACTAATCAATTTCGCTGGTCCCCTGATAGAGAAGAATCTTCTCAAGGCATTGATGAAACTTGAAGTGGATAAAGATTCAATCACTTCAACATGAACTATTCTAGTACTCAGACAAGAGAACAGAACAGCCCAACGTTTACTTTCGGCACTGCCTCCTCTGGTCTTGCGAGAAGAGATGTTCCATGGTCCAAAAACATCTAGACCTACGTGAGTGAACGGAGGATCTGAAGCAAGTCTGTCTGCAGGTAAGTTTGACATCTTCTGAACCTCAAGTTTCACTCTAATCTTCTTACAGGTAACGCATTTGATGATCACGCTGGAGACTAGTCTCTTACCTCCTATGATCCACAACCCTGCTGACCGTACTGCTCCTTCTGTGAAGTGTCGTCCTTGATGTGCAACTTGCTCGTGATAGTGCGCCCCCCTGCCCCAGAGCACCCAACCCCCCATGTTGAGGGCATGCGGCCTGGTACGGCTCAGGAGGGGGGGGGGGCGCTCGCTCATCCCCACTCCTTTCCTGGCCAGCCGGGTAGCATGCTTTGGATACGGGTCTGGTATGGATTGTGGGGGGACCCCCACATAGTTTTTTCGGCGTAGGGGGGGTCTCCTTACAACCCATACCAGCCATACCAGACCTAAGGGCCTGGTATGCTCCTGGGGCAGGTGGGGAACCCATGTTGGTTTTTTATTTAAAATTTGGCGTGGAGTTCTCCCTCTCAGGATGCATACCAAATGCGCAGCTAGAATTGGCGGGAATCCAAGTCGGATCTCCCGTCGCTTCTATGACGGCTTTGTCTCCACTGCGGCAAGCCAGCTTGGCGCTGGCTCCCGCGATGGGGCTCGTAGGTGGTCAATCTCGCTGAGAAAGGGAGCGAGATTGACACAATATTGCGGTCACCTACTGTATATTGATATCAATATGCATTATGTCGTATGTACAGATCTTATAAAATTATTATAGGTTTAAATGCTTCACTCTGGTTTTAAGATGAAGTTCAAGAAATAAAACGTAATAAAAATAAAAAAGCTAAATATATCAGGGAAAGGGAGAAAAAAAAAAAAAAAAAAGGGGCGTTGGGGAAGTCCATTGAAAAAAAATAAGGAAATTTGAATGTTCAAAAAAAAAGGTCCATTGCTTGATGTATATAGAGTGTGTTTGAATTCTTAGTGATATATTGTCTGTTCAGCATTTCTCCTCCACTAGCCAACTTCAGTGCTTTTGCAATTCACATGCAAACAAGTATTTCCGGGAATATCTGAAAGACAAAAACTCTCAGACAAAACTCATTAGCAAAATCCTTAAACAAAGTACTATTTATAGTTTACAGTTTGAAGCTAATTCACCCCCACTGCTAGAGAAGTATCATTTTCATTCAAAAACAGATCTAAAGAATGTTCATCTCCCAATATCCCTATTCCTTCGGTATCCTTTAATCTTCTGAATTGTTCCAATAATGTGTCACGTTCCCCTCTCATCTTATCATACTCAATCTTTAGGTGGTCATATTTCTGTTTTAATTGAGAAAACGGTATCCAGGTCCTTTTCTTATTATTATTTCGGTCAGCTCTGTTTTTCATATTAACTTAAACCCCCTTCGTGCCCAGACCAATTTTCAGCTTTCAGCGCTGACGCATTTTGAATGACAATTGCACGGTCATACAACACTGTACACATTATATTTTTATCATTTTTTTCCCACAAATAGAGCTTTCTTTTAGTGGTATTTGATCATCTCTGCGATTTTTATTTTTTGCGCTGTAAACAAAAAAAGACAGACATTTTTAAAAAAAAAAACACTATTTTTTACTTTTTGTTATAATTAATATCCAATTTAAAAAAATATATATATATTTTCTCTTTTGTTCATGGACGGACACAGCAGCCTTTGACCTTAGGGTTATATCCACTTCCTTCCAGGAGAGTTAGGCAGAAACAAAGCACTTTAAGTGTTAACAACACTTTCCTCAGTGCAGCTCCTTCCAGGGGGCGTGGTTCCCAAGGTATAACCCACACCCTGCTCTAGCAGCTCCAGTTTTTTTTCTGCCTAATGACAGGAGAGGACAGGCGCTCTGGAGTCCTGTACTCTGGAGATTTTTTTCTTGCGATTTTCTCGCTTTTTATTATTTTGTTCCTGCATTTTTGAATCCTGTGATTCTTCTATCAACAGCCGACTGGGTGACAGGCTGGGTCTTGACTCTTGTAGTCCCCCCATGTTCGGCCATCGAGCGTGTGCCGGCTCTCAGCTCAGCTCTGGGTCGTCCACGACAGGCCCCATTGCTCCAGGGGCGGCCGGGGAACTACATGTTCCAGGACACACATATGACCGGTCTCTATGGCCTTGTCACAGTGTGTCTGGCCGACAGCCATGCCGTTAGTGGACGTTGGTTCTGTCCGGGATGCCTCCAGCTGGTAGTCGCAGGTAGGGTAAGTAGTGGCTCCTTGCCCTGGCAAGGTGGTATGGCTGGTGTTTTTCCCTGGGGAGGTCGACTGAGGGTCTTCCCTGCTTTCCTCTCTCCCCTTCCTCTCCCTCCTTCCCCTGACTGGGTAGCGGCTGTGATGGGGGGCCTCCTGGGTTTTCTTTCCGCCGGGGCCCGTGTGTTGTTGGGGGACTGTGTTGTTACTCTGGGGGGTGCTGCTGTGTGCTGCTGTGTTGTATGAGGTGTTTGGTGCGTCACTGGCCATTTTCCTGTAGCCCGCTGGTGATTTTTACCTCACACGGTGGCCATCTTGAAAATCTCTTGGCCTCTTGTGACAGTTTTAGCACTGTGAAACGCTGTGATTCTTCCCTGAGGTGACAGACACAGCACATCAGAGCACACCTCAGGTTTTTAGCTCTCTCTGCAGTCCCTGGGAGGCCTCTGCTTCTGTTTTTGCAGCCAGGAGGTAACCGGTGGGTTGTTCTGTCTTGCAGTACACAGCGGTGGGGCAATATGGAACCTGAACCTGGTGTTTCTGCCCCAGCAATGCCTGAGTTATACTTTAATCCCCCTGCTGTACTTGAGGCGTTTCTCGCCAGGTTTGAAGCAGCTGGTGCCCAGTAGGGGGGTACAAAGCGCCCCCTCCCTGAGCCTGCTTCTGGGGATGTCTCTGACAATGCAGGCTTAACCCACATGGACTGTGAGGATGACAAGCCGCCCAGCACCGCGAAAAAGTATTTCCCTGTGTTCCTTATTTGGAGCATTTGCTATGTAAGGAATGGGACACGCCACAAAAAGTTTTGGCTGTTCCTAAAAACGTTGCGGTCTGTTATCCCTTTTGAGGAGGACTTTTTAAAAAAAGTGGGTCTCTCCTCCGTCAGCGGACCCTCCTGTATCCAGACTGAGTAAGGCCACCACATTGCCTGTGGTAGGTCCTGCTTTTACCGACCCCACTGATAGAGTGGAATCTGTGGCCCGCTCTATGTTCACAGTTGTGGGTTCGGCTGTGAGACCGGTCGTGGCCGGGTCTCTGGTGTCGCAGACACTGACTGAATGGGCAAAGTTGTCCTGCAAGGACCTGGCTGAACAATTGGTTCAGGGTCTAAAATTTGTCTGAGTCGGCCCTGGATACGCTTCCCTTGCTTTCCAGAGCCTCCGCCTATGCGGTGGTACTACGCCGCCTTGTGTGGCTGAAGTGCTGGTCTGCGGACCGTTCCTCCAAGAAGGCCTTGGTGGATTTGCCCTTTAAGGGTGAGCGGCTTTTTGGGGCGTCCCTGGATGACATCATTAAGGATGCCACAGGTGGTAAGAGCACACTGCTCCCACAGTCTGGGAAGGGCAAGGAGCCTCGCCGTAGGCAAGGGCCCTCTTTTACTACCCCAAAGCGTTTTTTTGTGCGACCAGTGCAGCAGGAAAAAGTTTGCAAGGTGCCAAGGCACCCGCTGCAGGGCAGAAGCGCCCCTGGTTCCGCAAGCTTAACAAACCTGCGGACAAACCTGCTTCCGCATGAAGGTCTGCCCCCGCCCGGGTCTCGGGTGGGGGGCGGGCTTCGCGAATTCGCAGCTTGGTGGTCTCTCCTCTCCAACCATTGGGTTTGCGAAGTAGTTTCCTCGGGGTACAAGATAGAGTTTCTCTCTTGTCCACCAAACAGATTTTTTCCTTCCAACCGCCAGTTTCCTCCGGTTCACCGGCAGGCTCTGTCAGGGGCTGTCCAGGATTTTCTGGTCAGGGGAGTGATTGTGCCAGTTCACTTTGATGGAACGATTTCAAGGGTTTTACTCCAATCAGTTTGTAGTCCCCAAAAAGGAGGGGTCCGTCCAATCCTGGACCTCTAAGGCCCTCAATTGCTTTGTCAAAGTGCAAAAATTCAGGATGGAGTCGATTCGCTCGGTAATAGCAGGGGGACTTCATGGCATCCTTGGATATCATGGACGCATACCTGCATGATCCCGTATGCACAAAGCACCAGAGATTTCTGCGCTTTGCGATCGGGGAGGACCACTTTCAATGTGTGGCCCTCCCGTTCGGCCTGGCCTCCGCACCACAGGTTTTCACCATGGTGCTCGCCCTGATACTGGCCCTGCTGAGACAGCGAGGGATCGCTATCGTGGGATATCTGGACGACCTTCTCCTGAGAGCTTCCTCTGGCTCAGAATTAGAAGGACGTGTCTATCACGTGTCAGACTCTCCAAGAGTTCGGCTGGCTTCTGAATATCCAGAAGTCAGTGTTGGTTTCGTCTCTGCGTCTGGAATACCTAGGGCTAGTCCTGGATTCCGTGGAGGTGAGAGTTTTTCTCCCAACGGAGAAACTTCAGAATCTGCGATGCAGCAGTTATTGACCCAGAAGTGGTCGTCTCTTCGATTCTGCATGAGGGTTCTGGGTCTGATGGTGGCCTCTTTCGAGGCAGTTCCTTATGCCCAATTCCACACCAGGGAACTACAGAAGGAGATTCTGTCACGTTGGGACAGGCTCCCGTCTTCTCTGGATTCCCAGATTCAGTTGAGTCAACTGGTCAAGTCTTCCCTGGTGTGGTGGCTGACGTCTCCGGTGCTTCGGGCCGGGAAGTCATTTCTGCCATGTCACTGGACAGTGGTCACGACGAATGCCAGCCTCTCCGGCTGGGGGGGGGCCGTTTGGGGACACCCAGTCAGCCCAGGGGGGCTGGACTCAGGATGCCGATCTATGTTCTGGAGCTATGAGCACTCAAGCTTTGCCTTGCCGGGTGGTCCCTGGAGCTGCAGGGACGACCGGCCAGGATCCAGTCCGACAACGCCACGGCCGTGGCGTACGTCAATCATCAGGGATTGCACACGAAGCTCGGCTGCAGCGCTGGAAGTAGCGCATATCCTTCGGTGGGCCGAAAGGTCCGTTCCGGCTATATCGGCCGTGTACATTCCAGGTGTTCAGAATTGGCAAGCCGACTACCTAAGTCGCCAAACACTGGACCCAGGAGAATGGTCACTTCACCCGGAGGTGTTTTGGAGTCTGTGCCAAAAGTGGGGCACTCCAGACGTGGACCTTCTAGCGTCCTGTCTCAACCGGAAGGTGCCACGGTTCGTGGCCAGGTCGAAGGACCCGTGGGTGGAAGCGTCAGACGCGTTGGTGGCTCCTTGGGGTCACTATCGACTGATTTATGCCTTCCCTCCTCTGAAGCTTCTTCCTCGCCTGCTGCGCAGAGTGGAAGCCGAAGGGATTCCAACAATCCTGATCGCCCCAGGCTGGCCGCGCCGCTTCTGGTACGCGGACCTGGTGCGTCTGGTGGCAGACGCCCCCTGGCGTCTACCTCTGAGAACAGATCTTCTGTCGCAGAGTCCGATCTTCCACCCTGCTTTACAGTCGCTGTCTTTAACGGCGTGGCTGTTGAGAGCCAGGTACTGAAGGACCAAGGCCTGTCAGGCTCGGTGGTCTCTACCATGCTGCGTGCAGGGAAGTCTACCTCACGTAAGATTTACCATGTAGGAAGGCCTACATCTCTATGTGTGAGGAGATGAAGTGGCACCCTCGTTCATACGCGGTGTCTAGGATTCTGCTGTTTTTTACAGCGGGGAGTGGATCAGGCTCTCGCCTTGAGTACGGTTAAGAGTCAGATTTCGGCTCTGGCCGTTTACTTTCAGTGACCCTTGGCGGCGCACTCCTTGGTGCATACGTTTGCACAGGGGGTCCGACATGTGGCTCCTCCGGTGCGCCATCCACTATCCCCGTGGGATTAGAATTTAGTCCTTTCGGTGCTTCAGGATGCTCCCTTTGGGGACATCCGAAAGATTCCTTTGTTGACTGTCACAAAAGATGTTTTTTCTTGTAGCAATTACCTCGATCAGACGAGTATCTGAACTGGCGGAACTGGCTCCCTATTTGGTCATCCATAAGGATAAGGTGGTGCTGCGGCTGCAGCCATCTTTTCTCCCGAAAGTGGTTTCAGCTTTCCACATTATTGAGGACATTGTTCTTCCATCCTTATGTCCTTACCCGAAAAACCAGAAGGAGGCCACTTTACATTCCATGGATGTGGTTCGGGCCCTACGAGTGTACTTCTCTGCTACGGCTCCGTTCCGGAAGTCGGACTCACTGTTTGTGTCGGTGGCTGGTCCCAGAAAAGGTCTGGCAGTCTCGTCGGCCACCATTTCTAGGTGGATACGACAGGTTGTGCTTCAGACCTATGCCCTAAAGGGGCGGGCGCCTCCCTTTCGGGTTACGGCGCATTCGACCAGGGAGATCGGTGCCTCTTGGGCTTTCCGATATCAAGCCTCTGTGTTACAGGTGTGTATGGCAGCGACCTGTTCGTCTGTCCACACTTTTTCAAAGTTTTACAAGGTGGATGTGAGTGCATCTTCTGATGCCTCCTTCGGCCGCAAGGTGTTACAGGCGGCAGTTTTAAGTTGGAGTTCCTCCGTTGAGTAACTCCGGTTTTGTTTGGGGTGAAGCTTTGTTTGCTGTGTTGTTTTTCCCACGCCTCAAATTTTTTGACACTGCTTGGGGACGTCCCTAAGGTCAAAGGCTGCTGTGTCTGTCCATGAACAGAAGAGAAAATAGGATTTTTGTACTCACCGTAAAATCCATTTCTCTGAGTTCATGGACGGACACAGCACCCACCCCTCCTTTTGTTTGTACTGCTTGTTACGAACTGGAGCTGCTAGAGCAGGGTGTGGGTTATACCCGGGGAACCACGCCCCCTAGGGGGAGCTGCACTGAGGAAAGTGTTGTTAACACTTAAAGTGCTTTGTTTCTGGCTAACTCTCCTGGAAGGAAGCGGATATAACCCTAAGGTCAAAGGCTGCTGTGTCCGTCCATGAACTCAGAGAAATGGATTTTGCGGTGAGTACAAAAATCCTATTTTTTCCTCGGTTTAGGCCGATATGTATTCTTCTACATATTTTTGTTAAAAAAAAACGCAATAAGCGTATATTGATTGGTTTGCGCAAAAGTTACAGCGCCTACAAAATGGGGGATAGATTTATGATTTATTTTTTACTAGTAATGGCGGCGATCTGCGATTTTTTTTTTTTTTGTCAGGCCTGCGATATTGCGCCGGACATATCGGACACTTTTGACACAATTTTGGGACCATTCACATTTATACAGCAGTTAGTGCTATAAAAATGCACTAATTACTGTATAAATGTGACTGGCAGGGAAGGGGTTAACACTAAGGGGTTGAGGAAGGGGTTAAATGTATTCCCTGGGTGTGTTCTAATGTTCCCTGTGTGTGGGAGGGGGACTGACTGGGGGAGGTGACCGATGCTGTGTCCCTATGTACAAGGGACACAGATCGGTCTCCTCTCTCCCTGACAGGACGTGGAGCTCTGTGTTTACACACAGTGCTTCACGTCCCTGCTGTCACTGACGATCGCGGGTACCTGGTGGACATTTCGGCCACCAGGCACACTCATCGAGTGGTTAATATCACCTATGTTTGACCCAGAGTTTCCTCTCTTGTTGTGATCATTAGATATTATCTTCTGATCTTTCTGTTTAGTGTTTGTCCTAAACAATGTGGCTAAATCAATTTTGACAGCTTGCTCATTTGACTTTCTCCATAGATGATCTGCTCTCAATAATACGTCTTTTAAATCATGAGGATTTGGGGCAACTAATAAAATGTTTTGTTTGATATCTTCATGCAAAGCATCTAGAAACATACTGATATGTATCGAGCCTCCACGTTCAAATGCCATATTACCGACCAATAATGCCATAATAGTTGCTATCCTGTGTGACAATTCATAGGGAGATTCACTTTTCATTTGTTGGAACTTCTCATGAATAGTAACATCAGAACGTACACCATACAAAACGCATAATAATTCCAGTAATATGTCCCTTGTCCTCAGAGGCTGAATACAGATCTGTTTAATTCTCATCCAAAGACCATTTCCTATAGAATGTTGCAAAACTCCAAGTCAGATGGGTTGAGATTGTACATATCTCTGACATTCTGCAAGTCACAAAACCATTTCAAAAATCTGTTAAAATCATGGCAGGGAAACATTCCTATTTCTTTAAGAATTGCATCTAGTTCTTTTGGTTTCAAAGGATTCATTACAAGCTGAACTTCACCTGTATTATTATTGTTGTAAACTGTGGCGGTCACAGTGGGTGCGGCTGGCAGTGAATTATCAGATTTAAAGCGGAGTTCCAGCCACAATTTCACTTTTTAAATATAAATACCACTGTAATACACAAGCTTAATGTATTTTAGTAAAGTTAGTCTGTAAACTAAATTCCGTTTTGTTAGGTTGTTACAGCATTTAGACACTTTATAAAATAGAAATTGACTGGGGCCATCTTAAGTGTGGGCATCATGAAGCCAGACTGTATGACTTCCTGGATTTCAGCCTTGCAGATCTCGAACATGCTCAGTGCTGCACAAGCAGTGTCAGATCAGGTTTCAGCACCTGTGCTGTCCAAGTCGCATGATTCTTTGAGACTGGGGAGTGCACAGACTCCTGGAAAGTTACACCCACTACATTCCCAGGAGTCTGTGCGGTGTAGGTTAGGAAGCATTAAGCACCTAGGTGCAGGAAGTGGGAAGATGAACTATTCTGCCTAGCAACAACACTTTGAAGGCATCTAAAAAAAAAAAAAATCGTAAAAGGACTAATGACATTTTTTTAAAACGACTGATGTAATGTTATATTTATGGGTGGAACTCCACTTTAATATGAGGTTCTGTTTCATTTGATAGAAAGTTTGTGTTTGTATTTTGCTGCAGATTGCTGAATCCAAGATTTGATGCATATCTGCATTCCTGAGATCTCTTCTCCAATTCCATAATTCTTAATTTTAATCTCTAATTTTCCTCTGATAATTCATCACAACGTTTAGATTTCTCAAGCAGAGCTCCCCAATGGTAACTGTATGCAATTTTAAGTTTACTGTCTCAGTTTCTGATTGGTTTTGTAACCTCTGACAAACCTTATGGCTATTATCAACTGCACTCTGTAACTGCGCAATTTCCTCAACTTTATCATTCAAAGAACTTTCCATTGTTAAACAGCAAGATAACAAGCCCTGCACAATACAACCTTTTTTTTTACTTTCTGACATTTTGCTATCAAAAACACTTTTCTCTAAAAATTCCCTCATCATAGTCCACGTCTGCTTACATTTTTCTGGAATTTCATAAGGACCGCCATGACGCTTAATACATTTTAATACCCATCTGTTAACTTTATCAGAACTGACACTAGCTTCACACTGAGTAAGCATTTTGATTATATTATTAATAATTAAAAAATATATCTATATTTTACTCACCGCATTTGAGGCTCTACCTTGCCAGTTACGGTCTTCTTTTACACAACAGTCTTTTCTTTTTTCAGTTTCCAGTCTCCAGAGAATAATTCTGGGGTTCCAAACTTGTTTAACCTTGTATATCAGACTTTCTTATGTCGCAACCAGACATTAGAGTCACAGCACAGCTCTTGGGTCTCCATCAGACTTATGTCCACCTCACAGGATTGTTGTCACCGCCGACTTCTGTTACTAAGTCCTGAAAATGCTCTTCTGGTCGCTTGAACGTCACCAATGTAGTGATATAATGTAGTGATATCATATATAGTGTCCAGTAGATAATTTATATTTAGGTATTAGTATGATAACTATAAGTTTTTTTTTTTTTCAGTTTTAAAAGTTTTTTATTGAAGATAAAAAGAGGCACAATATAAGCAATGCAACAATGCAATGCAATTATGTTCAGCAGCAACACAGAGAGTGCAATTTTTTTGGCTTCCTACACAGAACAAAGTCCAAAGTTCACAGATGATACAAATCCAACAGAGTAATTCAAAGTCCCACTTGACTAGATCAATTCTAGACCTGTGCCTCCATATTCATAGAATATACAGAGTGACTAGACTGACCTCCAGAATTATATTGCCTATCCACTGAATGGCTGAGCAATTTGATTGGCCATCTTTGATCTACATGTGTCTTTCAGAGTGACAGATAATGACCCCAGCCGGAGACATGCCCTAATTTGCATTCTAACAAGTCTCCTCTGATATGTGCAATTAGATTACAGATACCAAATGTGGCCTGAGCACATCAGTCATTATCTGTCCCCCCTTGATATGTGTAGTAAATCTTGTTTGGCCACTAACCCCTTTGGTCAGCAAACACCCTTTGATGTGTAATCTTGAATGCCTGTATGTAACACATATATATTGTGCCATACATATAACACAATATATAAAATACATACACATATATATTAGGGCTGCGCATCTTCACCGGTCTCACGATTCGATGTGATTACAATTATCAAGTCCACGATTCGATTCCGCGATGCATCATGATTGCAGCGCAAGTGCGCATGGCTCCCCCCCCAAAATACTAAATGAGATTATCAGAGACTTCGGGCATAGTACAAGAGATGGTCAGAGACTGCAGACATAGTACAGGAGATGGTCAGAGACTTCGGGCATAGTACAAGAGATGGTCAGAGACTGCAGACATAGTACAGGGGATGGTCAGAGACTGCAGACATAGTACAGGGGATGGTCAGAGACTGCAGACATAGTACAGGGGATGGTCAGAGACTGCAGACATAGTACAGGGGATGGTCAGAGACTGCAGACATAGTACAGGGGATGGTCAGAGACTGCAGACATAGTACAGGGGATGGTCAGAGACTGCAGACATAGTACAGGGGATGGTGAGAGACTGCAGACATAGTACAGGAGATGGTGAGAGACTGCAGACATAGTACAGGAGATGGTGAGAGACTGCAGACATAGTACAGGAGATGGTGAGAGACTGCAGACATAGTACAGGAGATGGTGAGAGATTGCAGACATAGTACAGGAGATGGTGAGAGACTGCAGACATAGTACAGGAGATGGTGAGAGACTGCAGACATAGTACAGGAGATGGTGAGAGACTGCAGACATAGTACAGGAGATGGTGAGAGACTGCAGACATAGTACAGGAGATGGTGAGAGACTGCAGACATAGTACAGGAGATGGTCAGAGACTGCAGACATAGTACAGGAGATGGTGAGAGACTGCAGACATAGTACAGGAGATGGTGAGAGACTGCAGACATAGTACAGGAGATGGTGAGAGACTGCAGACATAGTACAGGAGATGGTGAGAGACTGCAGACATAGTACAGGAGATGGTCAGAGACTGCGGACATAGTACAGGAGATGGTCAGAGACTGCGGACATAGTACAGGAGATGGTCAGAGACTGCGGACATAGTACAGGAGATGGTCAGAGACTGCGGACATAGTACAGGAGATGGTCAGAGACTGCGGACATAGTACAGGGGATGGTCAGAGACTGCAGACATAGTACAGGGGATGGTCAGAGACTGCAGACATAGTACAGGGGATGGTCAGAGACTGCAGACATAGTACAGGAGATGGTGAGAGACTGCAGACATAGTACAGGAGATGGTGAGAGACTGCAGACATAGTACAGGAGATGGTGAGAGACTGCAGACATAGTACAGGAGATGGTGAGAGACTGCAGACATAGTACAGGAGATGGTGAGAGACTGCAGACATAGTACAGGAGATGGTGAGAGACTGCGGACATAGTACAGGAGATGGTCAGAGACTGCGGACATAGTACAGGAGATGGTCAGAGACTGCGGACATAGTACAGGAGATGGTCAGAGACTGCGGACATAGTACAGGAGATGGTCAGAGACTGCGGACATAGTACAGGAGATGGTCAGAGACTGCGGACATAGTACAGGAGATGATCAGAGACTGGGGACATAGTACAGGAGATGATCAGAGACTGGGGACATGCTACAGGAGATGGTCAGAGACTGCAGACATGCTACACGAGATGATCAGAGACTGCGGACATGCTACACGAGATGATCAGAGACTGCGGACATGCTACACAAGATGATCAGAGACTGCGGACATGCTACACAAGATGATCAGAGACTGCGGACATGCTACACAAGATGATCAGAGACTGCGGACATGCTACACAAGATGATCAGAGACTGCGGACATGCTACACAAGATGATCAGAGACTGCGGACATGCTACACAAGATGATCAGAGACTGCGGACATGCTACACAAGATGATCAGAGACTGCGGACATGCTACACAAGATGATCAGAGACTGCGGACATGCTACACAAGATGATCAGAGACTGCGGACATGCTACACAAGATGATCAGAGACTGCGGACATGCTACACAAGATGATCAGAGACTGCGGACATGCTACACATGATGATCAGAGACTGGGGACATGCTACAGGAAATGGTCAGAGACTGCGGAAATTATACAGAAGATCAGCAGGTAAGTATGATTTTTATTTTTATTTTAAAGAAGAAAATAATACCCTTTAGTATCACTTTAACAAACCCATTGAGTCTTTTGGCAGCAACTTGCATAGTAAACAGGTCAACATCACTGCACAAATAAAAAAAAGGGAGACATTCCAATCAGCAAGAAATATACTGCTTCTAGATCACTAGATGGTTCCAGAGGGGAGAGATGATAGGAAAATCACAGGAAGGAATTAGACAGTAAAAGAGTTTGTGCAGCCCTCGATGTGTAAGGCAAACAGTACACGCACAGGATAGCTGCAGCAGGAAGGGGGGGGGATGTGCCACCTCTATACACTCACCCATATATCAAGCATGACAGGCTTATCTCTCACCTCCGGAGCACTTCCATCCCCCCCTCCTCTCCTCACAGCCCGTTTGCAGAAGCCAACTTTATGTCTCACCCCACGGATATTACAACAGCTGCAGTGTCAGCTCCGTGCAGTCATGATCTGTGTGTGTCTGTCTCTCAGCTCCTCGTGTGGCTCGGCACCGCCCATCGGGGAGATGACCAGTGTCACTGTCCAGTCAGACTCAAAGCTCCAAATCACAGAGGAGGGGAGATCGTGGGTGGGGGCAGCAACGAGGCTCAAGCTACTTTGTGTGAGTTGAGGAGGGGAAAGTTCCAGGCGCAGCCAGCCGATCGGCGGCATATCTTTCCAGCAAAGACATTGCTGTGCGGGTGGAGGGGGAGGGGCCGCAATGACGTCATTATTAATCGATTATTGCCGAATACCGCATCGATGCAGAATCGTCCAGGGTATAATCTCGATGCGGCGATTATTTTTAACACCCCTAATATATATTAATATTACAACACATGAAAGTCATCTTGTTGTATTCTTTTTTAGATCTATTTTTATCTCATTTAGGTGAGGAATATAGTTGGCAAGGTACAGGCCATCTACTGTAGATGTCAATTTAACTCCCAGATAGGTCAACTCTCCTCTCACCCACGTAAATGGATATTGTTTTTGCAACAAAAGTTCTTCTTTTTTCTCCACCACTATATTTAAAATTTCTGTTTTTATAGGATTTATTTTGAAGTTCGAAAGTTCTCCGTACTTTTTTATTTCCTTAACTATGTTTGGCAAGGTCACCCTTGGATTAGTTATATACATTAAGATATCATTGGCGTATGCCGCTACTTTGTGTTCTTCTTTGCCTATTCTCGCCCCCTCTATATTTTGCTTATTTCGCAACGTTGCCAGAAAAGGTTCCAGCGTTAATACATATAGAAGTGGCGAGAGCGGGCACCCTTGTCTAGTCCCGTTGTGCATTTCCAAGGGCAATGACATCTTACCATTAACCTTGACCATTGCCATTGGTCTACTGTACAAATGTATCCAATGTCTGATTTCCATCATAAATCCCCAGTCTACCCTGTCAAATGCTTTCTCAGCATCTATTGACAGGAGTAAGACTGTGTATTTTCCACTCTTATTTTTCTGTAGTAATAATATTGTTTTTAAACTATTATCGCTACCTTCTCTTCCGGGTATAAACCCAGTCTGGTCTGGGTCTACCCAATCTGGCATGAAGTTCTTTAATCAGGTGGCAAGGATTTTTGCATATAGCTTTGTGTCCGCATTTAGTAGTGCTATAGGCCTATAACTAGAGCATAATGTCTTGTCTTTTCCTGGTTTTGGTATTATAGTGATATGGGCCATTAAAGATTCACGTCTTATTTCCTTGTCTTCTCCTATTTTATTAACCACTTAAGGACAGAAGGTGTTTTTCAGATTTGGTGTTTACAAGACTAAAACATTTATTTTTTGCTAGAAAATTACTTAAAACCCCAAAACATTTTATATATTTTTTCTAACACCCTAGAGAATAAAATGGTGGTCATTGCAATACTTTTTGTCACACTGTATTTGCTCAGCGGTCTTACAAGCGCACTTTTTTTGGAAAAAAATCACATTTTTGAATTAAAAAATAAGACAACAATAAATTTGGCCCAATTTTTTTATATATTGTGAAAGATAATGTTACGCCGAGTAAAATGATACCCAACATGTCACACTTAAAAATTGCGCCCGCTCGTGGCATGGCGTCAAACTTTTATTCTTAAAAATCTCCATAGGCGACGTTTAAAAATTTTATAAGTTTCATTTTTTGAGCTACAGAGGAGGTCTAGGGCTAGAATTATTGCTCTCGCTCAAACGATCGCGGCGATACCTCACTTGTGTGGTTTAAACACCATTTTCATATGCAGGCGCTACTCGCATATGCGTTCGCTTCTGCCAGCGAGCTCGTCGGGACGGGGCACTTTAAAAAAAAATGTTTTTGTTTTCTTTATTTTTCTTTATTTTATAATTTTTTACACTGAAATAAAAAAAAAATGCATCACTTTTATTCCTATTGCAAGGAATGTGTAAACATCCCTTGTAATAGAAAAAAGCATGACAGGTCCTCTTAAATATGAGATATGGGGTCAAAAAAGACCTCAGATCTCATATTTAGACTTAAATGCAAAAAAAAGAAAAAAAAATGGAAATTTTGTCATTTGAAAAAATGACCACAAAAAATGTCTCTTTAAGACGCATGGGCGGGACTGGCGTTTTTGACGTCACTTCCGCTCAGCAATGCTATGGGGACGGGTGGGGGCCATCTTGCCCTCACTCGCATCCCCACACAGCAGCTGAAAGGACCCGATCGCCTCCACCGCTACCGACGGCTCCAGTAAGCGGTGGAGGGCGCGGGAGAGCGGCGGGAGGGGGGGGCCCTCTCCCGCCACCGATAACGGCGATCTCGCGGCGAATCCGCCGCGGAGACCACCGTTATCGTTGACAGGACCGCTCACTGAAGAGATGGATATCTCGGTTGTGGCAGCAGCTGCTGCCGTTACCGAGATATCCATCTTTAAAAACAGGGCGTATATATATAGTGGGCGGTCGTTAAGTGGTTAAAGTAGTCGCATAGTCTTGGGATCAGTTGGCTCTGAATTTTTTTTGTAGTATTTATTGGTGAACCCATCTGGTCCAGGACTTTTCCCAGTGGGTGTTTCTTTTAATGCTCTTATAATTTCTTCCTGTGTAATTACTGCTTCCAAGGCTGTCAGGCGTTCTTCATGTATTTTTGGCAATTTTGCGTCCTTTAAATATTCTTGTATTTTGTCTTTCCTTTTCTCCTTCTCCTTATGTGTATCTTTCTTTCTAATTGCATATAATGCACTATAGTATGTTTGAAATGTTGCAATATCGGCTGTTTTTTTAACCATTTCTCCTCTTCCATTCTTTATCTTCTCTATATAGTTTATTGACTTATTACGCCTTAGCATTTTTGCAAGGTATTTTCCAGGCTTATTTCCTCCTTTGTATCTATCCTTTCTAGATCTGTTAAACGCCTTTCTTGTTTCCTGCTCCATAAGATCTTTCAATAGTTCCCTTTTTAAAATTAAGGCTTGTTTCCACATATGTTCCAGGCCATGTATATCTTTTATTTTTTTTTGCATATTAATCTTTCTTTCTTTTTTCTAGACCCAATAGCTATCAGTTGGTCTTTTATAACGGCCTTATGTGCTTCCCAAACTGTTGCTTTACATAGTTCTGGTATGTCATTAGTCAGGAAATATTGGTCAATTTCAATTTTTATAGTCTTCTCTACTTCTTGGTCTTTAATTATATCCTCATTTATTCTCCATGCTCCTCTCCCCGGCGCTTCCCTTTTTAATTTTAACTTCATTGTCACTGGGGCATGATCTGATAGTGTAGCTATTTCTAGTAATGTTTCCATAACTACCTCCAGTGCTCTATGTTCAATCAATATGTAATCTAGTCTGGAGTACATTCCATGTATTATTGAGTGGTATGTAAAATCTTTTACACTAGGATGTTTAATCCTCCAGACATCTACAAATTGATGTTCATATGGTTTTCCTTTTACCCTTCTTAGTTCTTTATTTTTTTCTTTTTTTTTCTTTATCTGCACCCCCGGAAGTGGAATCTAATTTGCTTTCCATGGTAACATTTTAATCTCCAGCCAGTATTTAATAACCTTTCTTAAATTCACCCAGTTCCTTTAAAATCTCTAGCAAATATTTTTTAGGGTGCTTATTGGGACAGTGTATTGGCTTTGACCAATTATGGCTCAGGGGGTTTAGTACACGCCCCACACTATATAAGGCCGCCTGCAAGGCGGCCGCGTGTAGTGTGTTGCGGCGTTGTTAAAGAGAAGTCAGTTAGAGAGATAGAGACACAGTGTCTTTTCTACCGGATAGATAGATAGATAGATAGATAGAGCAGGCAGGCTAGTCAGTTTAGTTAAATTTACAGTGTGTAGAGGATATATATATATATATATATATATATATATATATATATATATATATATATATATATATATATATATATATATATATATATATATATATATATATATATATATATATATATACACATATATATATATATACACATATATATATATATACACATATATATATATATATATATACACATATATATATATATATATATATATATATATATATATATATATATATATACATATATATACATACATACATCCTAGTGTTGTACATATATTTATACACTGTATACCTTAGCTAGATCAGCTATTCCTATTTGTTAGGCAGTAGATTGTGCTAGCTGCAGTGCTCTAACGTGTTGTATTGCCTGCATGCTGTTTAGTTTACACCTAAACATAGTACTCAGTGTTAGTGGATGTGTGCTATTTAATTGCACATAAACGCAGTTGCTGTTACTGCATGTGTGCTATTTAATTGCACATAAACGCAGTTGCTGTTAGTGCATGTGTGCTATTTAATTGCACATAAACGCAGTTGCTCTTACTGCACGTGTGCTGTTTTTTTGCCCATCAACGCAGTCGCTCTTACTGCATGTTTGCTGTTTTTTTGCCCATAAACGCAGTCACTCTTACTGCACGTTTGCGTTTTTCCCCCCCATGAACGCATTAGCTGTTAGTGCACGTGGGCTATTTAATTGCACATAAACGCAGTTGCTGTTACTGCATGTGGGCTATTTAATTGCACATAAACGCATTTGCACTTACTGCACGTGTGCTGTTTTTTGCCAATAAACGCAGTCGCTCTTACTGCACGTGTGCTGTTTTTTTGCTCATAAACGCAGTCGCTCTTACTGCACATGTGCTGTTTTTTTTGCCCATAAACGCAGTCGCTCTTACTGCACATGTGCTGTTTTTTTGCCCATAAACGCAGTCGCTCTTACTGCACTTGTGCTGTTTTTTTTGCCCATATATGCATTAGCTGTTACTGCACGTGGGCTATTTAATTGCACATAAACGCAGTTGTTACTGCACGTGGGCTATTTAATTGCACATAAACACATTTGCTCTTACTGCACGTTTACTGTTTTTTGCCCATAAACGCAGTCGTTTTTACTGCACGTGTGCTGTTTTTTGCCCATAAACGCATTAGCTGTTACTGCACTTGGGCTATTTATTTGCACATAACGCAGTTGCTGTTTCTGCACATGGGCTATTTAATTGCACATAAATGCATTTGCTCTTACTGCACATGTGCTGTTTTTTTGCCCATAAACGCAGTCGCTCTTACTGCACGTGTGCTATTGCACATAAACGCGTTAGCTGTTACTGCATGTGTGCTATTTATTTGCACATAAACGCAGTTGCTGTTAGTGCACGTGTGTTATTTAATTGCACATAAACGCAGTCGCTCTTACTGCACGTGTGCTGTTTATTTCTGATTTTTTCCTGTGCAGGCCATTAAAATGTCTGGAAGGACAACAAAGAGAGGCAGAGAGTCACGAGGGCAAGCAGGCTCTGCATCTAGAGGCAACGCTGGTGGTGGACACGGTGCATCCTCTTTCAGCACGTGGCCATCTGACACGCTCATCTTTCTTTTCGGGAGCTGGCCGTGTTGAGCCTCAACATGCAGAGAAATTAGTAGAGTGGATGACCAAGCCGTCCTCATCCTCTCTCACCCAGGCTGAGCTTAGTTTGTCTGGCAAAGCAGCTGCCAAGGCGTCCTCTTCCCTCTGCACATTGGCATCACACAATCCTTCCCTAGTCCCACCATGTCCTCCTGAGGAGTCCCCCGAACTGTTTCAACACAGTGTTGGGTACATGCTACATGAAGATGCGCAGCGTTTTGAAGGCTCCGATGACGGAACTCGGATAGAGGAAGTCATTGATGTGAGCCCAGCGAGAGCGGGTGCCCGAGAGGGACAGCAATCTGGCAGTCATGTTCCCTCAGCTGCAGCATACTGCCAGGTTTTCGACAGTCATGAGGAGGGAGGGGATGATGAGGTCACTGACTCTACGTGGGTGCCTGATAGGAGAGAGGAGGAGGAAGAGGCACAGGCACATCCCCAAAGACTATTCAAGTGATCTATATCAGACCATATATTCAAATATAATCAGACCGTGTACTCAAATATAAGTGAATAACATACAGATGATGGTAATATATCTTTAAATGCAATAGTGCCCAGATGATGTGAAATAAAAAGTCCAAAAATAAAACGCACGATGAGTGCAACGCTCCAAGATTGGATCAAGTCCAAGAGCAAATACAAATAGTGCAATCCCAGATTGCAGAGATAAAGTGCAAATGCAAAGTGCTTGTAGATCTTCAAACAAAATGCAAGAAGGGAGTGGTCCGCCTTCACCTATAGGTCACCAAAGTAATAATGGATGGCTCCTTACCACATGATGTTGACCAGATTAATTAAAATGTGGTCAATAAGGCTTAGTAGTAATATAAATCAGCAGGCTCTCATGGGTTCTGTAGCTGGTGCCCTTGTCCCGGCACTGAGGCTGTGGGTTTTGTAGGGATATTAGACGAAGATTAGAGGTGGCCGCGTCCTGGTCTGCTAGCGTGCGTTCCACCGCTAGCTGTCCATCAACCAGTGAGACCGGAAGTGCGTGGCTGTGCGTGCGTGCCCGGATACCGCCTCGACGTCACGTTTCAGTTAAACCGTCATCAGGACGCTTCCTGATGACGGTTTAACTGAAACGTGACTTTATGTTATTCACTTATATTTGAGTACACGGTCTGATTATATTTGAATATATGGTCTGATATAGATCACTTGAATAGTATTGTGACACATTATCCATTATATTAATTTTTAGCGCCCCTCACTTCTATTGCGCAATTACATAAGGAAGTCATCTGATTTCTTTTGGGAGCAGCTTCACTCAGTTAGTCACTTGGTATATCAAGTTTACAATTAGTGTATATTAATTTGGCGCAAGTTTTCTATTTCTTTCACATCTCCAAAGGGGCAGGATGCCCTCCAGGGGCCAGCTTAAGGGCAGCACACCAACTGCATTACATCGCAGAGCTACGCCTGTGCAGGGCGCTGCTGTGTCTCAACGGTACTGCAAAAGTTCTTTGGTGTGGGCCTTTTTTGAGACATGTGCATCAGATTGCTATTTGCAACATATGTCTCAAGCGTATCTTGCGTGGCCAAAACATCACCTGCTTGGGCACCACATGCTTGACCAGACATATGTCGACCTGCCATGCAGTTCCTTGGCAAGCATACCTGAAAGACCCACACCAAAGAACAAAGCAGACCTCCCCTTGCCCCTCATCAGCTGGGACCTCCAACCCCACTAGACCCTCAGTCCTCTCTGAAGCCTGCACTGATAGGACGGAAGGTGTAGAAATAGGTGTGTCACAACCTAGTAGTACATGCGGGAAGTCTACTGATGGTAGCAGACAAATTTCCCTGCCCCAGCTGCTGCAGCTCGGAAAGAAGTACTCTCCTAGCCATGCCCAGCGGTTGAATCCTAGCTTAGCAAAATTGCTAGCACTTCAACTGCTACCTTTTCAGTTGGTAGATTCTGCCCCCTTCCGTGAGTTCGTGGAATGTGCGGTACCTCAGTGGCAAGTACCCAAACGCCACTTTTTCTCACGGATGGCGATTCCCGCTCTCTACCGGCATGTGGAAGGCAATGTCCATGCCTCGCTGGACAGGGCGGTCAGTGGTAAGGTGCATCTTACCGCTGACTCATGGTCCAGCAGGCATGGACAGGGACGTTACCTCTCTTTCACGGCGCATTGGATGACTGCTGGCAGCTGGGTAGGACGTAGGGCAAGGTACAGTAGTGTTGGAGGTTGTTTCGCCACCACGCCTCCAAAACACTACTACTGGTTGTGACACACCTCTCTCCTCCACTCCCTCTTCTTCTTCCTCTGTGGCCTCGAGGGGCTACGCAGGAATGCAGGCCAAGAGATGCCATGCGGTGCTAGAGCTGGTGTGCTTGGGAGACAGGAGCCTCACTGGGGCAGAGGTTCTGTCAGCTCTACAGGGGCAGGCTCAGAGGTAGTTGACGCCATGCCAGGAATGGTGGTTAGCGACAATGGCACCAACCTCCCCTCTGCCCTGCAACAGGGAAAACTGACCCATGTGCCCTGTTTTGCTCATGTTCTGAATTTGGTGGTGCAGCGGTTCTTGGGCAGGTACCCGGGCTTACAGGATGTCCTGAAGCAGGCCAGGAAAGTCTGTGTGCATTTCCGAAGGTCATACAATGCCACTGCTCGACTGACAGACCTCCAAAGGGAATACAACCTGCCCAAGAACCGCCTAATCTGTGACATGCCCACCAGATGGAACTCTGCATTGGCCATGCTGCAGCGGCTGCACACGCAGCAGAGGGCCATCAATGAGTACCTGTGCCAATATGGCAGCAGAACTGGGTCAGGGGAGCTTGGGTTTTTTCCCCACGCCAGTGGGACTTGATCAGGGATGCATGCACTGTCCTGTCACCATTTGAGGAGGCCACGAGGATGGTGAGCAGTGACAGTGCATGCATCAGTGAGACTGTCCCTCTTATTCACCTGCTGGAGCACACTCTAGGTGGAATAATGGACAGGGCGGGAGGAAGAGGAGGACTTCCTTACCTCTCAAGGGCCCCTTTATCCAGACAGTGGTCCTGCATGCCCGCCTACCACACAGAAAGAGGACGAGGTGGAGGAGGATGCTTGTATCAGCAGCATAGAGGTGGAGCCTAGCACTCAGCAGCAGTCTTCAAGGGATCACTTACAGTCCCAAGGAACCCGTGGACTTTTACGTGGCTGGGATGAGGTGGCTGCGGATCCTGTCGTCCTCAGTGACCCAGAGGACTGTTCCCTAGAATGCCTCAGCAAACCTACTCTGCATGGCCTCCCTGATCCTGCAAAGCCTGCGTAAGGATCCTCGTGTTCGTGGTATCAAGGAGAGGGATCATTACTGGCTGGCAACTCTCCTTGATCCACGTTACAAGAGTAAGGTTGCGGAGCTTATCTTGCCATCGCAGAGGGAGCAGAAGATGAAACATCTTCGGGAGGCCTTGCAGAAGGGTCTGTGCAACGCGTTTCCAGAACCTGGGGGATTAGCAAATCCTGTTCCTGGACATCGTGTTACTGAGGCTTCGGTGAGTCACAGAAAGAGCGGTGGAGAAGGTGGCCGTCTGACCGATGCGTTCAGACAATTTTTTAGTCCGCAGCCCCAAGGTATGACCGGTTCCAGCAATCATCGCCAGCGTTTGGTTTACATGGTGCGTGAATACCTAGGGGCAAGATCAGACTTGGACACCTTCCCCACCGAAAATCCTCTGGCTTACTGGGTCTTAAGGATGGATCACTGGCCAGAGCTTGCACAGTACGCAATTGAGCTACTGGCTTGCCCTGCATCCAGCGTTCTTTCAGAACGCACATTCAGTGCTGCTGGAGGCTTTGTGACCGATCACAGGGTGCGCCTCTCCACCGACTCCATCGATCGGCTGACCTTCATAAAAATGAATCCGGCTTGGATCAACACCAGCTACCAAGCACCTGATGCTGATGTAACTGAATATTTTTTTTTTAATGACAGATCCCTTGGAGACTGCCTATGCTGATGCTGAGTGACTGTCCTGTTATGCTGCTGACTGAATATCCTTTTCCTCCTCACTGATCTTGCTGATAGCTAGTAAGAAATTTTTTGTTTCTGGGCCCCGCCATCAGTGCCTAAGGCCCAATTTTTCTGCCCCTGTTTAACAGGGGCGTCTAATAACAATTTTTGATGCAAAACTTTGCATGTGGCTCTTTGCTGCGCTCCAATTACATTATCTGTGAGGGGTTGCAGTGTTGTGACACCGCCACCAGTGCCTAAGGCCCAATTTTTCTGCCCCTGTTCTAGTACTTTTCTTTGTTTGATTATTTTCTAATTTGAGTTTATTCTAGCTTTCTCTTACGTTATCATAGTGTCATGTTTATTTTTCTGTACTAAATACTCATCATTGTCAATGTAAACACCACAAATGTAGATTTGTTCTTTTAGGCAGCATTAATATAATAAGCCACACATTGTTGAGTATCCAAAAATATTTATTGTATCACACTTAAAATGTGTCATTTTAATTTTTTCAAAAAATATCTTAAATATATTTTTGCTTTGAAATACTTGTCTACATCTATTTTTTTTTAACCCCTCCCCAGCACATCAATGAGATTCTTCAGTTTTTGGTCCACCTTTCGGTTTTTCTTTATAATCTTCTCTAAGGCGAGGTTTGTGTCCTCTATTTCTGCCCTGCAGGACATGATCTCCCCAATTAGGACATGGGCACTGTAGGTGTCCAATCCGCCCCCAACAGCTCGAACACCTCCTGAAATTTGAAAAAAAAACATGTATTACAATTATGCAGGCCTACATGTATTACCTGAAGCTGTGCTGTATGACACTGACCTGATGTGGTGGCATTTTCCACTTCCTGCACATCCGTCGAGGGTGGGGCTTGGCTCTGTGTGGGGTTGGTCGGCTCCACTGCTGCAGCTTGATTGCGCCCTATGAGATTGTAAAAAAAGGGATACATGAATCAAAAAGATTAGAGGCCTGAAAGAGGAATGTCAATCATTCTTTTTATAAAGTGTGGTACAATTGTCTGTTTTTACAATCCTTCTAAGCTTAACACAGGATTTTATCCACTACCAAAGCTGCTGCATTTCTCTATCTTTGGTCAAGTTTCCTACATGGAAAAACACCAAGTATCCACTGTATGACCTCTGTGTGACACCCTAACTAGGTTGTTCTTGTGGCCAACACTCCGTGACCTCCCTGGGGCCCGAAGCAAAATGACATGGCACATTAAAAATGAGAAGAGGGGGGCGCTGACGACCGTGACAAGTCACATTAAAGAAAGTTGAGAAGTGGGGGGAGGGGCTGTCGGAAATGACATCTTACATTAAATTGAGAAGCAAGGGGTGCTGACTTGCCTCTTCTCCCATGCAGCCAGCGAGTTGAGAAGCGGGGTGAGGGGGCGAAAATGACTTCTTACCAGGCGGGGCCTCTAGTTATTTGGGGGGCCCTTCGCAGCTTTGCGGGGCCCTAAGCGGCTTGCATAGTGAGCCTATAGGGCGGATCGGCCATGCCAACCATTGTGCTACTAAGTCCATGTGTGTAATCAACTGCTGTGCTGAGCATACTCTCCTTTTACTGTATATTGACTTAAGTTGGATTATTTAAATCTAGTTAACACATCTACATTAAATAAAAAATTGGTCTCACATAAAAAGATCTTAAATAGAATGAACAACCAATCATTATGCCCACAAACATGAACCTTGAGACATCTATTCTTGAACTGTATATATACACAACCTGAAATAAAAAGCACATGCCGCAAAATAATAAAAACAAATATTCAGAGTACACATGAAAATTACTTACGTGTTCTGAGGACTCTTCGAATTCGCTCCAGTCATAGTCCTCCTTTTTAAGAATAGCCACCATCTCAACCATCTCGTCGAAGGTCATGTTTGTGGCTTTGTACCTCCTGCTCCTCCTGGTGTGTGCCTGGCCTCTCTCCTGCCTGGTTGCAGCTTGCTGTCTCTCCTCCGTGTCTTCAGACTCTCTTCACCGTCTTGCATTAACCGACTAAAAAGGGGCGTGGCAATCACTAGAACGATCGTCATGGGCGGGGAAACGTGCGGAGCTTCTCACATGCGCAGTGTATAAAGGGATATTGCGTGAATGAGAACGTCGTTCACAGTCGGTAGAAAACCTCGGAAAAACGATCGTGCAGTACGACAATACGAAACTTGATTTTTGGACTTTATGATCAGTGGATGAGTTTGTGGATTAGATATGGGGAGGAAGCTAAGGCTTGACTGACATTAGCTTTGTTTGCTTAATTTTGACTTTCAGGAGTTCTTCACAGAATTTGTTCAAAGGGGGCCCCGGATGGCAACCACCCTTTTTTCTCGAATTTTTATTTCCCCCCAAAAAAAATTTATTCAGCCAAGATCTGGCATTGTAATGCCCCCCCCCCCCCCAACCCTAAAATAATCGACATATTGGGCCAGATTCTCAAAAGAATTACGCCAGTGTATCTACAGATACACCGGCGTAATTTAAAAATCCCGCCGGCGTATCATTGTTTTGTATTCTCAAAACAAGATACGCCAGAATTAGGCTAGGATCCGACTGGTGTAAGTCACTTACACCGTCGGATCCTAAATGCAATACTACGCTGGCCGCTAGGTGGCTTTTACGTCGATTTCAGCATCGCATATGCAAATGAGCCGAATACGCCGATTCCCGAACGTTTTTGCGCCACTTTGCCGTAGTTTACGTCGTTTCCATAAGCGTAAGGTTACCCCTGCTATATGAGGGGTAACCTTACGTCAGTCCGCCGTATGCCATGTTAAGTATGGCTGTCGGGACAGCGTCGGGTTTTTCCGGCGTTTACGCAACTCGTCGCGAATAGGGCTGTGCGTTAATTACGTTCACGTCGAAACCAATGTATTTGCGGCATACTACGGATCATGCGCACTGGGCTACGTTTAAGGCCGGCACATGCGCAGTTCGTTTGGCATGGGGGCGTGCTTAATTTAAATACAAACCACCCCCTTTGAATTACGCGGGGGATACGCCGGGCCATTTACACTACGCCGCCGCAAATTACGGAGCAAGTGCTTTGAGATACGGCACTTTCTCCACGAAGTTGCGGCGGCGTAGTGTGAATAGCTTACGCTACGCCGGAATCTATGTGAATCTGGCCCATTGTTGCCAGTTGCCACACAGCACATGCACTTTGGGGGGCCAAGCCTGTATGGACAGTCTCACGGGCCACCACCACTGGAACATCAATGGCCTCATCAGGCACAAGTGTCATGTAGTTTGTTGATGGTCTCTTTAGGAAATTGTGCAATATGCAGGAGCAAAGTATGACATGGTTCAGATTCTACTTAACAAACCTACAGTCCGTATCTTGTTTGCAATGCCTGTATACTGCTGTTCAAAGTAGGGCCAAAAGGTCTTGTCAGGGCCGATCCTCGCTATAGGCTCACTATGCAAGGCGCTTAGGGCCCCGCAAAGCTGCAAAGGGCCCCTAAATTACTAAAGGCCCGCCTGGTGAGAAGTAATTTTCGCTCCATCACCCCGCTTCTAAACTCGCTGGCTGGCCTGAGTCATTTAGGACAGCGCCCCCCCCCCCCCCAATTCTCATTTTTAATGTGCCATGTCATTTTGCTTAGGGCCCCAGGGAGGTCAGGATCGGCACTGGGTCTTGTAATGACCTGGGGGGAGTGGTGGCAGGGAAACTTGTGCTATTTTTTTCAATGATTTTTATCCATATTGCAGGGACCAAACATTACATTAAAGCCGCAAGCAGTATTACATTTATTTTTTCTTATAGTAATCATGTTGTGCAGGGACATTTCTAAACACGTGCCACTACTATAGACACCCAGCAGGTACGATGTTTAAAGGAATTTTTTTTTCACTTTAAGCATCATTAAAATCGCTGCTCCACAAAAAACTACAGTTTTTAAAAGTTTTTTTTTTCCATTGATACATGTTCCCTGGGGCAAGATGGATTGCACTGGCCGAGAGAGAATTGTAGGTTTTGCATGACATTATACATTAGCAATGAGGTAAGATTGTTAACCACTTCCTTACTGGGCACTTAAACCCCTTCCTGACCAGAGGACTTTTTGCGATTCGGCACTGCGTCTCTTTAACTGACCAATTGCCGCGGTCGTGCGACGTGGCTCCCAACAAAATTAACGTCCTTTTTTCCCCACAATAGAGCTTTCTTTTGGTGGTATTTGATCACCTCTGCGTTTTTTTTTTTTTTTTGCACTATAAACAAAAATAGAGCAACAATTTTGAAAAAAAAAAAAAAAATTTTTACTTGTTGCTATAATAAATAGCTCAATTTTTTTTTTACGTATTTTTTTTTAAAAAATCGCAATAAGCGACTGGTTTGCGCAAAAGTTATAGCACCTACAAAATAAGGGACAGAATTATTATTTATTTTTTTTTTACTAGAAATGGCGGCGATCTGCGATTTTTATTGGGACTGCGACGTTATGGCGGACACATCGGACACTTTTGACACATTTTTGGCGCCATTCACATTTATACTGCAATCAGTGCTATAAATATGCACTAATTACTGTATAAATGTGACTGGCAGGAAGGGGTTAACACTAGGGGTGAGGAAGGGGTTAAATGTGTACCCTAATATTAGTGTTCTAACTGTGGGGGGGACTGGGGGGGGTGACCGATCTGTGTCTCTATGTACAAGAGACACAGATCCGTCTCCTCTCTCCCCTGACAGCACCGGTGTCTGCGAGAGCCGGGAATGAGAGATGATCTCATATGTAAACATATGAGATCATCTCTCATTGGCCACACAGATCGCCTAGGAAACGGCCGCTCCAATTGGCCGTTCACGGGGATCTGTGACTGGCTGTGTCCAAGGGACACAGCCAGCACAGCAGTTCCCCGCTGCGCGCTCGGGAGCGCGCGCGGGGAACGTGCAAAGGGGCGGCCGTAAAAAGACGGCCTGTTAGAGATTGGGAGCCGCGCTGCGGCCGTACAAAGTCGTACGGCTGTCAGCAAGTGATTAAAGGCATAACACAAAATTAAAGCACAATGTATTTAAAGCAGTAATTCACAAAAACCTTACAATGCGTATAACCAAAATGTAGCAGTAATCGCCCTCGATCAGATGATCAAGGAATGCATACATGCCGCAAGATGCACACCGAGTCGCCTCTCCACACCCGCCTGGAATTGTATCTATTAAATTAATGAGGATTAGAGATTATACCCAGTCTATATTAACTAACAACTAGCTTCCTAACACTAATACTCAACACGACAGTACACAGGTACTCGCAGACCAGCGTGCACCCACAATACACAAGTACTAACGATCCACACACACTACTCAGACAACACTCAGGTACTCACACTACACAGGTACTATGACCCCTGTTTTAACCTTGTGTTTTAAACTCTTGATTTTCACTCACCACTTAGTCCAGTTCCACTTTGACAGAGTCCCAGCAAACTCAAAGATGAGCAGGCTCAAAATTTGTTCTACATAAAAAATATAGAGGCCTAAGCACCTGTGACCAATTAACCACTCCCCATACATACCATACATGTGTGCGTGTGTGTATATATATATATATATATATATAATATATATATATAATATATTGTAAGGGGTTAGCTCGGTAGCGGGGTGTGTGACCCCTTGGATGGGTTCACTATACACTGAATTTATACAGACAGGCAGTCGAAGACGGTTGAAAACAAAGATTTTTCTTTATTCTTCCATCTTGCTGGAAACAAGTGCAAGCATCCAAACAGCATAAACAAAATCAAACATAAAATAAACCCTGGCCACTTGGGGCGTCTACCTTCACCACACAGGAACCTATCTAATGAAGTCTGGCACAGCCTAGTGCTGGGCAGACACTGCTGGTCATACAGCAGAAAAACAATAGTCTTTTGATTTTTATCACACAGAAAAATCAATCCTCTCCTCACATTCTCAGAAGACTTTCTGGCACTGCTCTCCTTACTCACAAAGACTCAGGATGATGCAGCAATTCAGTGGTAATCCTCTGGACTACTTATAGAGGCCTTAATTGCCTCATTCTGAACAGCTGAAGTTTTTCAACAGCCTTTAGCCTTTTCTGGCTACTGTTGCAGCCGACTCCTAATAACAATTGGTGTATTGTCTAAACAAGGCAGAAATGTATGCCCCGTCTGTGACAACACCCACAGATTTACCTGACTTCCTGTCACTATATATATATATATATATATATATATATATATATATATATATATATACACACACATTGAAATAAATACAGTATATATATATATTCCTAACCTGCTCGTTTTGGGGTGTATAATGGTGGGGAAAATGTGTTCTGACTGTTCGGTCGCTCATAGGTGAAAGAAGAAAGTCAATACACTTCCTGCTTCCTCCAGAATACTCAGCCAGCTTTGCGCTTCTTTCTCTGATTCTCCACCTCTGAGCTGGTGAATCGGAGAGGGAGAATTCTGACACAGATTGCCAGTGAGGTGCTGAGATTGCACCTTCATAAACTGGCCATTTCTGTGACAGTCAGTTAAAGATTCTCAGTGTGCTGCAATGATCAGGGGAGAACATGTTCTCCCCTGATCACCTCAGTTTCATAAACTGTTAATGACCTGTGATCAGCGGCTATACTCATGATCACCGCTGATCACAGTTTCATAAATGGAAACCTCTTTTGTCACTGATCCTGAAAGACTAATTGTGTCCAAGAAGAACAACAGTCCAGGATCTTTTTTCTCTGTACATAGGAAGGAAGTTGTCCCCATCGGTTTTTTCAGTCAAGTTGGGCATTCCATAACCCCTCTATCCTATCCAAGTTGTTATCCCTATTAAAAACAACAAAAACAAGCCCAGGGGCTGATTTCTTGTGTCCTAATGCAAGTGCAGTTGCCTGGCTGTGCAGAAATAGTGCTACGCATGTTTCCTAAACACACACAATCTCGTAATTTTACGCACCTTCATAAAACATGCAGCCTCAGGGCTTTTCAAACAAAATTAGTGGACTCAGATATGAAGATTAAATTCTCTCACAGTTTTTCTGAATTTCCGTGCAAAAGTTCATATATAATTCTGCTGGCCTGGTTTCCTGACACTGGAAACACTTAATTTGGGCCAGCTTGGACCAAACACATTTTTTTGCATGCCAGTGGTTATACTGTAGTATCTTTTGATTGGTACAGTAAGTATGCCAGCTAGCAGTATTAGCAACTTCCCTTTTACTGTTGCATATAGAGATTCAGCAAACAGATGATGTTAAGATCTCTTCCTTGGCTAATCAGAGGAAGTCTTGTATTTGCCCACCCACCGGTGGATAACTAACCCAAAAATAAATGAAACTACTGTAGCGCCTGGTTACTTTTCAGAACCGGTGCTAGTGTAAATTTAGAGGGTGTCAGACTCTGACCAGGTAAATCTGTTTAAATTTGGAGCCTCTGTCTCAGCTTTGGCTGTGCTGTGGGTTCATACTGTCATTTCTGGGGTGCTGATTACACCCCAGGCTGACAGATGGCAGCAGTGGAGTCAAGGGTTTGGATAATTCTTCCCGGCAACCTATCAGGAGGAGTCTTCCTCGCTGTGCATGCTGGAGAGGGGTATTTAGGGGGCAGACGCCATTTCTTTGGGTCTTCCTCCTGTGGCGCCCACCTTCAGGGTAGCCATTCCACGGCACCCCGGCAAATGGCCTTCCGGGCCGGGATGTGCGTGCTACGCTAGTGGGTCCCCAATCTGATGAGGGTCCTGAGCTGTCCGTCCTGTTGGAGGAAGCTGACCGATGGGGAGTCTGTCTGAGGAGAGCCAAGCTTGAGGCTGGTGTTCCGAGAGGGGCCTGTCTTTCCATCGGGGGATCAAGAACCTGGTACTGAGAGGCTGGATGTTGGTCGCCTGTCAGTCATTCATCTGACTAAACCTACTTGAAGGAGATCCGGGTGCTGAAGTAGGATTCCGGACCACTATTATCTCCATTATTTACACTACTATCAGGATGATAGTCATATATGATAGTCATATATGATAGTCATATATAAAGCATATATAAAGCACATTTAGGCGATAACTCAGCAATGGCATTCTATGTTTCTATCCTGAAATTTTACCTTTAACACAAATGGAAAAGATTAACCTGGTAAAAAATGTGGATACATTATTTAGCTCTTGGGAGCTACCATAGATTGCGTGCATAAGGCACATGCACTGGAATGTCGTTTTTTAAAGCTGTCTGTTACCCATTAAAATTACTATTTTACACCTAGCTTCTAAATCCTCCTACAATTATAAATCACTTCCCCCTTTTTTAAGCTGGCCATAGACAGGTAGTGTTTTTTTTTTTTTGTTCAGCCAGCAAGCTGCACGAAAAAAGAAAATGAACAGATTCCTCCATTCACAGAAGCGAGGTGGATGGAGAAGTCCCAGACCTCCCAACCTGCAAAAGCTCATTTCAGGGAGGTGACACTTTGCGCCGGTGCCGACCCCCCCCACCCCAATTAAATACAGCCTGATCAGTGCCAATTAAATGCAGCTATACCAGTGCAGACAGCTCAAGTCTCCTGGATTTGATATCAGGCTCACGGACACCCGTGAGTGTGGCACAATCTCCCGGCTGAGCCTGCCTGCACTGTCACCCACTGCCACAGGAGGCGTTTGAACAGTGGCTGCCAACGAAGCTTCTGAGCTCGGCTCTCATTGATCCATGGGCGGTGCCTGAGCCAGCAAAAGGAGGGAAGAGGAAGGCGGGCCCGTGCAGTGAAATCATTCCCGTGCGTGCGCCGTGATTGGTTGCTAGGCTCGGCTAATTTGCCTAGCAACTGAGCGTATTGAGGTGGGGGTCACGTGACATTTCTGCGCATGTGCAATACAGAGCCACAGATCAGCTGTTGTCTCACGGTGCCGAGGCACGTTCATGTAGGGGAGGGGCGGATGGTTACATGATACATAAAAGTTCCATGCTGCCAGTGTGGATGAGGTCTTTCAACACATACATAAAGGTTCTATGCTACCAGTGTGAATGAGGCCTACGTTTTCCATAGTAAAGATGTAGAAAAGTGTGCTTGTTGCCAAGAAGTACAAAGCTGTGACTACACAGGGTGCTGGGCAAATAAGGGCAAGGTTTCTTTGTACTGACTGTCATTATTATATTTTACAGGACATAAGCTGCACACCACACTATTATTCCCCTCCTGTGACAATAGTATACACCCAACACTACACACATCCAGCCACCCTCCGCTCTGGGCCATCACTGAACGTGGTAAAGTCAGAGAGGACAACCGAAGCCTGAGGCCACGCCCCATCTTCTCCGGCCATCCAATCACTGTCATATTTTTCTGTACACCAGCCTCAATACGCTCAGTTGCTAGGCAAATTAGCTGAGCCTAGCAACCAATCGCGGCGCACACACGGGAATGATTTCACCGCACGGGCCTGCCTCCCTTTTCTCGCTGACGCAGGCACCGCCCATGGACCATTGAGAGCCGAGCTCCGGAGCTTTGTTTGCATCTGCTGTGAGTGACATTGCAGGCAGACTCAATCGGGAGATTGTGCCACACTCGTGGGTGTCCGTGAGCCCGCTATTAAATGTGGGAGGCTCCTGCGAGTGTCGCGGGAGACTTATGTCTGAAATCCCCTCCAGCTGGGGCATTGTTGTAACAACACCCTGAGTATGAAAGGGGTTAAATTTGTTTAGGACATTCCATTCCTGAACACAGGGCAGCTACCGGACACTCCAACCAGCTGAATAAGAAACCCATATCAATAATTCTCCCCCAAATACGAGACCAAGCTCCATGTTGAGGGTCAAGCAGGAATAAATCTTTATTGAAAGCAATACAAGTTTTATACAGTCAAAAGAGAAGGTGTATACCTCCTGCTCATATTACTCTTGAAATACACCTATGACCAGAAACCTAATTAACATGAGCTCATTAACTAATCCCTTTGACAGCCTATATGACTCAGAGACATGACCTTTAGGCCAGACTTGCCGTCTTGTAGCTCAGAAGACACAATCAACATTATCACAAATTAACACAAAACTCCTTCACACAATAGCAGAATTAACACACGCAACAATGGGGATCTAATGACTCTTACATTGAATTATCTGGAATGCCATGGGATACAGGGGATAAAATCTTCATATTTCTTGAGAGATATTGTTAATGAATATTACTGTCCATTTGAAGTAATCCAATCATATTCTCAGGGTCCATTATTTCTTTGCTCACCCTGTGCCCCTAATAGACATGGGTTAACTTAGACATAAGAGGTGCATGGGGAGCTGAAACAAGGGTATCCCATACTTTCCAAGGGATTCTGGGTTCCACGGGCCCTCTCGTCACATCTCTTCCCTTTCGGCAGGAGACTAACACAGGAGGAGACCCCAGATGGGTTGACTCCGAAGTTAGTCAGTAGTTCCAGTCCTCTAATGCTGGTATCCACACAGTACTCCAAACAAATTGCTCCAAACAGAGCATTACTCACCCAGCCAACCTCTGCCTCTCTCAGAGAACATACCCGCCACTGGCAAGAGGCCTGGACTGGCCCTTCTCCCTGGAGTCCTTTCAGCTGCTGGAGAGAAGACAGGGTGACTGGGCTCAGTTCCTCATGCTGCTGGGCATCTGGGGACGACTGCCCAGCATCTCTGGAGTATACAAGTGGAGACTGAAGTCCCATTCACTTGTGGTAGGTGACAATCCCCCAGTGCTTGCAAAGCAAGGCTGGCATCCTCCTGTCTGTGTCGCACCATTTTCTGGGGTTGTGTCAGTGAAAACCGAAGTCCCAACCACTACCACAGAAATGCCCTCTTCTGTTAGTTGAGGGCAGAGGCCACTCTGCTCTGTTGCCAGCTCTTCTGCTGGGTTGCTGTGAGTGGAGACCGCAGTCCTATCCCCCGATATTAGCTCAAGCTGCAGTTGCGTGCAGAGGCCAGTAACATTCTGCCCTGCTGCCAGTGATTCAGCTGGGAGTAAAAGCTTTACTACCTCAGCTTGTCGCTGGAGAGAGGGGCCAACTGGCCCGGCTCCCTGGAAACTCCACAGTTGTTTCCGGTGCTGGGCAGAGGTTGGTAAAACTCTGCCCTGTTGCCAGCACATCTGCACATTTACTCCGGCTAACTGTTGGGGAGGGAAAATGGCTGCTTCTCCTCCCTGCATCTCTGAAATCCATTGGGAGAGAGGAACCATCACCGTCTCACCTTGGGCCTCCGAAACTGCCACAGGTGTAGAGCAGGGGTCTGCAGTACTCTGTCCTGCTGCCAGTACTTGAGCAGGTAATGCATAATGTATAACATCCCCTAAACAGTTCATTAAGTCCATACATTCTGTATTCTGGGGCTGGAGAGATGAGCTGACTGCCCCAGCTCCCTGGAACTCCACAGTTGTTACCATTGCTGGACAGAGTTTTGTAGCACTCTGCCCTGTTGCCATCACTTCTGCTTTGTGGATGGCAATCTCCAGATTTTCCCCTGCCGATTCCTCAGCCAGGATTTCAGAGTTGTCAACTGGTATTTCCTGATAGTCCCAGGCAAAGGGAGCCCCACCCTGCTGCTGAGCAGAGTCTAGCAGCTGTCTGTAGGCGATCTCCAGCTCCCATTCCTGAACGGCCAGAAACTCCAAATATTCCTGTGCCCAGTGCCCTTCCGAGACATTCAGTCTTCGCTCTCTGTGCTCCATTATTTCCTCCAAACGCCACTCCCAAAGTCAGGGCCCCTGGACAGCCTCCAATACAACAATCGCCAGGCCATCATAGTCAAAGCCTTCTGTGGGGCTGTCATCCGCTGACCATGGGCACTCTTGGGCTACATACCACTGGAGGGCTCTGTAGCTCTCGTCCAACCGCATCTCTGCCCGGATCAGCCTGCTTAACTCAGCTGTCCACTGCTGGTTTGGTTGTTCCCCCAATAACAGCATTTGTACTTCATACTGCGACCAGTACCTTACATGGATGGAGGGGGGAACTTTTCCCTGGTGTTGTTGCTCAAGAGCTAGCGTTTTCTTCCAGAGTTCACAGCGGATAGAATCAGACCATCCCAGCAGGACCTCCTGATACTGGTCCTCTATGCTGTATCTGCATCTCTCGCAACCTCCTTCTGAATTACTCTTCCATGGCGGCTGTTGGTTCAGTTGGTGCTGCTGTGAGTTCTACTGCTGCAGCACCTCTTTGCTATAGCCAATTTGCCTCCACAGCCGCTATAACTAGGTCTATGATCTCCACTGTAGGGTTAGGACCATAATGTACCAGTCTTGTGTTAACTGCCCGATCAAAACTTGCCTGTTTGGATGTCCTGTCTGTTACGCTGGGCCTTTTGGTTATGTTGGGTCTTTCGGCTCTATCCTTGAGGGAAGAACGCGTTAGCCGTTCATATTGTGCTTCCATTGGCCCGTGTCCTCTTGTAGCTGTCCTTCTGGCTGTGGGAATCATCCCGCTGCTTGCCACCAATTGTAATGACACCCCGAGTATGAAAGGGGTTGAAGTCGTTTAGGACATTCCATTCCCAAACACAAGGCAGCTACCGGACACTCCAACCAGCCGAATAAGAAACCCATACAAATAATTCTCCCCCAAATACGAGACCAAGCTCTGTGTTGAGGGTCAAGCAGGAATAAATCTTTATTGAAAGCAATACAAGTTTTATACAGTCAAAAGAGGAGGTGCATACCTCCTGCTTAGAAACCTAATTAACATGAGCTCATTAACTAATCCCTTTAGACATGACCTTTAGGCCAGACTTGCTGTCTTGTAGCTCAGAAGACACAATCAACATTATCACAAATCAACACAGAACTCCTTCACACAATAGCAGAATGAATTAGCACAAACAATAAGGGGGATCTAATGACTCTTGCATTGAATTTCCTGGAATGCCCATATTAGGAGTTATACTTCCTGGTCATAGCCCTCACAGTGTACAGGGGATAACATCTTCATATTTATTGAGAGATATTGTTAATGAATATTACTGTCCCATTTGAAGTAATCAATCATATTCTCAGGGTCCATTATTTTCTTGCTCACCCTGTGCCCCTAATAGACACAGGGTAACTTAGACATAAGAGGTGCATGGGGAACTGAAAAAAGGGTATCCCATACTTTCCAAGGGATTCTGGGTTCCACGGGCCCTCTCGTCACATCTCTCCCCTTTCGGCAGGAGACTAACACAGGAGGATGAATGCAATCATTGATCAACAAATGTTGCTCTAGCAAATGATTTCTGTTAAGCAGGGACAGCCACACACCGATAAAATGTGGCCATTCCGAACCATGGCCAAGGGAAAGGTTTCTTACCCTTTCTGTGCTGTAGCCAGGGTCCACCTGTTGCATCATGGGATGTGTAACGTGGATATCCCAGGAGGCAATGGGAGGAGTCTATGGCATATTTATTGATGAGCGCGGGTATTCCGCAAAAGCACAAATGCTGCAGGTCTCCGGTACCTGGCAGAGACTTTCAGCATTTTTCACAGGTGGGGGGATTGCTACTCATGTGCACACACATGCAACAGGTGTTTGTGGGGTCCCAGATACCAGAATCTAGTGGTGTGTGCACTTGCATGGGATCCCCTGCACAGGAGGAGATGTCAATTTATTTTTAATCTGTATTCTATTAACATGCCAGTGTATGTTAGAACATACTATAGCATGCGAGCATGCACTGCGGAAATGTGCACATTTTAATTTTTTTGAGCACACACCAATGCAGCAGGTTGACGTTAGCAAAACCCATATAGAATAAAAAAAATGCCTTGTTCTTGTGTTGTGATTGCATGTGGAAACACTACCCAACACTGCTGGTGTGAACAAACCCTAATGCCTTGTACACACGTTTTTCAAATGTCATTAAAAGCGATCGTGTGTAGGCTCCAGAGCATTTTTCTGTACGTGAAAAATGGGCATTAAAAATTTAGAACATGGAATGGGGCGTGACCGGATGCAAGGGTCAGTCGGGACGGGTGGCCCCGGGTTTTGGCTGGCGGTGAGGGGTTTCCGATCCTCCCGGCGTCTAGCTCGAGGTCTCGCGAGACTCCTGCGGAAGCCGTGAGACTTTTGCCCCTTACAATAGACAGTGAACTGAAGCTGTCCTCCCAGACCTGCCTTTGCCATAAGTACACACATTATATATTTGTTATATACGGCAGGTAGGAGGAACAGAGCAGGAGGAGCAGAGAAGGAGTGAGGCAACATTGTCCAGAATCCACAGGACCCTATAGGAACTTTTTAGCAGGGGGCACCCCTAGGCAACCTCTCATCCTCCCTTTATTGTGCTCTGGAACTGCTTTGAAATTAATTTAAAAGTGCCCAGAGTCGTAACATGGGTAATGTGACCAAGAAACGGGGGCTTGAGGACCAACAGCTCCAGAAAAGGGCATTAACCACTCGATCTGCCAAGGAGAAGGGTAACCAGGCAGCAGCGGCCGCCAAGCTGGAGCGATTTGCGCACACTGCATCCCACTCACCCGCGAAAGGTCTCCATCCACCGGTCTTCATCAGATAGAAAGAGCCAAGGCCTAGCAGCTGCAAAAACAACCAGCATATCCAGCATAACAAACATCAAACACTTGAGTAGTAAAGGGCCTGGGGGCGAAGTCTCTGGAACTGTATGTACACCTGCAATTCCTGCAATTTCTGTTATGCCTAAACCCTCTGTAGTTGGCTTGGCTGTAGTGGAGGAACCTACATTGAGGGATGTGTTGTGCGCGATCAATGCTTGTAAAGACTATATCGTTAACCTTGATAATCAGTTAAAGAGCCTAAATGAGGAATTGTTATCAATTAACCATGAGTTGCGCAGGACTGTGGAAAGGACTAATGCTTTAGAAGAGAGACTAAGCGCGGTAGAAGATGCCTTGTACCCGTTGCAGGGCGAACTTAGGGGGCTCCAGGAGCAAACGGGCCTTCAAGCGGTTAAGTTGGACGCAATGGAAAATAGGCTCCGTAGGAACAAAGTGAGAGTGATCGGCCTTCCAGAGCGGTGTGAAGGCCCAAACCCCATAGTATTTATGGAGGGTTGGTGTAGGGAAATTTTTGGTCCCAATATTTTTTCACCTTTTTTTTTCAATTGAGAGGGCCCATAGGGTTCCCTTCAAAGCACCTCAACAAGGGGGGTACCCTAGGCCGATGCTCTTGAAGCTTCTCAATTATAATGACAAAATGTCTATGCTTCAAAAAGCTCGAGAGTTGAGGGACATTATGTATAACGGGGTTAGAGTTTCAATATACCCTGATTTTTCGCCAGACCTCCAAAAAAGCAGTGCTGAATTCACTCCAATCAAGCGGTCCCTACAGAAACAAAGTTACATATGTCTTGGAGTACTCGTGGAGTAACCGCTTTGGGCAGGATTTTCTTTTTTAATGCTCCAGAGGAGGTAGCCAATTGGCTGGAAGATAATAAAAAATAATTAGTTTTCTTGGGATGGAGGTGTCTAGAACACAATTTTTGCTCTCCCCCCCCCCTTTTTTGTTTTACCCCTATTTAGGGGGGTATTTTGTATTTTGCCTCTTGCTCCTTTTTTTTCTTCTTTGGTGTTCGATAATGTTTGGTGATGTTGATAATGTGTAATAATGTCTATTAATGACATAAGCTTTGCCTGCTTTGGGGCTTTAATATTAGGTGGCTCACTAAGTGGGAGACTTTCAATTCTATTACCCCCTTTTTTTTTTTTTTTTTTTTTTTTGAAGGGGGATGGATATTTTAAAGACATTTTAGCAACACTTAAGTAACATTTAAATTATTTAGTATTTTCGATAATGTTTAATAATGTGGATATCGTTTAATAATGTTCATTAATGACACTTGCTCTGCCCGCTTTAGGGCCCTAACACTAGGTGGTTCACCAAGGGGGAGTTTCTTAATCATTCTATTTTTTTTATATATAGGGGGGTAGATAAATTTCTAGAGGTGAGTGTTGTTTTATAGTTAGGGGGGAGAGAGGGTGGGAAACACTGTTTGCGTGTGGTAGATGAATGTTGGTGTGATAGGTTGGGAACACAACCCGAAATATAGGGTAACACGGTCACTTTCACTACTTGTGGTTGTGTGGCTAGTATGAGTGAGTGAGTTACTTGTATAGCGCAACAAATGCGAACTTAATCGCCTCAAGGCGCTTTCCGTCCAGAGTCGTGCCAGTCCTTCAGAAGAGGTGGGTCTTTAGTTTTTTCCTAAAGGCCTGATGGTTTTCCTCCAAGCGGATGGTAGTGGGTAGAGCATTCCAGAGCCGTGGTCCTTGGACCGAAAATCTACGTTCTCCCTTCGATTTGTAGCGGGATTTAGGAATTTGGAGAAGGTTTTGGTCGGTTGACCGGAGAACGCGATTTGTGACGTAGGGTTTTATTTTCTCGCTTAAGTATTGGGGAGCGTTCCCCTGTATACATTTGTTGGTGAGGCAGAGTGTCTTTAATGTCACCCGATCCTGTACGGGCAGCCAGTGGAGGGACCTCAAGACCGGGGAGACTGATTCCCACGGCTTTTTACCTGTTACCAGTCTGGCTGCCGTGTTCTGGACAACTTGTAGGCGTGAAATCTGGTATTTTGGTAGTCCTAAATAGAGGGAATTTGCGTAGTCAAGTTGTGAGTTGATCATTGTTCCCACCACTACTGCCGTGTCCTCTTCCGGGATGAAAGGGATGAGTCTACGTAGCATGCGGAGCAGATGATAACCGCTGACGACTGATCCTATTTGTGCATCCATCGTCATGTCTGAGTCAAAGATGACTCTGAGACTTTTGGCTTTATTGCTTGGTGCGAGGATTTCTTCGAGGATGGTGGGTGGTGTCCCTGTGGTCCTAGAAATGGATTTCCTATTTGCGTGAAGGGTGAGTAGTTCTGTTTTGGATCCGTTAAGTTTGAGGGAGCTTTCAGTCATCCAATTGTCAATCAGTGTAAGGCACTTTTCAAGTTCATGAAATTGGTCTTTTTTGTTGGTGATTTGAAGGTAAAGCTGCATGTCGTCCGCATAGGAGTGGTAGCGCAGGTCCTGTTTGCTGATGATTTTGAGGAGCGAGCGGATGTAGATGTTGAAGAGTACAGGTGAGAGGGGCGATCCTTGCGGGACTCCGCATGTAATGGTCCATGTTTCTAATGTAAAACATCCAAGTTTCACGGTCTGAGTGCGAATTTCTAGGAAAGATGCGAACCACGGTAGGGCCGCGTCAGTGACTCCTGCTACTTCTTTGAGTCGTGTGATCAGTATGTTGTGGTCTACCATGTCGAAGGCTGCACTAAGGACTAGGAGACAGGATTCTCTGTCATCTGCTGCTTCGAGGGCGTCATCCCATATCTTGAGAAGAGCCGTTTCTGTGCCGTGGCCTGGGCGAAAACCTGATTGTAGAGGATCTAGGAGTTTGTGATCGTCCAGGTGGGGCTGAAGCTGTTGTACTACTGCTTTCTCCATGATCTTGGAGATCGTGTTGAGGCTTGTTATCGGTCTGTGCTGGTTTGGGTCTTTCGGGTCGAGGTTGGGTTTCTTTAAGAGGGGTTTTATTATGCCTTGCTTGAGGTTGTTCGGAACAATCCCTTCCCTGAATGATTGGTTTATGATGTGCGTTATGATGGGTGCCAAGATGTCCGTGCATTCTTTCAAAAGTTTTGTAGGAATGATGTCATTAGGTGATGTGTTGTCTCGGAGGTTTCTGATGTTTTTTGTGGTGTCGATGGTAATTGGGACCAGCTCGAAATTCGTAGATCGTAGACTATTTGTGTTGATTGCTTCTTCTTGCTGTATCTGAGTGGGGTTGGTGTTTTTTTTTCTGTTGAACTGATGCCCATATCTTTTCGATTTTGTCGATAAAGTCAGATAGTTCATTACAGAATTCCTGTGTCTCACTTGCAGGGGGCTCCAAGCAGTAGGGGTTCATAGCCTTAGCGACTAGTTTAAAAAGTTCTCGCGGACGGTTTAGGGCTTTGGAGATGGTGTTTGCGAAATGGTCTTTTTTTAGCTTTAAAGATCGCTTTGTGGTAATTCTTGGTCAGGGTTTAGTACTTTGTGAGGTTTTCTTTTGATGGGTTCCTCCTCCAGGCTCCTTCAGCGATCCTGTTTCAGTAGGGTGAGAGTGTCGTTAAACCAGCCTGAGTTATTTTTCTGGCTGAGAGCTCTGCGTTTCAGAGCGACTGTGTCTGCTGTTTGTAGTAACGCTTTGTTTAAAGCGTTGAGTGTTTGTTACGTTGAGTGGTTCAGATTTGGTACTTCTATTGTGGTTTTGAAGAGCTCAGAGTGTAGTTTCTTCTGTGATCTTGTCCAGTGTATAGTTGTAGGGGGTTTGGGTTTTTGAAGGATGGTATCAGTGGTTAATATAAATTTGATGGCGTGGTGGTCCGTCCATGGTAAAGGTCTGTTGTCCAGTTTGTTGATATTCACCTTTTGTTTGAAGATGAGGTCCAAAGTGTGACCTGACGTATGCGTTGAAGTCTTTATCAGTTGCTGCAGACCGCGTTCTTCGAGTTGGTTGATGCAGGCGGTAGAGATGGGATCCTGAGTTGAGTTAGCCCAGAGGTTGAAATCCCCAAGTAACAGCAGGTTTTTGGTTTTTAGGGTGTATGTAGAGAAGAATTCGGTGAAGGGTGTGAGGAGATGCGTCTTTGGTCCGGGTGGTCTGTAGCATAGTAGTATGTGGACGGTTTCCTCGGGTGTAGCTTGAAGTTGCAGGGTGAGTGTTTCCATAAAGGGCAGTGAGTTCTGTAGGGTAGGTTTGGTGAGAGCGAGGTGGGATTTGTAGATCACTGCAAGGTCTCCTCCTCTTTGACCTGTTCTATGCTCGGTTAGGATGCGATAATTCTCGGGCACCAATTCTGCTAGGATGGGATTACAGTCGGGTGTTAGCCAACTTTCTGTGATAAAGAGGCAATCTGTGTTGTGTTGGACGATGAAGTCGTGGATTTCCTTTCTGTGCTTGACTGCAGATCTTGTGTTGATCAGGGCGCATTCTAAGTTTTGTAGTCGCTGCGGTGGCTTTTCGTTTTTTTGGGTTTGGTAGATTCTTAGTAGTTCTTTCCGTAGTGTTTTTTGAGTGGAGGTTGGTAGCGGTGCGGCCGCCTTCCTTAAGTTGCGGAGGGTGTCCGCTGCGTACTTGATGATGAGCATGGTGGGAGATGACTTGTTGGTCATGTGCTGATACAGTGATCTTGTTGATCCAACGGTGATGAGGATGGTGATCAGGGGGGGGGGGGGGTGATGTTCCCGGAAGGTTCAGTTGAATTCGCTCAGTGCCAGTGATGCGGATCGGTGAAGTTGCTGCAAAAAAAGATGGTGGCCCGGCCTAAACTGCCCCCTCAGTTGATCCAGAGGAAGGCAAAAAACCCTAGCCTAGCGGCCAATTGCTGCAGCAAGGGAAAAAAATCCTTCCTGACCCCAGAGGCGATAGTAGAACCCTGGATCAAGCTGCTAGATGGACCCCGGATTAGACTTACCTGGCCGATGTAGGCTGAGCTGTGATGGGTGAGCTGGGGAAGGAAAGTGGCAAGGGGGTGGGAAAAAAATGGAGAGGGGGGCCAAGGATGGCCCTTACTTACCGGGTTTGTAGCCCTGTGCTACTCTTCCAGCTGTGTATAGTCCGTGGTCCCTGTGAATGTTTGGTCAGTGCCTGGGGGTGGTGAGGGGTTCTTGGCTACGGTTGGGTGTACCAACATGGCCACCGGAACCGAAGCTAGGCCCGAGCCGGGGCCTCTCCTACACTCTCCAGCCGAGATGCGGCTTTGAGGGCGTCAGTACCTGCCTCCGGGTGTTTCTGGGTCGGGGAGAACCCTGTCTGGCTGGAGGTGAAGCTGTGGAGGAAGGAGACCGAGATCTGGTGCGGATGGAGGGGGCTGGGCCGCAGCCGCAGTCTTTCCTGCGGCTCTGCGTCCAAGGAAGGCGGCGGCTGCGGAGGGGCAGGAGAGCTGGTGAGTAGGGCCGAAGCTGTGGACGGAGGGACCGAGTGTGCCGCTGAGTGTCCTCAGCGGCGGATGTCACCTGGTTGATCCAAGGGGGGGGCTCCGTAGGAGGGAGGGTAGCGAGTGCTGGACGGGGGAACGCTGGTCCTAGGTCCCACGGAGCTCGGCTGGAGGGGGTGCTCGGCGGCGAGAGGAGGGCAAGGTGATCCCCGGAGGGGCCTGGTGATGGATGCCGCTGAGAAGGGGGACCCGGAGCGGGGGAGGGAACCGAATTCGACGCAGGAATCAGCTCTGACTCAAGCGGTTGGTGACTATAACGAGGTCCTGGATAGAATCCTGGATAGATTTCCTCCTGGGATTAAACCCAGTACACCAAGCGAGGGTCGACTGGCACGGTTCTTGGAGGAAATGGGGATGAGGGACATATGGCGTACTTGTTACCCACAGACACGGCAATATTCGTGCTATTCTAGTTCTTACCGTACCCTTTCCAGAATTGACATGGCTTTGGGTAATGAGGAAGCGCTGTCCCTGGTGAAGGTGATAGAGGATGGCCCAAGAGGGGTCTCAGACCATTCACCACTGGTATTGACAATAAAGATCAGGGCTAAGGTTTCCCGCAACAAGTGGAAAATTAGCCCGGGTTGGCATGAGTTGATTGGTGACTCAGGGAAACTGGTGTCTAGATTGAGAGTTTGCACAAATCAATGCAGGCTCGGCACCGGATGGGGTGATCTGGGACTCCCTGAAGGTGTACCTAAGGGGCCTTTTGATCCAGCAGGTAGCGAGAGTAAAAAGGGAATGTAGAGAGCAAGAGGGAAATCTTGGACTCGAGGCTACCCAAGCAGAGATGAGGTACATTGAGGAGCCCACTTTAATTAGGCAGAGAGAATGGTTGGAAAAGCAGCAAGTCTATAGAATGGCCACCACGAGAAGGTCAGAGAATAGGCAAATACTACAGAGACAGAGTCAGTTTGGAGAGGGAGAGAAAGTAGGGCGTATGCTGTCTCTTTTGTGTAGAACCAACTCCCCTCCATCAAATGTTTCAGCAATAAGGACAACAGGAGGAGAAATCTCCACTGATGGACGAGCTGTGATGCATACGTTCTATGAGTACTATAAAACATTGTATAAATCCAAGAAGGGGGTTGGGAGCGGAGGAATGGAAGCTTTCTTCCAGGCAATAACAGTCCCGACTCTGTCAGTGAAGGATAAACAGGACTTGGAAGCACCAATTATGCTACAATAAGTACAGCAAGCAGTGGCTGGAATGCCCAGCCAGAAGTCACCAGGCCCTGATGGGCTTCCAATAGAGATATAAACGTTATGGTGAAGTATTGCTTCCAGAACTGCTGAGGACACTGGAGTGGGCATCAATTGGGGGGGCACTCCCTAGTTCAATTTCGGAAGCGACCATTATCGTAATACATAAGGAGGTAAAAGACCAACTGGACCCCTCATCCTATCGCCCAATCTACCTACTATGCACTGACGTAAAGATCCTAGCCAAAGTACTCGCCGCTCGCTTAAATAGATATATTAACTATCTTATTCATTCGGACCAGTCGGATTTTATAGCAGGCAGGTCAACAAGCACTAACAGAAGTTTTTTTTTTTAAATCTACAGATTTCAACAGATAATGAGGGCCCTAGAGCAATGCTGTCTCTAGACGCCGTAAAGGCTTTCGATAGCCTGGAATGGACATACTTGTGGAAAGTGCTAGAGAGCTTTGGAAGTTTTTTTCTTAAATCTACAGATTCCAACAGATAATGAGGGCCCTAGAGCAATGCTGTCTCTTGACGCCGCAAAGACTTTCGATGGCCTAGAATGGACATACTTGTGGAAAGAGCTTTGGCTTTGGACCCTCTTTCGTTAGTTGGGTTAAACTATTGTACAGTGAACCACAAGCAAAAATCTATATAAACAACGAGCTGTCAGAAATATTCCAGTTGGAGAGAGGGACGAGACAGGGGTGCCCCCTCTCCCCCCTTTTGTTTGCCCTCGCTATGGAGCCTCTGGCAATTATGGCTAGATCGAGGAACGACATACAGGGGGTTTAGAAGACAGTCGGAGGAAGACAGGATTGCATTGTTTGCGGACGATGTCCTGTTCTTTCTAGGAGATGTAGAAGTCTCACTAGATACAGTGATGCAAATGGTTGGGGAATTCGGGTAGTTTTCAGGTCTGGCCATCAATTGGGAAAAATCAGCCTTGTTACCATTAGACCCACTTGGTGTCCAGATACTGCCAGGAGTCTCCCAGCTGAAAGTGGTCACAAAATTTTAAATATTTGGGGATTTGGCTTATGAAGGATGTTAGTCAATATGTTAATATGAATATCGCCCCCCTAGTACTTAAATTAAAACAAAAAAGCAATATATGGAAACGACTCCCTCTGTCTGCAGCAGGATGTTGCAATTTAATAAAAATGATATGGCCACCGCAGATATTATACCTGCTCCACAATTCCCCGATCTGGATAGGGCAAATGTGGTTTAAGAGAATAGAGTCGCTATTCAGGGAATTAATTTGGAGGGGTGGTCAATCCAGGATTAGCTTGTAGACTATGCAACTTCCTATAAAAGGGGGGCATGGTGGTTCCACACCCGAGGTTATACTTTCTGGCATCTCAGTTGCAACATCTAGCGGGTTGTGGAACCCCAAGGCCAGATAACGCCAATAGTCGATTCTTGCTAACGGGGAACCCACACAAGCTACTTGTGGAAGCCTAAGGCCCCGTACACACGGTCGGACCGAACCGATGAGAATGAACCGAAGTTCAGTTTCATCGGACCAAACCGACCGTGTGTATAGGCCATCGGTCTGTTTTCCTTCGGTCCAAAATTTTAAAACATGCTTCAAAACCGAACCGATGGACCGCTGCCCGATCGGATCAAACCGATGGTTAGTACAGAAAAGCATCGGTTCAAAACCCGCGCATGCTCAGAATCAAGTCGACACATGCTTGGAAGCATTGAACTTCGTTTTTTTCAGCACGTCTTGTGTTTTACGTCACCGCGTTCTGACCCGATCGGATTTTGAACTGATGGTGTGTACACACATCAGACCATCAGGCCACTTCTGCGGTGAACCGATGAAAACGGTCCGTCCGGACCATTCTCATCGGTTCGATCCGACCGTGTGTACAGGGCCTTAGAGGCAGACTTTTTTTCTCTATAAATGCCAACTATAAAACTAGTCAGCAAAGCATGGCAGACAACGAAGGTACTGATGCGGTATGTTGGGGTAACAGAATTCTCCCCCCTATGGAGCAATAAAAACTTATAGGAAGTAATGGGCATAGAGAAACCTGGGGAATGGGAGAAACGGGGTATAAATCGCTTAATACACATGTTCGAGGGTAATACAATGAAAATATTTTCAGACTTAACAAGGGAATACAACATACCAAATAAGACGTTTTACAAGTATCTTCAGGTTCGCCATGCCATCCAAGCACAATTTAGTTCACAAACAGTTTTGTGGACCCAGATACCCGCCCTTCTCAAAGTAATTAAGGCAAGAACATCTAAAGGCTTAATTTCAAAAATTTACACCACTCTGGGGGCTAGAGCAATAAGTAGAGCGGGTCCCTCCAAGAGCAGAGAAGGGTGGGAAAGGGATGTGGGTATAGTAACTCCTGAACAGTGGGACAAGATTTTAGAACGAGGAGCATTGGTTTCAATTGCCCCAGCACAGAGACTGTCCCATCTGTTCTTATTACATAGAGTATACCACACCCCCCAAAACATGTTCAAACGAGGGTGGAGGCAAAACGATGAATGTCCGAGGTGTAAGGCAAAAGGGGATTTTCCTGGTGCCTCCATGGCAGCATACCACTGGTCATGGCTCCGCCCCCGACCGACCCACAGGACCACATAACTCTCTTATAAAAAGAGTTGACCCCCCCTCACCAGGTATTCTTTTTTCTGTCCTCATCCCCGCAGGATCGTGTGTCGGCTCTACCTCACCAACCAATGGTGTGACCGTTGCAGGTTCATGCTCTCCTGCAGGACGGAGTCCTATCACTTGGGTTGCTAAAGGCACCAGATAAGTATAGGAGCCCTTTTTTCTGTGGATCTTTTTTTGGCTATATTACTTGTACCTCCAGGAGCATGTTTTCTCCTCGTCAGGTGATTCCCCAGTATTACCTTACAGGTTGTGTGGACATGGTCCGGTCGTCTGGCGCTCCCCACTCCCCGTCTCCGTATCGCGGGAGGGGGTGAAGGGGGACGCGCAGGGATGGTGTTCAGACGCCAGCTTCCTTCACGAGTTGCGGGCGCTTCGCGTGCGTCACATGACACAGGCTTGTCATCTCGGTGGGCGGAGTCGCGTCTGCACTCATTTGAGTGCAGACTGACTAGGAGACATCTAATTTTCTCTACTCTCCTGATTGCTCCTGCTGTGGTGTTGTTATGGATCCCTGCCAAGGTAGATACTTGCATTTTTTTTTTTCCATACCAAAAAAAAAAGAAGAAAGTGGAAGCATAAATCTTATATTTCTTTTTATATATATTATACCTTTTGATATACTTATATTCATTATTTTTGAGGGATTTTTTTCTTGGTATGTGTGTGATCTCTATTGGCAGAGGGTCTCATAGTAATTTCTAAATAATTCTCCCTAGCTGTCCTGGACATAGTCATGCCGCTACAAAAAGATCCTCAACAATCCACTAGGTAAGGGCTGCTACAGATAGGTATGTTTTGGGTATAAAGAGCACTACAACAGGCGTACAACAGCCATCTTTATGATTTTGTCTCCGCAGCCCGCAACGAGACTCATCGCATAGATCTTCCCACGACAGAGGCTCGGGGGGCCATAGAAGCTCAGGTCATCCTCATACTGCAAGTCGTAACTCTAGTAGTCATCGGAGTTCTTCCTACCACCCCTCCAAACCAAAAGGGGATAATTGTTGGGTCTGTGGTAAAAGGGCCCTGCCAGGGAAGTTGGCCTGTGGCCAGTGTCGTTTGGAAGCTACAGTAGAAAGGCAAGACTCCCCAAACTCTATTAAGGATTTGATCAAGGAATCAATTAGGGAGTTGTCCTCAACTCAAGCTATTCCCTCCCCGCCTTCCACTGACCAGGAGGTCGCCGGACCATCCACCCCATACCATGGGGAAAGTATTTCGGAGGATGAACCTGTCCCAAATGAGGAGGATATCTCAACATTTGACTTTAGCCTAGTGGAGCCTTTTGTAGTGGCAGTCAAAGACGCCAACCAGTGGGAAGAGGATTGCCCTGAACCCCCGTCCCAAAACAAAGAAGTATTTTCCTCATTTGACAAAAAGAGTTTCTAGTTTTCCACTTATGGGAGAGATTAAAGGGTTCATCCTAGGGGAATGGCAAAAGGTTAAGAGGCCGGTCGCCTTTAACCGTCTCCAAAAATGATATCCTCTGGCCGAGTCAGATGCTAAGCTCTTCGACTCTGTTCCAGCTGTAGATGCTTCAGTCATGAGGCTGGCAAAAAACACGACCCTGCCTCTAGAGGACTCAGTGTCTTTTAAGGATGCCTTGGATCGGAGGATCGACACAGACCTTAAAAAAGTGTACCAGGCAACAGGAGGGGCCTGCAAACCAGCAGTAGCCCTATCTTCCATTTCCAGGGCCACCAGAGTTTGGTCTGACAACATCTTAGAGCAGGCATAGACACCGAAGAGGTTATCAAGGCTTTGGATGAGCTAAAACTGGCCTCAGATTTTATGGCAGAATCAGCTGTAGATGTCCTAAGATGTGCTTCCAGGGCCATGCTGTATTCTATCACGGCCAGAAGGGCCCTGTGGCTGAAACCGTGGGCAGCGGATCCATCTTCAAAACAATCATGGTGTCGCATTCCATACGACGGAAAAGCGCTGTTTGGGGAAAGAATGGATTCGGCGATTTCCAGGGTCACCGGGGGAAAAAGTGGTTTAATTCCCCAAGATAGAAGTAGAAGGAAAAGATTCGCTCCCAGACCAGGAGCCCAACAGAGGGGAAGGGACTCAAGATTCTACCGTCCAGGGAGAGAATACAGAAGAGGCTGGAAAGGGTCTCAGGCCTCCTTCCTTAAACTAGGGAAGCAGAAGCCCACAACTAACATTGGGGATACCCAGAAGTCTTTTTGACTCCCCTACCACCCAGACCGGCCTAGTGGGAGCAAGACTCAAATCCTATGCGCAGGTTTGGGTGGAGGGGTGCACCGATCAATGGGCAGTGTCTACCATCCTCCGAGGCCATTTTTGGAGATTCAAGACCCGACCCCCACCATTTTCTTTTCAGGATACCAAAATCCCGGCTTCCAAGGAAAAAAGGGAGGTTTTGTTTCAGTATATGAAAATCCTCCTCCAGCAGGGGGCAGTTTTGCCCGTGCCAGCATCAGAGGCAAGGTCGGGGTTCTATTCTCCCATCTTTTTAGTTCCCAAGAAGACGGGAGGATGGAGACCTGTATTGGATCTAAAAAAGTTAAACAAACATATCAGGCTAGAACACTTCAAGTAATCTTATCAGTCCAACCAGGGGACTGGATGGTCTCTATAGACCTCCAAGATGCGTATCTGCATATTCCAATACACAGCCAATTTCAGCATTTCCTGCGGTTCAAAGTAGGCGATTTGTACCTGCAGTTCCAATGCCTCCCGTTTGGAATTTCGTCCGCACCCAGAACTTTCACGAAGGTGTTAGGAGCCGTTCTAGCCCCCCTCCGGGAAAGGGGAATTTGAGTATTATACTATCTGGACGATATCCTGATTTTGTCTCAGCACGGAGACACCTTGAGGGAGCACATTCAAGTAGTACTGGATACCCTGTCCAGGTTTGGCTGGCTGATCAACATGGCAAAAAGCCAACTAACACCATCACAAAAGATGACTTATTTGGGGGCCCTATTCAATACCCCAGAGAGAGTGGTCTCTCTGCCGCCCGAGAAGATCCTAGTCTTGATCCAAAAGGTAAAACGGGCAATGGGATCCCGCAGCATGTCGGCCACAGACTGTCTGAGTCTCATAGGCTCTCTGGCTTCATGCATCCCAATGATAAAATGGGCCAGATGGCACCTGCGAGAATTCCAATTAGGTTTCCTGGCACAATGGGAGAAGAAACATCTCAAACAGAGAATAGTCATTACCTCTTCAATGAAGTCCAGCCTTTGGTGGTGGACAAGGCCTTCCAACCTACTAGTCCCTCGGCCCCTCGGGCCAGTTACTTGGACTGTCCTTGCCTCAGACGCCAGTCAGATCGGTTGGGGAGCCCATATCCAAGACAAGCTGGTTCAAGGGAAGTGGCCATTCAATGCTGAGGGAGTGATATCCAACATCCTAGTACTAAGGGCGGCATGGATGGCTCTTCGGCATCTAGCCCCTCTCCTCAAAGACAAGCCTGTCCTTCTCCAGATGGACAATCGGGCAGCAGTAGCCTACGTTCAGAACCAGGGAGGTACACACAGCAGGTCCCTATTCAGCGAAGTGACTCCGATAATCTCTTGGGCGGAAAATAATCTGGGGGACCTTCGGGCATCCTATATTCCGGGGCCCGAGAACCATCTAGCCGATCACCTTTCAAGGTCATTCTGCAGCAACAACGAATGGTCCCTACATCAGAGGGCCTTCAACGGAATCTGCCAACAGTGGGGGACTCCCCAAATAGTTCTTTTTGCTTCTCCCCTCAACGCGAAAACTCCTATTTTTCTCGAGGACACCTTGTCCGACTTCAGCAGGTACGGACGCCCTGATACAACCTTGGACATTCCAGTTGGGGTATGCCTTTCCCCCAACTCCATTAATCTTGAGATTTCTACAACGCCTGACAAAGGAAGATGTTTCCATCCTGGCGATCATTCCATATTGGCCAAGGAGGCCGTGGTTCCCACTCCTTGGTCAGTCTATCGTTATGCAGTCCGCTTCCTCTACCATGCAGGAGCAACCTGCTGTCTCAGGGCAACTTCCTTAACCCCCATCCAGAGATCCTGAGCTTGAGGGCCTGGAAATTGAAAGGAGGAGGCTGGGGAACTTAGGGTGTTCACACGAGGTTGTTCAAACCCTATTACATGCAAGGAAATCTTCCACAAATGCCACTTATTACAGAATATGGAAGAAGTTTGTGGCCTTGGCGGAATCCAGCCAATTCAACCCGCTATGTCCAGAAGTCCATAATGTTCTATTATTTCTACAGTCAGGATTGGATCTAGGCCTGGGCCTCAGCACCTTAAAAGTCCAAATATCTGCCATCTCAGCTCTAACGGATATCAGGTGGGCCCATAATCCGTTGGTAGACCGATTCCTGAAGGCGGTTCTTGGGCTACGCCCACCTAGAAAATCCCTATACCCCAAATGGGATCTAACAGTAGTGCTAGATGCCCTGGCACGTTCACCTTTCGCTCCTACAGAGGAGTGCTCATTGGAAGACATTACTGGGAAGACGGCCTTTTTAATTGCCATCACATCAGGGCGTAGGGTGTCGGAAATCCAAGCCCTAGGAGCCCAGGAGCCTTATGTCACCTTCTTTCCGGACAGGGTGGTCTTACAGCCCATTCATCAGTTCATCCCCAAGGTACCTTCAATGTTCCATCTTAATCAAGAATGGGTTCTTCCAACGTTTAATGAGGAGCAAGCCTCTTCAAGTTTACACGAGCTAGATGTAGCCAGATCCTTAAAATACTATCTTAAGTTAACCCAGGAGTTCCGGAAAGATCAACGTCTCTGTCATTCCCAGAGGAGCAAGGAAAGGGAAAGCAGCCTCCAAAACAACAGTGGCAAGCTGGATTGTGAAGCTCATTCAAAGAACCTACCGGGCCAGTGGTCTTCCTATTCCCCAAGCGGTGAACGCTCATTCAACAAGAGGAGTCGCCTCGTCCTGGGCAGCGTTGGCATGGTCTCCCCGGAGACAATTTGCAAGGCAGCACCTTTATGGCACACTATAGCCTAGATCCAGCAGTTCTTACCTCCCGAGACTTTGGGAAGAGGATGCTGGAATGTTCCACTTTATAGTTCATTAAAAAGGCACCAGGAAAACGGAAAATTGAATACTTACCTTCCTGTAATTTTCCTTTCCTGGTGCCTACCCATGGCAGCATACGCCCACCCTTATGGACTGCTCTGCGGTCTGAGGTCTAGTTACAAAGAATACCTGGTGAGGGGGGGTCAACTCTTTTTATAAGAGTTATGTGGTCCTGTGGGTCGGTCGGGGCGGAGCCATGACCAGTGGTATGCTGCCATGGGTAGGCACCAGGAAAGGAAAATTACAGGAAGGTAAGTATTCAATTTTCCGTTTTATACACATGGTTTGGAAGTGTCCGAAGCTTTTCAGATACTGGGTGGAGATAATAGACAGGGTTAATAAATGTTTTAGGTCTTCCCTTGAACCGGTGGCTTTAACTTGCCTCTTAGGGTGTATGGAGGAAAATAGAGTCCCACCAGGTAATCTGGAAGCTGTATTGAGATGCCTATTTCAGGCACGCAAGATAATTGCCCAGAAATGGCAGGCACGCGTCCCTCCGTCGGTAGAATACTGGGTAGCGACCAGTAACTTAACAATTTCCAGCGAAAGAGTGGGGCTTACTAGACAGGGCAACTATGGGAAATTTGTGAGAGGCTGGTTTGAGGCTGTGGGGTGCCCTTGGTAGGGGGGCCGGTGATGTTATCTGCCCGATCCCCCAAGGCCCTATTTTCTCTCTTTTACCGTTCTCCTTTGGTCTATTTGTTCCGTTTTTCTTCTCTTTTTTTCTTTCTTGTTCTTTATCTACACCATTTCTAGATTTTGGAGGATACCCTCCTCTAATAACTTAAGGCTGCACCGAGTGTGGTCTATCTTTTTACTCTGTTAGGCAACCACAAGGAAAGTACACTTATTAAGGATAGGGTAGGGAGGGGGGAGGGGGATAGGAGGGAATAGCCTTAAGGGAAAATAGAAGAAGGATGTTATCCCTTGTTGTGTTAAAATATTTCTACATTTTTATCACATTTTGTAACTGTTATTTGCATTTGGCAATTGTTGGATCAAGAAACTTAAAGGGTCACTAAAGGAAAAAAATGTTTTTGCTGAAATGACTGTTTACAGGGTGTAGAGACATAAAAGTTAACTGATTCCTTTTAAAAATGATTACAAATAGATAAAAAGCAATCATATAATGTGCCTGCAGGTTAGTTTCACTTTTAAACTGGTTTCATGTTCCTGTGAACTAGAGAGACACACAGAACAAAAACAAACAAATCCAGGGCAGTGTTATGTTTTTATGAATCTGATTGGTTCTGTTAAGTTTTAGACACACAGTAATGACAGCTTAGACCACAGTGAAAAGCTCCCAGTACTGTGGTTATAAGGAAACGGACAACCAGGAAGTGTGGAGATCACAGCAGAATTACAGCAACTTCAAAGCAAAAAACGAACAATAAGGACATGAAACCAGTACTGCAGTAAGGTAAAGGAAGCTATTTAGCTAAAAAAAAAAAAATCCTTTAGTGATCCTTTAACCAGTTCCCGACCCGCTCATGTACATATACGTCAGCAGAATGGCACGGACAGGCACATCAACGTACCTGTACGTCCTCTGCTTGACGGGGGTCGGGGGTCCGATCGGGACCCCCCCCGGTACATGGCGCGGGTCGGTAATCTTCAGGAGCGATCCGGGATGCGGGGGCGGCAGTTCGTTTTTGTCCGCCCCCTCCGGATCGCTCCCCAGCCAATCAGCTTCCTTCCCCGCCCTCCTCTGCCTGCATTGTAAACACAGACAGAGGAGGATTTTCGCTCCTCCGCCGGTATTTTCGTCCGGCGGAGGAGCGGAGACATCACACAGTGAGTACACAAGCACTACACTGACACACAGACACATAGGCTTACGACCCCCCCCCGGTCACCCCCCGATCGCCCCCCCCTGTCACACCGTCACTAAATTGCAGTGATCATTTACTGATCACTGCATTTAGTTTCAGTGTGACAGGCAGTTAGTGTCAGGCAGTTAGTGTTAGGTCCAGGATAGCCCCCCCCCCCCAATAAAGGTTTTAACCCCTTGATCACCCCCTAGTTAACCCTTTCACCCCCCTTTTTCCAGCGTCACTAAGCGATCGTTTTTCTGATCGCTGTATTAGTGTCGCTCGTGCCACTAGGTAGCTAGTTTTTTTTTGAGGTTCGCCGCCATGTTTTTATAGCGTTAGAAAATTTATGGGGGTACCTAACGCTATAAAAACCTGGCGGCGAACCTCAAAAAAAACTAGCTACCTAGCGGCACGAGCGACACTAATACAGCGATCAGAAAAACGATCGCTTAGTGACGCTGGCAAAAGGGGGGTGAAAGGGTTAACTAGGGGGTGATCAAGGGGTTAAAACCTTTATTGGGGGGGGGGTAGGGGGCTACACTGGACCTAACACTTTTAACCCCTTGATCACCCCCTAGTTAACCCTTTCACCCCCCTTTTGCCAGCGTCACTAAGCGATCGTTTTTCTGATCGCTGTATTAGTGTCGCTCGTGCCGCTAGGTAGCTAGTTATTTTTTGAGGTTCGCCCGCCAGGTTTTTATAGCGTTAGGTACCCCCATACATTTTCTAATAAAGGTTTTAACCCCTGATTGCCCCTAGAGTTAACCCTTTCACCCCCCTATTGCCAGCGTCACTAAGCGATCGTTTTTCTGATCGCTGTATTAGTGTCGCTGGTGCCGCTAGGTAGGTAGTTATTTTTTGAGGTTCGCCCGCCAGGTTTTTATAGCGTTTGGTACCCCCATACATTTTCTAATAAAGGTTTTAACCCCTGATTGCCCCTAGAGTTAACCCTTTCACCCCCTATTGCCAGCGTCACTAAGCGATCATTTTTCTGATCGCTGTATTAGTGTCGCTGGTGCCGCTAGGTAGCTAGTTATTTTTTGAGGTTCGCCCGCCAGGTTTTTATAGCGTTAGGTACCCCCATACATTTTCTAATAAAGGTTTTAACCCCTGATTGCCCCTAGAGTTAACCCTTTCACCCCCTATTGCCAGCGTCACTAAGCGATCGTTTTTCTGATCGCTGTATTAGTGTCGCTGGTGCCGCTAGGTAGCTAGTTATTTTTTGAGGTTCGTCCGCCAGGTTTTTATAGCGTTAGGTACCCCCATACATTTTCTAATAAAGGTTTCTCTTATCGTCCATGGACGGACACAGCTCCTTAAATCTTGACAAGTGGGTTATGTTCCCTGTTTACAGGAGAGGACTAGGCAGAAACATGTTAAATAGTTAAATACATGTTACATTAACAGAGTTGAACAGCCCCGCCCAGGGGGCGGTCCCTCCAGACATAACCCTCCTCACTGCAGCTTGCAGCCTCAGTTTCGTTCTGCCTAGCAAAGGAGAAGGACGTATGGCTCCCTTTGGGCCCAGCGCCCTGAGGAGAAATTTTATTTTATTTTACTTTACTTTTTCTTGAAGAATCTTCTTTCAACTGTTGGCTGAGAGACAGGCTGGATATTATAGATCCTTGTAGTCTACTCAGTCCGACCAGCAAGCGTGGGCACACCTTTGCAAAGAGGCTTGGTCTGCCACGCCATACCCCATGACTCCTGGGGGGGCCGGTGAGCTTTGCTCCGAGGTCCACATATGACTGGGCTGTGGTGTTGTCTCAATCACAGTGGACCGGGCCGACAGCTACCTCCATTTCGGTTGTAGTTCTGTCAGGAATGCGTCAGCGAGTCCTCGCTCGGACGGGTAAGTACAGTCCCTCCTGCTTCGGTGGGTTGGTACAGCTGGGCATTCCTGGGGTTCGGGGGTCCCTTCCCCTTACTTCCCTGCTCCTTTCCCTTGCTGCATTGCTAACATTGCCGCTGTCAGGGGGGAGGGGGCCTTCCTGAGGGGACTGTGTTATCTGGCCTGTGTTTTTTCTTTTTTGTATTGGGCTTTCCTGTGAGGTAAATAGCCCTGTGATGAGCACAGATGTTTATGATTATACTTCAGCAGACGCTGACTGATTGGTGACACCTGTAATGGTTTTGCTTTTTATGCTGTATCTGTGACTTGTCCTTAAATAAAACAGCCCTATGAGGCTTTTCCTGTTTAAACACAGGTCCCTGCAGAAGTTACCTCACGGTTCTTTTCCTCACAGGCAGCGCTGTGCAGTCTCCTCCTGAGGGAGTCCCCTGGTTACCCCTGGTCAGCGCAGCAAGTGGGTGAGAGGCCCTGAATAGGGCTCTAGGAGCTTTTGTCTATTTGTATGGACAGGTGTGCATATTATAATACACACTATATGTAAATATTGGAGTCAGTATCTGGGTCCTTCCCCACATGCTGGTGGTGGCAGCAGGTGTTAGCACCTGTGATTCCCACAGAGTTTTTATTGTTAGTCCTGGACACAGTTTGTGCCAGGGTGGGGGTGGACTGCGGGCGGGCGGTAAAAGAGTGCCCCCTTCCCCCGTTATCCCCTGGGGAATGCTCTGTTATGGAGCCATGGACTAGGTACCTAGTTAAAAAAAAAAAAAAAGGCAGAATAAGGCATTTATGGGTGCGCTTTTTACTGCTGCAAGGGACTCTCCTAAGCTGCATAGTGCAGCTGGGTTTCCGCTGAGGGCTCGGTCTTTTTTGGATCACACAAATCAGACCGCTGTGTAGGTTTTTTCCTTCTGTGCCCTTCTTTGATAACTTCTGAGATGCGGAATGAGAAAAGCCACTGAGGGCTTTTGTAGTCCCTCACCGCCGGGCGGGAACCCCTACTTGTATGGATCTGACTGATAGAAGATCCGAAGTACTGACCCGTTCCATGTTTACCATGCTGGGGTCTGGCTTGCGGCCTATTGTGGCCACTACACTGGGGTCTCAGTGGTCGCTGGCGCTATTTTTTTGGGAGATTTTTCAATTACATTGAAAACTCCCATTGGCGCCCATTTTGTCGTAGCCACGCTATGGCGCAGCTTACATTGTGCTGGCCTTTTTCCTGTGGCCGCGTTCTGAACGCTCGGCGGCCATCTTGGAGTAGTCCTGACCCCTAGTGCTGTATACAACTCACAGAGTGAGCATTTTGCACCAGACAGTGGAGGAGCACCGACTCTCTCCTGAGGTTATTAGCCTAGCGGACCAGCTGGTCCAGGGCCTCATATAGGTCTGTGATGCTTCATTGAATGCTGCGCCCTTGTTATCCAGGGCGTCTGTTTCAGAATGGTTTTATGCACACGGTGGTGTAGTGCTTAACTCCATTACTTGGCAGCAAAAGAGTCATTGGTTCGAATCTGCACACTGACGCCAATCTGCACACTGACGCCAATCTGCCTGGAGCTTGCATTGTCGCTCCCTGTGTCTGTGTGGGTTTCCTCCGGGTACTCCGGTTTCCTCCAAAGACATGTGTGCATACACCTACATAATATACATACACACTATGTGTGTGTATTATTTAGGGGCAACCCTCCCAGGCCGTCAAAGGCCCAGCTGGGGGACTAATCTGTCCCTGGGTGCATAAGCCGATCACGCCGGCATCCAAATCCTGCCAATGTATATAGCCTTCCCTCCCTGTCTCTAGGTGGGAGGGGCGGCTTGCAGGTTCACAATTCAGTGAAACCTCCCTGCTCTCCGACTAGTGGGTCTGCGAGGTGGTCTCTTCGGAGTACTAGATAGGGTTTCCTCCTATCCACAGAACAAAGTTCTGTCCTTGTGTCTTCCCCTCCCGGCACGTCGGTCTGCCTTGGGCAGTGTGGGATTTGCTAAGTTGCAAGGTAATTTTACCTTTCCTGCAGGACGAGAGTTTTGGGGTTTTCTATGGGCCTCAGGCCCTAAATACCTTTGTGAACGTCGGGTAGTTCCGCATGGAATCCATTTGTTCGGTGGTAGCTGCGCTTCATCCGGGGGATGTCCTGACGTCCTCGGACATCAGGGACGCATACATGCATGTCCCGTTTTGCACATGTCACAGTGTTTTTTTCTGTGCTTCGTGATGAGAGAAGGGTCTCTGTCAGCCTGTGGCCCTCCCTTTTGATCTGGCGTCAGCACCATGGGTTTTCAGCTAGGAGCTCGCACTTATTTGAATTTTGTTGGGACAGCGAGGCTTTGCCTCATTGGCTACTTTGACGACTTTCTTCTGAGAGCAGCTTCTGTCTCCGACCTAGTGGATAGGTTATTCCCATTCAGACCCTCCAAAGAGGTCTGTGGGTAGCCTCCTTCAAGGTGGTACTGTATGCCCAGTTCCACACCCTGGTTTTCCAGTGGAACTACTGTCCAGGTGGTAAAAATCTCTTGTCTCTGAAATCATTAGATTCCTGTGCGCCACCTAGTCAGAGTCTCTCTGAGTTGGTGACAGAGATTCCCGACTCTTCGGTCCGGGAAGTTGTTCCTTCCTTCCAGTGGTCGGTGTTTACGACGAATGCCAGCTCACGGGTTGTGAACCTGGAGGTTCACAAAACTGGGGGGTCCAGTCGGCCCTGAGTCGCTGGACTTGCGTGGACCTATGACCACACCTCCTTGAATGTGTCTGGTCTCGGTAGCTACCCAGGGTCGGGCCTGGCTAGTGCCTGGTGGAAGACCGCCTGGGAATACCAGGTGCTGTCTACTGTTCATTGTCCTACTATTTTAGGCGATCAGGCTATGCTTCTCCTTGTGGTCGACCAATCTGGTTTCAGCCGGACAACGCCACGGCCGTGGCTTCAGTCTACCATCAGGTATGCCGGCAGGCAGACTACTGGAGTCGCCAGATGCTGGACCAGGGCGACTGGTCTTTGTGCTTGGGGTGTTTCGGCTCCCTTGCAGGAGGTGAGCCTCACATGGCATGGATCTCCTGGCAGCTTTTCTCCGCCGCAAGGGTGTCAGTTAGTGGCCAGGTCTAGTGATCTTGTACAGACGCGTCAGTCGCGCTGGTGGCCCTGTGTTGTCTGTATCGGTGATTTTTTGCCATTCCTCCATGGTAGTTGCTTCCTCGGCCGCTCCACAGAGTGGATGCTGAGGAGATCCCGATGATTCTAATCGCTCCAGATTACTCTCGGCGTCCTTGGTACGCTGATATCGGGCGCCTGGTAGCGGAGGCACCCTGGCGATTGCCAGGGCAGGAGGTTCCTGTCTCAAGGTCCCATACTTCCTCCTGTTGTACAGTCACTGACTTGCTTAACATGGTTATTGGAAGCCAGACTTTAGGTGACCAGGGTCTGTCTGACTCGGTCATCTCAACAGGGCACCGTAGTCTTCTTCCGGAGGATCTACCGTCGCACCTCTCTTGGTGCGAAGGGATGGAGTGACGTCCACGGGCGTACTTTCAATGTCCAGGGTCCTGCTGTTTTTAAAGCTTGGATTGGATCTAAAAATTGCTTAAAGCACCGTTTGGGGGCAGATTTCAGCCTTGGCTGTGTTCTTTTAGTGGCCTTTTTGCGGCCCGTTCCCTGGTGGGTCCCCTTTTTTTGTGTGCAAGGGGTTTGTCATATACTTTCCCCTCTTGGCCCATCTCTTCCCCCATGAGTTTTGACTCATGGGGGAAGAGTGCTCTCGGTTCTTCAGGAACCTTCCTTTTGGAAACATCAGAGAGATTTTCTCTTGACACTATCTCAGAAGGTGGCCCCTTTAGTGGCCTTTACCTCTGTTAGAGGGGTTTCTGAGTTGGCGGTCTTGTCTTGCAAGCCGCCATGCTTGATCCCCCATAAGGATTAGGTGATGGTGCGCCCGCGACCTTCCCTTCTTCCGAAGGAGGTTTCGGCCTTTCATACTTTAGGCGTGGTACGCGCTTTGCGGGTATACCAGCCTACTACGGCTCCATTTCGGAGCTTCTGACTCTCTTTTGTGTCGGTGTCTGGTCCACAAAAGGGCCTGGCGGTCTCGTCGACCACCATTTCTCGGTGGATCGGGCAGGCCGTCATACAGGCCTATGCTCCTAAGGGCGGGCCCCCCTTTCCGGTCACGGCACTTTCGACCAGGGCAATTGGTGCTTCCTGGGTTTTTTTTTTTTTTTTTTTTTTTTCCCGACATCATGCGTCGGTCTCACAGGTGTGCGAGGCGGCGATTTGCTCGTCCGTTCACGCTTTTTCCAGAATTTACATGGTTGCTGTGAGTGCATCTTATGATGTTTTTTTCAGCCGCTAGTTTTTTGCCGGCGGCTGTTTAAAGTTGCACCTCCTCCGTTGAGGAGCTCTGCTTGTTTTGGGGTGAAGTTAAAATTGTTTTTACTGATATATTTCCCACCCCTCGTTTTTTGACACTGCTTGGGGACGTCCCACTTGTCAAGATTTAAGGAGCTGTGTCCGTCCATGGACGATAAGAGAAAATAGGATTTTTTGTACTCACCGTAAAATCCTTTTCTCTGAAGTCCATGGACGGACACAGCTCCCACCCCTCCTTTTTAGGTTTGTACTGCTTGTTACGAACTGAGGCTGCAAGCTGCAGTGAGGAGGGTTATGTCTGGAGGGACCGCCCCCTGGGCGGGGCTGTTCAACTCTGTTAATGTAACATGTATTTAACTATTTAACATGTTTCTGCCTAGTCCTCTCCTGTAAACAGGGAACATAACCCACTTGTCAAGATTTAAGGAGCTGTGTCCGTCCATGGACTTCAGAGAAAAGGATTTTACGGTGAGTACAAAAAATCCTATTTTTTAACCCCTGATTGCCCCTAGAGTTAACCCTTTCACCCCCTATTGCCAGCGTCACTAAGCGATCGTTTTTTTCTGATCGCTGTATTAGTGTCGCTGGTGCCGCTAGGTAGCTAGTTATTTTTTGAGGTTCGCCCGCCAGGTTTTTATAGCGTTGGGTACCCCCATACATTTTCTAATAAAGGTTTTAACCCCTGATTGCCCCTAGAGTTAACCCTTTTACCCCCTATTACCAGCGTCACTAAGCAATCATTTTTCTGATCGCTGTATTAGTGCCGCTAGGTAGCTAGTTATTTTTTGAGGTTCGCCCGCTATGTTTTTATAGCGTTAGGTACCCCCATACATTTTCTAATAAAGGTTTTAACCCCTGATTGCCCCTAGAGTTAACCCTTTCACCCCCCTATTGCCAGCATCACTAAGCGATCATTTTTCTGATCGCTGTATTAGTGTCGCTGGTGCCGCTAGGTAGCTAGTTAGTGCCAGTAACGCTTACACCCACGCGCAAAACATACTCCCCCCATATGTGGAATTACACCCCAAAATACATTCTGCTGCTTCTCCTGAGTACGGGGCTACCACATGTGTGAGACTTTTTGGGAGCCTAGCCGCGTACGGGACCCCAAAAAAACAATCACCGCCTTCAGGCTTTCTAAGGGTGTAAATTTTTGATTTCACTCCTCACTACCCATCACAGTTTCGAAGGCCATAAAATGCCAAAATAGCACAAAAACCCCCCAAATGACCCCATTTTGGAAAGTAGACACCCCAAGCTATTTTCTGAGAGGGATGTCGAGTCCATGGAATATTTTATATTTTGACACAAGTTGCGGGAATATGATAAACTGATTTTTTTTTGCACAAAGTTGTCACTAAATGATATATTTCTCACACATGCCATGGTTATATGTGGAATTGCACCCCAAAATACATTCTGCTACTTCTCCTGAGTACGGGGATACCACATGTGTGGGACTTTTTGGGAGCCTAGCCACGTACGGGGCCCCGAAAACCAATCACCATCTTCAAGATTTCTAAGGGCATACATTTTTGATTTCACTCCTCACTACCTATCATAGTTTTGAAGGCCATAAAATGCCAAGATGGCACACAACCCCCCCCCCAAATGACCCCATTTTGTAAAGAAGACACCCCAAGCTATTTGCTGAGAGGCATGTTAAGTCCATGGAATATTACATTTTTTTTGCCCCAAGTGATTGAATATTGACCAAAAAAAAAAAATTACAAAACGTTGTCACTAAATGATATATTTCTCACACATGCCATGGTTATGTGTGGAATTGCACCCCAAAATACATTCTGCTGCTTCTCCTGAGTACGGAGATACCACATGTGTGGGACTTTTTGGGAGCTTAGCCGCGTACGGGACCCCGAAAACCAATCACCACCTTCAAGATTTGTGTGAGTGAAATCAAAAATGTATGTCCTTAGAAATCTTGAAGGTGGTGATTGGTTTTCGGGGTCCCGTACGCGGCTAAGCTCCCAAAAAGTCCCACACATGTGGTATCCCCGTACTCAGGAGAAGCAGCAGAATGTATTTTGGGGTGCAATACCACATATAACCATGGCATGTGTGAGAAATATATCATTTAGTGACAACGTTTTGTAATTTATTTGTTATTTATTTTTTTGGTCAATATTCAATCACTTGGGGCAAAAAAAATTAAATATTCCATGGACTCAACATGCCTCTCAGCAAATAGCTTGGGGTGTCTTCTTTCCAAAATGGGGTCATTTGGGGGGGTTGTGTGCCATCTTGGCATTGTATGGCCTTCAAAACTATGATAGGTAGTGAGGAGTGAAATCAAAAATTTATGCCCTTAGAAATCTTGAAGGTGGTGATTGGTTTTCGGGGTCCCGTACGCGGCTAGGCTCCCAAAAAGTCCCACACATGTGGTATCCCTGTACTCAGGAGAAGCAGCAGAATGTATTTTGGGGTGCAATTCCACATATAACCATGGCATGTGTGAGAAATATATCATTTAGTGACAACTTTGTGCAAAAAAAAATCAGTTTGTCATATTCCCGCAACTTGTGTCAAAATATAAAATATTCCATGGACTCGACATGCCTCTCAGCAAATAGCTTGGGGTGTCTACTTTCCAAAATGGGGTCATTTGGGGGGGTTTTGTGCTATTTTGGCATTTTATGGCCTTCGAAACTGTGATAGGTAGTGAGGAGTGAAATCAAAAATTTGCGCCCTTAGAAATGCTGAAGGCGGTGCTTGGTTTTCAGGGTCCCGTACGTGGCTAGGCTCCCAAAAAGTCCCACACATGTGGTATCCCCGTACTCAGAAGAAGCAGCAGAATGTATTTTGGGGTGCAATTCCACATATAACCATGGCATGTGTGAGCAATATATCATTTAGTGACAACTTTTTGTAATTTTTTTTTTATTTTTATTTTTTTGTCATTATTCAATCACTTGGGACAAAAAAAAAATATATTCAATGGACTCAACATGCCTCTCAGCAGTTTCCCTGGGGTGTCTACTTTCCAAAATGGGGTCATTTGGGGGGGTTTTGTACTGCCTTGCCATTTTAGCACCTCAAGAAATGAGATAGGCAGTCATAAAATAAAAGTTGTGTAAATTCCAGAAAATGTACCCTAGTTTGTAGACGCTATAATTTTTGCGAAAACCAATAAATATACGCTTATTGCGATTTTTTTTTACAAAAGACATGTGGCTGAATACATTTTGGCCTAAATGTTTGACTAAAATTTCGTTTATTCGATATTTTTTACTTTTTGTTATAAGAAAAATCTTTTGTTTTCAAAATTTTCGGTCTTTTTCCGTTTATATCGCAAAAAATAAAAATCGCATAGGCAATCAAATGCCATCAAAAGAAAGCTATATTTGTGGGAAGAAAAGGACGCAAATTTCGTTTCGGTACAACATTGCATGACCGCGCAATTACCAGTTAAAGCAGCGCAGTGACAAATTGTAAAAACACCTTGGGTCTTTAGACAGCGTATTGGTCCGGGGCTTAAGTGGTTAAATAATAATTAAAAATAAAAATAAAATACACGTGAAAAACCTGGTGAATCCTAAGAAAAAAAATTGGGAATAGGGACTTTTAAGGTGCCAGAGTCAAGATAATACACTAGAACATGTTTTAAAATATAAAATGTTTTATTTCATACATTCAAAAATATATCACAATGTTCTCTAACAGAGTTTTCCACAAAGATAATAAACAGATATGCTCAAAATATACTGTACATAAGTATTTGCTTGACAGGTTTTACCAAGATAGTCTTCAGAAGACTTTATTTTGTACAGAGCCCTTTCACACTGTGCCACCCATAGCGTCGGCGGTAAAACGCCGCTTTTTTTACAGCCGACACTATGGGTGGGTTTGCAGCGCATTGCGGGTGGTATAGCCTTCGCTGTCCCATTGATTTCAATGGGCAGCAGTGGAGGAGGAGCGGTAAACACACGGCTCCTTCGCTGCTCCAAAGATGCGGCTAGCAGGACTTTTTTACCGTCCTGCTAGTGCACCGCTCCAGTGTGAAAGCCCCTCGGGCTTTCACACTGGAGTGAATGGGGACAGATTTTTAAGGGCATATTGCAGGCGCTATTTTTAACGCTATATCGCCTGCAATACGCTCCAGTGTGAAAGGGGACTAAACATAATAAACATTGGGGCTTAATACCATGTCACAAAAAACATGGTTACCAGTGAACACTCTGTACAATTGTACAGAGTGTTCACTGGTAACCATGGTTTTTGTCTTTATCTTTACTGGAAAAGGCCCAACATACCTTGGACCCAATATCTGTGAGGGGCAGGCCCGTTTCAAACTTTACCTCCAGATTTAAAATTCAGGCTACCCCTTTTCCTTTTATCACAAATGATTTTTTTTATTTATTTTTTGCATAATCTTTATTTTTATTTTCAAGTAATATTGACAGTTGAACAGTAAAACATAGCCAAAACAACCAGGGGTTTAGGGGAATATGAGGGAGAGACAAAGAACAAAGAGGAGGGAGAGGGAAAGTGAGGAACATCGGGGGGTATGCCTAGTCCGAGCATAGACAACCATTTCAACAGGAAGTTACAGCCAGCAACAATATATGAATAAAGGGGCACCCTGCCTGCCCCAGACGTTCGGTCCACGTGGGTAGGCCTCCCCTCCAACCTAGTGGAGGGTAGGGTGGCCAAATGCTTCAGCTCTCTGGTAGTTACAAGTATGACTCCCTGACTGATTAGAATTTAAGAAGAACCTGAGGTACCAAGGATAGTCAAACTGGAGACCGTCCCGGTAGCCCAGAAAAGGCACGCCCAAGTGTCCCATGGAGACAAAACATTAAAAACAAAACTAAACAAACAAATTCACAGCACACAGTTAAGAAAAGGGAGGGGGAAAGATAATAGAAATTTAGATGGGAAGCAAAAAAAATGAAGGAGAAAAGAAGAGATAATAAAAGACAAGAAAGCATATGGACCAGCCCACACCGGGGTTTGCTGATGAGATGAGTCCACGTTCAAGTTAGGCCCGAGGTATTTGACTGACGGTGCACCTGGACGAGTCTCACGAAGGAGGGATCCGCTAAGATAAGTAATGCCACATCCAAACTTGAAGAGATCATGGCTGTTTTATGTACGTGGGCTTTCCATTCCGCCCAAGTAAGGTCAAATATTTCGCGAGTGCCTCTGCAATTCGCGAGCCAGCTCTCTGCCTCCACGATCTCCCCCACCTTCCCCAGCCAGTCCTGTTCACTTGGAATAAGCGAGCTCCTCCAGTGAATTGGAATGAGTCCTTTTGCCGCATTGAGAAGGTGGGGGAGAGCACTTTGTAACATGACAGAGGCATGGGAGGCACATGGAGCAGAAAATGTTTAGGTAGGGCCGGGATATCGACAGCAAAATCCTCAGATATGTGCTTGCCAACCATACCCCAAAACGGCCGGAGCACTGGGCACTCCCACCAAATGTGGAGGAACATGCCCTTCTGTCCACATCCTCTCCCGCATCTGTCAGAAGCACTAGGGACGGAAGTCCCGCTCACGTCGCAACCACTGACGTCCTAGTGACGTCAGTGGGAGCAATGCACGCCGGGAAATTCCCCGGACGGCGCATGCGCATTTAAATCGGCGCGGGAACGCGCCTGATTTAAATAGTACACTCTCCTAGCCGCGGAATTTGAATTCCGCCGGGGGATTTAGGATCCGCCGTCGCAAGTTTGGAGGTAAGTGGTTTGTGCATTAGCCACTTGCCTCCTAAACTTGCGGGAGCGGATCTTAATTCACGTAGATCGAGCGGATCTATAGATCCGCTGCGCTACGTGAATCTGGCCCCATATGTCATCTGCATAGGCAAAGAGCTTATGTTCAAGGGAGCACACTAGTACCCCCTATATATTTTGATTTGTTCTGAGACTCTGCAGCAACAGTTCCAAGACCAATGCGAACAGGAGGGGCGAAAGCGGACATCCCTGTCTCGTGCCGTTCTGGATAGGGAACACCGTGGAAAGGCCGCCATTCACCTTAACCTGGGCAGTAGGGGATACGTTAAGTGTGGAGATCCAGCGCAACATGTGTGGGCCCAAACCAGATCTTTCAAGAACCGTGTTGAGGAACTCCCAGTCCACGCGATCGAATGCCTTCTCCACGTCAGTGGACAAGATCAAGTAAGGAGGCTTCCGATCGCGTGTGTGTGCCCAGTGAATAAGCTGAAGAGCCCTGTTTGAATTGTCCCTGACTTCCCGCCCCAATATGAAACTGGTCTGGTCGGCATGAATTAAGTCAGGGAGTAGATGTTTTAAGTGGTTAGCCAGAATTTTAGAGAAGATTTTAAGGTCTGTGTTTAAAAGGGAAATCGGGCGATAGCTCTTTGGCTGGGTAGGGTCTTTGTCATCTTTTGGAAGCCACAGTGATGTGCGCTAACGAGGTTTCCTGAGGGAGGTGCCCAGTGGTCGCCAGGGAGTTAAGGAAGGCACAGAAAGGGGCCTGTAACTTATCAAATTGTTTTTAGTAGTAAGCCTTAGTAAAGCCGTTGGGCCCAGGACTTTTGCCAGAGGGCAGGTACTTGACAGTTTCCAATAGTTCTGCTGGGGAAATGGGGTGTTCCAATCCCATTGCCTGTTCTGGGGATAGGGTAGGGAGCCCGATTGAGGAGAGGTAAGTGGCGATTCTATTCTGTTTAAGGGTCACTTCTGCCAGAGAGGAGGGGTAGTCCAGATTGTACAAAGATTCATAGTAATCGCAAAACAATGAAGCAATTTTTGAAGTGTTCTGTGCTGGCTCGCCCTTGGGGAGTGTAGCTTATGCACATGAGCCACGAGTCTCTTCTTCCGGAGAGCGCGTGCCAACAGCCGGCCGCATTTATTGCCGTGCTCATATGTATGAGCCAAATATCGTAGCTTACGGTTAATTTTCCGGTCTAGTAGTTTTGCAAAAAGCTGTCTGAGTTCGCTGAGACGTCAGAGCTCATCTGGGTCCGATGTCCATTTGTGGCTGAGCTCAGCTCGCCGTAACGCCTGCAGTACTCTCTGGAAGTCCGCCTGCCTCTCCTTATTAAGCTTGGCTCCCATGGCGATGAGGGTGCCACGGACCACAGCTTTATGGCCTTCCAGAGAATGCCATCACTAACCTCGCCATTTGCATTTTCAGAAAAATAGTGCGTCAGAGTCTCCTGTACCCCCGCCATCACCCCCGGGTCATCCAGCAGGTTTTCATTCAGTTTCCAGGTCCTGACCCTGGCCAGTGCTTGTGTCAATGAAAGAGTGAGTGTCACCGGGGCATGATCAGATATAGTGATTCGGTCAATGGTTGCCCCCAGTAGTAAGTCAAGGGTGTCCTGATCCACCAGCATCAAGTCAATTATAGTAATACACATTCTGTACACTAGAGAAGTAGCTATAGTCTTTTTCCATGGCGTGAAGGACTCTCCAGCAGTCCACATCAGCTTAATATGGTCTTAGCCAAACAAGATGATATGGAGAATCACCTTTGGAGGTGTAACTTGTGATTCATAGGTTTGCCTGAGGGTACGGAGGGCCCCGACCCCCCCCCTCATTTCTGGAGAACTTGTCACCTCCTTTGGAAGGGCTGAGTTTTCCAAATCCTTTGTGGTGGAAAGGGCTCGCAGGCTGGCTGCCAAACCTCCTCCCCAAGGTGCACCACCTCGGACATTCATTGCCAAAATGCTTAATTTCCGTGATCGGGGCGCTGTCCCTAACATCCTTTTAAAAATGGTGAGATCAAGGTCTTTCCGGACTTTTCTGCACAGGTCCATAAAAAGAGAGCTCACTTCACTGAAGCCAAGCGACAGCTGAGGATCCGCCACTACTCCTATGCTATGCTCTTTCCGGCCAGGCTCCGTGTCGTCGGAGAGGACAGGGCGCACTTCTTTGACACGCCAAAGGCTGTTTTCGCCTGGCTGGAAAACAGTGGCACCCGACCGGGAGCCAGCTTAAGGACTTGGTTGAAGATCACCGGGGTTTGCCTGGCTCATGTCATGGGGGATGACTCACACCTTTCTCAGGTTTTCCGCAAAGCTCAGGACTACTCCTTCTGAAGGTACTGTGTCTTTCACTCTCTGCCCAAAGCTTCCCATGCCCTCTTATGGGGGTGATCCCCACCCTGAACTGGCTGTTTATTGTTACCTTGACACTGAACTATTTGCACTGCCCCCCCTCACTTCTCACCCGATCTCTTCCCACCGTCCCACATATGTTCCCTGGTGGTGGACTGTAGCCCTGAACACTTGACTTCCATGAAAAGCTACCACCCGTTATGACGCCTGGGACATGGACTCAAGTCTCCATATCCTTTCGATTCCCCCACATATGCTATCCTGGAGATACAAGACCGGGGGTCTCGCTCCTCGTACTAATGCTTGCTTTGCAGCGGATAATCGCCCCCCTGGTTGCGGGAGCCTTCGTGGGCCCCCGGTGTTCTCAATACCAAATGTACTGTTTGTTGTATAGCACAAGTATGGTTTGCCTGGCCTGTCCGGTATTGGCACATTGCAGCTACAGCTCTCAACCCAACCGTCCAAAATTTGTTGCCAAAATCCAAGGTTGCAGCACTCCCAATTGTTTATTTTTCAATATGTATTAAATACAGAATGCATAAAATCAGATAGTGTTCCTTAATAATACAAGCTTTCAAACAGAACGTCTTTTGTCAGGCTATAAATGCTGCAGTTCAATAAAAGTAATATACAGAATTCAGAGGTCAGGAGTAAAAGTGTTTCACAGACATGCAGTGAGTAACCGTTAACACACATTACAGAATACATAGTGCAAAGGCAGATAGTAATTCCAACAGGGAGCCAAGCGCAGAAAAGTAAATCAAGGAGCCAAAGTAATTATAAAAGTCACATTGGACCTCTGCTACTGCACTCTGATGATCGCATAAGAAACAGACAAAAACAGAATTGGGAAGCCCAGATCCAGGACATGGCAATCAATTGGAGATGGAATCCATGTGAAATTTAAAACAGTTTATCGCTGATAAAGTGTGTTATCTGAGGAAGGGGTTAAACCCCGAAAATGTAATCGTATACCACTCAAGCTCCAGGACACCTGCTGTGATACTCATTGCATCCTCTGCTCTGATCCATTTGATCCATCAGGCTTTGCCGATGTCTGCCTGCTGTGGGAGCATGTGACGCAGCCGGGGAGGAGTCCTGTGGTATCCAGACACCTTGCAGCTCGGCCTCATTCCTGGTGCCCCTCCAGCATCCATCTCTGATCTCACCGGCCGCTGCAGCGGCTCTGCCATCTTCCACTCTGGTCATACAGTGATCACACTTCCTGGATCTGTGCCCAGCCTCTCCCCTTCCTGATGTAGCCCGGCTTTGGTTATGATCCCAGCTGTAGGAATGCGTTTTCAGGCTTCCCAATTTTGGTCTGCAGCCCCCTCTGTTCACAGCCCGCATGGAAGCGGGACAGCCATTTCTCCACCTTTGGCTCCATTGCTGGTACTATCACAGTGAGTTTGGCCATTTTGACAATTCTTCCCATTTGTACTGTGTATTGGTTACATGTTTTTTGTTAATTTCATTGAGGTAACCATAAATGCCAACATGTAATGTGACATACTGAAGCATGATCCCCTCCCTTTAAAGACTGGGCCGCAGGGCAGTATTCCAACATAACTATCCCAAACACACCTTCAAGATGACCACTGGCTTGCTAAAGAAGCTGAGGGTAAAGGTGATGGACTGGCCAAGCATGTCACCGGACCTAAACCCTATTTAGTATCTGTGGGGGCATCCTCAAATGGAAGGTGGAGGAGTGCAAGGTCCACCAGCTCTGTGATGTTGTCATGGAGGAGTGGAAGAGGTCTCCTGTGGCAACCTGTGAAGCTCTGGTGAACTCCATGCCCAAGAGAGTTAAAGCGTTACTAAAGGTTTTTTTTTTAAATAACAAACATGTCATACTTACCTACACTGTGCAGTTCGTTTTGCACAGAGTGGCCCCGATCCATGTCTTCTGGGGTCCCTCGGCGGCTCGCATGGTGGTAACTAATTACGGCCATAGCCGCTCACTGTTTTACTCGGCCCCGCCCCTCGGCGCGTCACTGGATGTGATTGACAGCAGCGCCAGCCAATGGCTGCTCTGCTCTCAATCCATCCGCTCTAGCCAATCAGTGGCCAGGCTGAGCGGCGAAGAGGATCGCGGGACCGCGCGCTGGACTTTCCAGGGGACAGGTAAGTATAAAGGGGGCTCGGGGGGGGGGGGGCGGCAGATGTTTTTTCACCTTAATGCATAGATTGCATTAAGGTGAAAAAACATTTTCCTTAAGAACTCCTTTAAGGCAGTGCTGGAAAATAATGGTGGCCACACAAAATATTGTCACTTTGGGCCCAATTTTGACCTTTTTCACCTAGGGGTGTACTCACTTTTGTTGCCAGCGATTTAGACATAATGGGCCAGATTCACATAGAGATACGACAGTGTATCTCCTGATACACCGTCGTATCGCTGATTTACTTCGGTCGTATCTATGCTACTGAATCATAGAATCAGTTACGCATAGATATGCCTAAGATCCGACAGGTGTAACTGTGTTACACCGTCGGATCTTGGGCTGCAATTCCCGGCCGGCCGCTAGGTGGCGTTTCGGTTTATTTACGCGACGATTATGCAAATGAGGAGATACGCCGATTCCGAAATGAACGACCGCCCGGCGCTTTTTTTTTTTACGTCGTCTGTGTTCGGCTTTTTCCGGCGTATAGTTACCCCTGCTTCTATGAGGTGCAGCCAATGTTAAGTATGGCCGTCGTTCCCGCGTCAAATTTTGAAATTTTACGTTGTTTGCGTACGTCGATTCACAAAAGCGATGGACGCAAGTTACGCTCACGCCGAAACCAATGACGTCCTAGCGACGTCATTGGGAGCAATGCACGCCGAGAGAATTCGCGGACGGCGCATGCGCAGTTAAATCGGCACGGGGACGCGCCTGATTTAAATATTACACTTTCCCTAGCCGCGGAATTTGAATTCCGCCGGGGGTTTTAAGATAAGTGCTTTGTGAATTAGCATTTGCTTTAAAAAATTGCGGCGGCGGATCTTAAATCACATAGGTTACGCGGATCTAAAGATCCGCTAACCTATGTGAATCTGGCCCAATGGATTTAGACATTCTCTGACCTCTGTATGCTGGGAGAGTCCGTGATCAACACTGTGGATTGCATCACATCTACTGACAAACGTATGTTTGGGGCAATATCTTCCACACACCCTTCCTGCCCTTCCTTCCACCCTCCTGAAACTCAGGCTACTTTTTAATGCATTTACTAACTTCAGCTAGGAAATCAGCTCTTGACTGGTTTATGTGCCTTAGACCCCTTTCACACTGGGTTGTTTTTCAGGCGCTTTTGGGCTAAAAATGGCGCCTGAAAAAACACCTCCCCTGCAGCCCCAGTGTGAGAGCCCAAGTGCTTTCACACTGGAGTTAGAAAAAGTTCTGGGAACAGCATCTTTCAGGTGGTGGGGGAGTGGTGTATACACTGCTATACAAAGCAAAAGCCGCTGCTCCAGGTGTATAATGAGAACCTGAGGTGGAATGTCTTGTAGGGTGCAAGCCCCGTCCGCCCTCCGTGGGAAACTTGTAAGAAAAAAAATGGCTGTACATCCAGGAATTCCGATTGTCTTTTATTGAAAGTGATAACACCAAAGACACCAACATGAGGTCACTTAGACACATTTCACACATACATCTTGTGTTTAATCATTATTAATGTATTTGGTGTTATCACTTTGAACAATAAAAGGCAATCGGAATTCCTGGATGTGCAGCCATTTTTTTTCCTACATGTATATACCACCACTCCTCCACCGCCCCTGTCATTGGAATCAATGGTCACTGCTGCCAAAGTGCCTGCAAAGCGTTTCGGCAGCGGTGCTTTGGGGCCCCTTTAAACACTTTATTCGGCCGCTAGTGGGGGGTGAAGAGCACCGATATTAGTTATTAAAATTAGTGGCGCTTTACTGCCAATTCCCCCCCCCCCCCTCCGCGCCCCAGTGTGAAAGTAGCTTCACTGTTGGCTTGTTAATTTGTTGGGTGGCCTTGCTGACTGTCACAGACTCAGACCTTCTTATGTCTAAAATCATCCTATGACCACTAGGGGCATAGGATGCCTGAAGAATGATATCTTGGACTGCAATGAGATGGGATTATTATGTAATTATTATCCACATATATTCCAAGATCTGTAGGACTATTTTAAGGTTGTTGATTCTGAACTCAACGGGTTAATTGTAGATGTGACTCTTTCATACTGCTGGATGTTAATGTCCTCACCTCCAGCCATCTCTATATTCTCTGTGCTAATTGCCTCTTTTGTGTGTGTGAAGATGTCCTGTGTTTACGCTTAAAAGATTGTGTATTGTACAGCAGATAGTGAGGAGCCGGGGCGTCTGGTCTCCTGTCTGGCTAGAAGATTAGATAATTAGCTCATGTTGATTATTGTTCTGTCACCTCTTTGCTGTATATAAGATTGTGTCTTTGGTCCTATTAAAGACTCCATACTTAGCACACATACAAGTCTCGTCTCGTTGTGTGTTTCAAGGCAGCTAAAATCGAGTATCTATGTCCAGACTGATGAAAGCGGTACATGACGGAAGCATTCGGTCTGGATGCGGGGACCTTCCGTGACACTGACCAATTGTAAAGTTACAATTCCAAGGCAGATACTGTAATTCACCTACTTCCCTATTGAAGTCAGTTTTTACATGTTGAAACATTCTTATATTGCTTGCAAATAGAATCTTAATACTTCATGTAACTACATCTTTGCTTTTGAAAGTGAGTGCATGTAAGTTCTTTGCATGTTGTGGTAACTGCATGCACAACTTAGGTAAACTGCTTATGATATATTTCTCGTACAGGGTTTTTCGAAATGAAGATGAAATATGATGAAAGTGACAATGCATTTATCAGAGCTTCACGTGCCATTACCGACAAAGTTGGTGATCTGATAGGTAAATACACTTTATTTTATTGCTTGTTGGTCTCAAAATTTGATTTTGTTACTATTTTCCCTCTAGAAAATGTCCACAGTTAGAATCCCCCTCATCATAACATGTGTGAATAAACCTATCTTAGGAAAGGGTTAATACCATGCTGATCCCTGAATGTGTTAAAGCAGCCAGCACAGCAAGAGACAAAATTTGTATTCAGTGGAAAAAGTTTTTTTTATTTTTTTTTACCAATACATTTTTTATTGTAGATTCAAAAATAAAGCATTTAGACAATCATAACATTTTGACATGTATTTGCACATAGTAACTTCACAGTAAGTATAAAAAATTGCAAAATTAGAACTGTCCGTGACATTAGTCACCCAAACTTTAGGCTATAACCTAACATTAATCATCATTAACATTGATGATGGAGACCATGGTAGTTACCACTAGCCATGGTTCCACCCACAGATCCAATGTTAGGTCGTTTTTTACATTGTTACAATTTTACACTTTGTCCCTCCCCATCTCCCTGTTTTCCCTCCCTTTCCCAATTGTATAACATTCAAGCTTGGCCTAAAAGCCAAATGCGCCTTCCGTTTGCACATTAGTATAGTGTGATGATCAGCTACTCCTAGTTCCGTGAGCTATCTTTATATACTATTTTGTATACATGTACATAACTCAAAATGTCAAAGAAAGAGAGAGACGTCAGGCCCTAGAGCGGGAGCTCTACAGAAATAGGGGGGGGGGGAGAGCCCTATGCAATTGCAGGAAATCAAGGTCCCAGTGTGTCTAAGAAGTATCATTTCATTAGAGTTTCAAATCAAATGATTAAGAGTATTTGAAGATTATCCAGGGTTGCCAGGTCTTTTTGAAGTTTTCAATCTTTTCATGGGATATTGCCCTGATCTCAGTGGAAAAAGTTATGTGCAGCGCTAATGAACAAACAAACCTGTATGGCTACAGTGCAATCTAAAAAGTGAACCAAACACTAAAAAGTGCCTTAATGTGATTAATGTGTCGATCATAAACAGTGTTGGACATGTTATTACACATGATATCAAACAGAATGTATAGAAAAAATGTCCTGTGCATTATGCGTTTAATTTTGATATATAATGTTTTTTTTTTTATGTTAATTTATTTATTCATTCTTTTATTAATGGATTTTCCCTTTTTTTCTTTTTTTTACTTATTATTTTGTGTGTTTCTTTTTGTTTGCATGCATATGTGTATCATCTTAGGTAAATGCGTCTATATACACCATTTCTCTTATATATACATTTTCTATGACATATATACTTTGGTTTAGCTTCTTCATGTTTCTCTACACTCTATGTATATATCATTTTTTAAACTTCTTTCCCTCTTAATCTTACAGTGCAAGGGGGAACGCTGCAAACCCTGATAAACAGGGGAACACTGATGTAAAGGGCAATGCTGCAGACCCTGATGTAAGTGGGAGTTTTGATGTAAAGGGGAATGCAGTGGACTCTGATATAAGGTGGTATCTGGTGACCAGTGCACCCCTTACATCAGAGTCCCCCCTTAGATCATGCTCTGCAGCATTTCCCTTTACGTCTGAGTTCCCTTGCACTGTAAGGGGGAATCCTGCAGACTCTGATGTAAAGGGGAATGCTGGGAACTCTGAAAGTGGGGGGGGGGTCTTGTGACCAGAGACCATCTTCCACAGAGTGAATACACTAAGGTAAGGGGGGTATTGCTGATATAAGGGGACACATTTATATCAGTTCCCCCTTACATTATTGTATTCACTCCCCTCCTTACATCAGTGACCCCCTCCCTCAGACTGGCTTGTCGGGGCTGTCATTGATTTCCTCTGAGGTGCACTGGGCAGGGCTCAGTCAGATGTCACCAGGTTGCTGGCTCTGGTTTTATCACATAGTCTCCTCTCCACAGTCAACACATGTCTGACACCTCCCATAATCCCCAACCTGGCAGCACTTTCACTTTTGATTCCTCTCCAGACTCCCCCCTAAGAGACTGCAGACATGAGAAAAGACAAGATGGTCAAAGATTGCAGACATGGCACAGGAGAGGTGGTCAGAGGATGCACACAGGATACAGGAGGTGTTCAGAGAATGTGGAAATGGTACAGATCGTCAGTGTGCAGACATGTAGGGGGATCACACAGAGTGGTCCGTCATGTAGGGGAGAGCACAGAGGAGTCCCCCACGTAGAGGAGCACAGAGGATTCCCCCAGGCAGGGGAGCGCACGGCGGAGTCCCCCACCCCCAGGCAGGGGAGCGCACAGCAGAGTCCCCCACCCCCAGGCAGGGGAGCGCACGGCGGAGTCCCCCACCCCCAGGCAGGGGAGCGCACGGCGGAGTCCTCCCCCTCCTCCCATGCAGGACAGAGCACGGCAGAGTCCTCCCCCCTCCCAGGCATGGGATCGCACGGCGGAGTCGCCCCCCCTGGCAGGGGAGTGCACAGAGGGATGAGGTTGGCACACAGATTCTTTAATTGTCATGCCATGTTCTCTATTGCTATCGTTCTTATGTCATCTGCTGTTTATAATTGTCATCTGGTGTGCGCTCCCGCTGCACATGCGCAGTGTGATCAAAATCTTCTGAATACATTCTATCAGAAAGACACTACCCAACATACATAATGTGTGGAACACATTTCGACCGTGGACTGCATTGTGAAACACATTGCACATGCGCAGTAGGCTGGGTGTAGTGGCTTTCTAATGGGCCGTGGCTATCTGATGGAACACTGGCCACAATGGGAGAGGTATCCTGTCAACATTCCAGTGTACTTGTGCCTCTGTTCCTTGTGCATCTCGGGTAGCTTTCAGCCTTCCTGCACCTCCACAATACCCATCTGAGTGCTATCCAGATATAGTGTAGGCCTTTGGTCTGCTACCTGCTGAGTCCATCTAACCATCACAGTATGAAATTACATCAAGGACCCCAGGGATAATCTCCCATTGTAGCCGACACTAGCGACGTGGATGCTCCTCCAACGGTGTAATTACACCTCCTGCTTGGTTGATTCATGGGGTATACAAGCCTTCTTGAGTCCACTCACGATGACCTAACACCGCCTTATCCTTATGAACAACCAAATATGGCTCCTTTACAAGAGAAAGCTGCCAACGCATAAAATCTTAGGTTAGGAGGTTACCGCAACCAAAAATACTAATTTCCTTATCACAAGGATCAAAGGTGCAAGGTGCATTGGCTCAAAAGGAGATCCCTGTTAAGCCGACAACACTAGATTCATCCCATGGGCACAAGGGTGATTTAACCGTCAGATTTATACGCGTTACTCCTTGTATAATGGCCTGAACTAAAGAATGCGAAGCAAAGAAATACTGACAAGGCCGAGACTTGACCCCTGATAGTATTTAACCACTTAAAGACCGCCGCATGACTATATACGTTGGCAGAATGGCACGGCTGGGCACATGGATGTATATATACATCCCCTTTAAGAGCCCAGTGGGTCGCGAGCGCGGGTGTCGCGCGATCGGGTCACAGGAGCTGAAGAACGGGAGAGGTGAGTGTAAACACACCTTCCCAATTCTTCTCTGATATAGGGAACGACGATCACTGATGTCACACGTCCAGCCCCGCCCCCCTACCGTAAGAAACGCACATGAGGTCACACTTGACCCCTACAGCGCCCCCTAGTGGTTAACCCCTTCACTGCCATTGTCATTTTCACATTAATCAGTGCATTTTTTTAGCTCTTTTCGCTGTGAAAATGACAATGGTCACAAAAATGTGTCCGATGTGTCCACCATAATGTCGCAGTCATGAAAAAATCGCTGATAGCTGCCATTAGTAGTTTAAAAAAAAAATGCCATAAAACTGTTTCCTATTTTGTAAATGCTATACATTTTGTACAAACCAATCGATAAACTCTTATTGCGATTTTTTTATTTTTTTACCATAAGTAGGTAGAAGAATACGTATCGGCCTAAAATGAGGAAATTTTTTTTTATCTTTTTTGGGGATATTTATTATAGCAAAAATTTAAAAATATTGAATTTTTTTCAAAATTGGCCCTCTATTTTTGTTTATAGCGCAAAAAATAAAAACTGCAGAGGTGATAAAATACCACCAAAAGAAAGCTCTATTTGTGGGAAAAAAAGGACACCAATTTTGTTTGGGAGCCACGTCGCACGACCGTGCAATTGTCAGTTTAAGCGATGCAGTGCCGAATCGCAAAAAGGGGCAAGGTCCTTAACCTGCATAATGGTCCGGGTCTTAACCGGTTAAAGCTATCTTAATTTCCACTCCTGACTGTAGGAAGGTGAGAACTCTACTTATTACATACCTGCGAGAATGCCATCCCTTGCTTTCACACTAGGAAATATAGGCCTTTCAGACCTTATAGCAAATAGCCCTAGAGGCCGGCATTAATCAGTGTAGTTACCCCTGACCCCAAAATGCCCAGACCTTTTAGAATGAGGGCTTCAATAGCCAAACTGTCAAATTTAGCATTTGTAAAGCAGGATGCAACACTGGCCCTTGCGAAAGCAGATTTGGCCGAGATGGAAGAGTCCAAGGATCCCCTACTGCCATCCTTACAATCTCCACATACCAGGATCTCCTGAGCCATGCCAGAGCCACTAGGATTACCAGCTTCCGTTCCTCGATCCTGCATATAAGACGTGGAAGCAACTGAACTGGAGGGAATGCATAAATCAGTGAGAAATGATCCCAAGGAGTCATTAAAGCATCTGTCCCGCAAACTTCTTGTTGAACCTGGATGCCAATAGGTCTACATCTGGTGTACCCCACTGACATATGGCCCGAAAAATGATGCCCAAGCCAGAATATAGTTCACCTCTTTTTGAGCTGCGCGACTTCTGGTGCCGCCTTGGTGATTGATATAGGCTACTGCCGTGGCATTGTTGGACTGAATCTTGACAGGATAGTTCGCACCACCCGAATTTCTAGAATGTTGATGTGCAAGGTCTTCTTGGATTCTGACCACTTCCCCTGGACAGTGTTCCCTTCCAGGACTGCTCCCCAGCCCAAGAGGCTGGCATTGGTTGTTACTATCCTCCAGGTATGAAGGTTTTTCCCCTTCTGTAAATTTTTGGCACTCAACCACCAATTGAGATACTGGCTAACGCTTGGAGCCAAGCACATTGTACAATCCAAATCTTGGCTTTTTCTGCTCCAAGCAGACAGGATACCGTTTTGCAATGGCCTTGAATGGAATTGAGCATAGGGAGCTGCTTCAAATGAAGCTACCATGATCCCTAACAACTTCATACATAGGCGGAAGAAAGGACTCCCCCTTGTCCTGACCATGTGAACCAGATCTTTTACAGCGCTGACCTTTGCCTGAGGTAAAAATACTCTTTTGTGGGCTGTCTGTAACCAGACCCAAGTACTCCAGCCTTTTTCTGGTCATAAGGACGACTTCTCCAATTTAAGAATCCAACCTAGATGTTCCAGATACTTTACCGTGATGACCACATTTTGGGCTAACCGTGCTATGGACTGATCTATAAGCAGCAGGTCGTCTAATTAGGCTATTACCGCTATACCCTGGGCCATTAGCCTTGCCAGAAGTGGAGCCAGAACCTTTGTAAACACCTGTGGTGCGGTAGCCAACCCGAAATGCAATGCCACAAACTGAAAGTGTTGTTGTTCTACTGCGAACTGACGGAATTTCTGATGAGCAGGAAATATTGGAACATGCAAGTATGCATCCTTGATGTCTATTAATGCTAGAAGTTCTCCTCCCTGAAGGGTGGATACTACTGACCGAATTGATTCCATGCGAAACAAACGGATGTTCAGGACCTTATTCAGACCCTTGAGATTTAAAATGGGTCTGACCTCTCCATTCAGTTTTGGCACCGTGAAAAGATTTGAATAATACCCCATTCCCTGCTCTTCTGAGGGGGTCTCTATGATCACCCCTTGAGACAGCAATTGGTCTAGCGCCTGAAATAGACCTTTTTTTTTTTTATTGGGTCCTTGGGAACGCTCGATCTTAGGAAGCGAGTCAGTGGAAACTCCTGAAATTCTAGCTTGTATCCTAGAGATACCATGGAGATGACCCATCTGTCCTGGATTTCTTCCCGCCAGACTCCTGCAAACTGTAGAAGCCTTCCCCCCACCTGATTGAGCGGGCCCCCCCCCTTCATAGGAAGGCCTTGGGATTTCTGTGCCCTGGGCTTTTTCTGGGCCTGAGCTTGTTTTGAGGCATCCCTCTTAGAGCTGACGGTGGAGGACGTCGTGACTTCCTGGAGGCTGTTGCCTCGGGTGATGGAGAAGCAGAACGTTTAAATGAAGAACCCCTACTCCTTCTTTTGACTGGAAGAAGGGTACCTTTTCCACCTGAGATTTTCTGGATGTACTTATCCAAGTCATCCCGAACAAACGTTCCCCATGAAAGGGAAACCCGGCCAGCAGCTTCTTACAAGACAACTCCGCTTACAAATGCTTGAGCCACAGAACCCTCCGCATGTGTACTAACAGGAGGGCAAGGCATGACGTCTGATGAATGGAATCTTTAATGGCGTCGACGGCAAAACAAAGGGCCCTTGGCAGTTTTACTGGGTCCAGGACCTCTTCCCCTTTGACAAACTGCTTAATTTTGTCTTTTAACCACTTCAGCCCCGGACCATATTGCTGGTCAATGACCGGGCCACTTTTTGCGATTCGGCACTGCGTCGCTTTAACTGACAATTGCGCGGTCGTGCGACGTGGCTCCCAAACAAAATTGGCGTCTTTTTTTTTTTGTGGTATCTGATCACCTCTGCCGTTTTTATTTTTTGCACTATAAACAAAAATAGTGACAATTTTGGAAAAAAAAATTTTTTTTACTTTTTTCTGTAATAAATATCCCCAAAAATATATATTTTTTATATATATATATATATATATAAAAAATTCCCTCAGTTTAGGCCAATACGTGTTTTTCTACATATTTTTCGTAAAAAAAAAACGCAATAAGCATTTGGTTTGCGCAAAAGTTATAGCGTTTACAAAATAGGGGATAGTTTTATGGCATTTTTATTATTATTTTTTTTACTAGTAATGGCGGCGATCAGCGATTTTTTTTCGGTACTGCGACATTATGCCGGACACTTCGGACACTTTTGACACATTTTTGGGACCATTGCCATTTTTATAGCGATCAGTGCTATAAAAATGCATTGATTACTATAAAAATGCCACTGGGGGGCGAGGAAGGGGTTAAGTATGTTCCCTGGGTGTGTTCTAACTGAAGGGGGGGTGAACTGACTAGGGGAAATGACTGAACGCTGTTCATACATTGTATGAACAGAAGATCAGGAATTTCTCCCCTGACAGGACCGGGAGCTGTGTGTTTACACACACAGCTCCCGGTTCTCACTCTTGTCACGGAAATATTAATACCGCACTTAAATAAATAAAATGAGCGATTAAAACCTTTTTGTCTATATAAATATTAAAACAAAGAATAGCGGTGCGAAAAAAGAGATAAGGATTACATTTATTGATACAGAGAAAGAAACTTGTGTTAATCCAATATTTACAACCATAAATCTAGATTTTCCTAGCTAGTGACGGAAAATATAAGTTATATGAGGACAGGAGGCGAGTATCTTATGCATAAACTTTCTTTATTTATGCCCATAGCAGTACATTTAAAAACTTTTCTTAGTAACTTTTAATGTAAAAAACTTTTCAACATGGACTACAACTCCCAGCAGTCCCTGCACCTATAGCCACGCCCATGTCGGTGGCCCCTATATAATGGACTGCCTGACAATGCTCCTCCTCTTTCTTGATGCGAAAACCTGGACATCTGAATATCACCCCACGGGAATGTAGTGTCGTCTTAGACTTCGGGCCGTGCGGCCGAGATCCGGTAAGTTCAGGACTGGAGCGGAACCGTCAACTGTGTCCCAACGGGGAACTCGGAGGAACTCCAACCCAACGAGGGTTTAGCAGGAGAGGTCATCCCAACAGGGGATAGGAAACCAACGGGTCTTCAAACCGCCTCGATACGGGTCAGGATCCAGACGTGGTATTCAGTAACCTGCGAAAGATCAGAAAAAATACGTAATAGGGTGGGTCAGGAGGGAAGATACTCGCCTCCTGTCCTCATATAACTTATATTTTCCGTCACTAGCTAGGAAAATCTAGATTTATATATCTGACAGGAGGCTCATATCTTATGCAAGTTCAAAGCTAACAATTAGTTAAACAGTTATAACTTTAATACCATAACCTAGTATAACACAGGCGTATGATTTACGACAAGACCGACATGGATACATGATCTTGCGGTCTGAAATAGAAATGACGGAAGGTGGTTTCTGAAGACCAATCTGCCGCCACCAGGAGATCGGATAAGGAGCCTCCTGACGTGACCACCTTGGTGGCCATGGCCCCTCTAGCGGAGTGGGCTCCGAAGAGGGTTACATCAATACCCGCCATGTCCATGGCAGCTCTAACCCAGCGCGCTAGCGTGGCAGACGACACGGGGTGATGTGGCTTGACGTAGGACACCAAGAGTTGGGAAAAATCCGGGAACGCAAGTCAGCGGTCTGTGATTCGTATGCCTGCAGGCAACGGACAACACAGAGGCGTGGGTGCGCAGGGAAAAACGGATAGAAGACCGATTGAATACCGGTCTTGGTCCTGCGTACCACTGAAAACCTGACTCCCTGCGGCGAGAATTGACGCCTAGATACGTCTAAGGCCTTAACATCAGATACTCTTTTGATAGAAATTAGCATAGAAGCACTGTAATTTTAATAGAAAGAAGTCTCAAAGGAAGGTCTGTGTTGTCCTCCCACCTGGCGAACATATCCAGCACCCTGGAAACATCCCAGGTTGCTTGGTATCTAGGACGTGGGGGACGCTGAAACTTCACACCTCTTAGGAGTCGGCATACCAGAGGATGCTTGCCGATTGGTAAAGAATCCACGGGGCAGTGATACGCCGAGATAGCCGACCGATAGACGTTGATGGAACTGAACGATTTGCCGGCTTCGAATGAATCCGCCAAATAGTTCACCACTAGGGATACAGGAGCGCGTATGGGATCAACCTGCCGTTGATCACACCAACGTACCCAGAGTCCCCAGGCTGATTGATATGCCGATAGAGTCCCGGGGGCCCAGGCCAGGGCGAGGAGGTCCCGAGCCGACTGTGAAAGGACGTTGTCAGCGTCCGTGATCCCGAAACCAACCACGCCATGAGTGGCAGGTTGCCCTCCAGAATCAGGGGGTGAAGACCCTCGCTCGGGTTGGTAAGGAGGTGAGGAAAGTGGGGGAGGAGTCTGGGCAGATCCGCGGTCATCCCTAGCAGCAGGGGAAACCACGGCTTGGTCGGCCACCATGGTGTGATCAGCACCACAGTCGCCTGCAGGGTGGATATCCGAAGGAGGAGTCTGGGGATTAGCTGGAAAGGAGGGAACGCGTAATGCGTGCCCTCCGGCCAGGGTTGGTGGAGAGCGTCCACCGCATAAGCCTCCGGGTCCGGCCTCCAGCTGAAGAAGCGGGGTAACTGGTAGTTGAGGCGGGAGGCGAAGAGGTCTAAGTAAAGTGGTCCCCAGAGCCTCTGTAATTGAAGGAATACCGAACGGTCCAGCCTCCAGTCGCTGGAATTGCGAAGATAGCGAGAATTCCAGTCGGCTACCGAGTTGGAGACTCCGGGATATACTCCGCGATAGGGGTTATATTGCGGGCTAGACAGAAATGCCAAAATTCTTTCGCGATATTCGCTAACATTTTGGATTTGGTGCCACCCAGGCGGTTGACGTATTGAACCGCCGCCACGTTGTCCATGCGAAATAGTATACAGCATGTAGGAGAACGTGGCAAGACCAGGCGTGGGTAAAATACCTGAGGCGTCCCCCCACAGGGATGTGAGTGGGGTGTAGGGTATACTCACCGGTGGGAGGTCGGGATCGTGGGTAACCGCGTCCACCTCGGCCTCGCCATGGTCTGCCTCGCGGTGGGAAGAAAGGCGCAGGTTGTGCCACTGGGGCGGCATAGGATTGAGCCTGCGGGTATTGGTACTGTGTTAAAGATCTATTTTGCGGCCTGTAGGAGGGGTTACGGCCGGCAGAACGGCCCCTATTTCTGCCGGCCCTGTTAAAAATCTTCTTTTTCTCAGGGAATTTTGTGCCTTGTCAAGGCTGGTAAAAAGGCCCACAAACTTATTTATGTCTTTAATTAAAGAGTCTCCAAAAAGCATGCCGAAGGTCCGGGTTCAGACTCAGCAAGATGAGACAATTGGGGGTCCAGGCGCATAAGGATGGACCTGCGCCTCTCTACGGAGCACGCCGTATTGGCGGTGCCTGCCAGGCATATCGCCCTCTGTGCCCAGCCTCTCAGTTGTTGGAGGTCGACCGGTTGCCCGGATGCCGCCGCTTGTTCTGAGAGGTTAAGAATTTTCGTCAGGGGCCCCATTAGATCGAGGACGCGGTCCTGGATGGATCGGAACGATCTTTCTATTCCTTTCTTCTGGAATTTGCCTGATTTCATCAGGTACTTAGTCAGAATGGGGTCCACCTCAGGGGTGGTCACGACCTTATTGGGTATAAGGGGTCTGGGGCATTCAGCCCTGAGTTTGTTGCGGCTAGCCCTGTCAAGGGATTTTCTAGCCCACAATTCTACATACTGGTTGACCTGCGGTAGCGGGGTCCATTCTCCAGAGCGCGGGTGACTGATCGCATCTGGGTGAAAGAACGGCTCTCCTAGTGAGTCTAGAAGGGTCTCGCCCTGCGTGGCAGGGGTGGCGGCTGTGGTAAGCGCCGTCTCCCCAGCATCGTCGGCATATGAGTCAGACTCTGACTCATCCGATCCCCCGGAGGGATCGGCTGAGTCCTCCTGTGAGGAGTCAACATACAGTAGGTGAACCCGATTTTGTGTCAATCTCGCTCTTTCTCGGCGAGATTGAGCACCTACGAGCCCCATCGCGGGAGAAGGGCGCCGAGCTGGCTTGCCGCGATGGAGACAGAGCCGTCATAGAAGCGACAGGAGATCCGACTTGGATTCCCGCCAATTCTACACGTGTGCGGCGTTTGTTATGAATCCTGAGGGGGAAGTCCCCGCCGGATTTTAAATAAAAATCCGGCATGGGTTCCCCCCTCAGGACTGTTATGGGTTGTAAGGAGAGCCCCCCTACAATCCATACCAGACCCGTATCCAAAGCACGCTACCCGGCCAGCCAGGAAGGGAGTGGGGACGAGCGAGCGCCCCCCCCCCCTCCTGAGCCGTACCAGGCTGCATGCCCTCAACATGGGGGGGGTTGGGTGCTCTGGGGCAGGGGGGCGCACTGCGGCCCCCCCACCTCAGAGCACCCTGTCCCCATGTTGATGAGGACAGGGCCCCTTCCCGACAACCCTGGCCGTTGGTTGTCGGGGTATGCGGGCGGGAGGCTTATCGGAATCTGGGAGCCCCCTTTAATAAGGGGGCCCCCAGATACCGGCCCCCCACCCTAAGTGAATGAGTATGGGGTACATCGTACCCCTACCCATTCACCTGCAAGAAAAGTGGTAAAAACACAAATAAACCACACAGGGTATTAAAATATTTTATTAGTCTGCTCCGGAGGCCTCCCCTGTCTTCTTTATTAGCTCTTTTACCAGGGGAGGCTTCTTCTTTGACGTCTTCGGGTGGGTGGGGGCCGCCGTCTGGTTCTCTTCCACCGCCGGGGGGGGGTCGCTTTTAAAAAAGCCCCCACCCCCCGGCGGGTTTCCTCCGGCGTCTTCGGCGGGGGGGCTTCTTCCGCTATCCCGACGGGTCTTCTCCGCTATCCGGGGGGTCTTCTCTCCGGGGGTCTCCTTCTGTGTTCGCCGCTCTCCGCTGTTGACTCGGCGCACTCCGGTTCTTCGTCTCGCTGTCCGGTGCCTTCTTCCGTGCTGTACGTCTTCTTCTCCTTCCGTGCTGTGAGTTCTTCTTCCGCGCTGTGACGTCATGTTCTTCACTTCTCTTCTTCTCCCGATGTTGACACGCCGGTCCTTCTCGCTGAAATGACGGATGCGCGCCTTGCATCGGACCTATATAGGCCTCACAGTCCCATCATGCTCTGTACCTACCCATGTGATACCTACCCACGTGGGTACTGTAGGTATCACATGGGTAGGTACAGAGCATGATGGGACTGTGAGGCCTATATAGGTCCGATGCAAGGCGCACATCCGTCATTTCAGCGAGAAGGACCGGCGTGTCAACATCGGGAGAAGAAGAGAAGTGAAGAACATGACGTCACAGCGCGGAAGAAGAACTCACAGCACGGAAGGAGAAGAAGACGTACAGCACGGAAGAAGGCACCGGACAGCGAGACGAAGAACCGGAGTGCGCCGAGTCAACAGCGGAGAGCGGCGAACACAGAAGGAGACCCCCGGAGAGTTGAGAAGACCCCCCGGATAGCGGAGAAGACCCGTCGGGATAGCGGAAGAAGAAGCCCCCCAGCCGAAGACGCCGGAGGAAACCCGCCGGGGGGTGGGGGCTTTTTTAAAAGCGACCCCCCCCCCGGCGGTGGAAGAGAACCAGACGGCGGCCCCCACCCACCCGAAGACGTCAAAGAAGAAGCCTCCCCTGGTAAAAGAGCTAATAAAGAAGACAGGGGAGGCCTCCGGAGCAGACTAATAAAATATTTTAATACCCTGTGTGGTTTATTTGTGTTTTTACCACTTTTCTTGCAGGTGAATGGGTAGGGGTACGATGTACCCCATACTCATTCACTTAGGGTGGGGGGCCGGTATCTGGGGGCCCCCTTATTAAAGGGGGCTCCCAGATTCCGATAAGCCTCCCGCCCGCATACCCCGACAACCAACGGCCAGGGTTGTCGGGAAGGGGCCCTGTCCTTATCAACATGGGGACAGGGTGCTCTGAGGTGGGGGGGCCGCAGTGCGCCCCCCTGCCCCAGAGCACCCAACCCCCCCCATGTTGAGGGCATGCAGCCTGGTACGGCTCAGGGGGGGGGGGGGGGCGCTCGCTCGTCCCCACTCCCTTCCTGGCTGGCCGGGTAGCGTGCTTTGGATACGGGTCTGGTATGGATTGTAGGGGGACCCCCTACGCCGTTTTTTTCGGCGTAGGGGGGCTCTCCTTACAACCCATAACAGACCTAAGGGCCCGGTATGCTCCTGAGGGGGGAACCCATGCCGGATTTTTATTTAAAATCCGGCGGGGACTTCCCCCTCAGGATTCATAACAAACGCCGCACACGTGTAGAATTGGCGGGAATCCAAGTCGGATCTCCCGTCGCTTCTATGACGCGCTTGCTGGGATGTGCTGTCACTATTCCAGTGAGTGCGATGTCGGCGAGATCTCGGCACCATGTCGCCGAGAATCAGCGCGATGCTGTCGTGCTAAAAACACAATATCACAAACACCTACTGTAAGAGTCCGGTTTGGCCCTTCTAATGGGCTTATACCCCTTGGATTGTGTCTCCCTGGGGTCCAGGGGTCGAGTTGAGTGTGCCAGATGCTGGGGTTGGTAGTCTGTGTTAGGAGCTACCTGCAGCACATTATTTCCTTCCCCTGCCGGGGAGTCATGTATAGCCAGGGTGTGTTTCCTCTCGTGTGAGGATTTTCCCTTTTTAATCGGTGGCTCGTCGCTCTGTGGCGGCGGTATTTGTGGGACCACGGATTGTTGAACCCTGGATGAGGCAGCGGAAGTTAGGGCGGCCAGGATGGACCTATTAATCAGCTCCTGAATCTGGGAGGCATTCAGGGTGATAGCTGCATCCATGGAGGGGTTCTACTCAGTGGGGTTCACCGGGCTTGGCAATTCAGACATAGCTCTAGTTTTATAAACACCTATGTCCTGTAATTAATAAGGTGATGGGGGGCAAAAAACGGAAGTAAATTCCGTTTTCTATAAGCTACAGTACCGTACAGGCTCTTTCCTCACCGCCGTCAGTGCTGGGACTGATGCTGCGGTGGGAGGAGAGAGCACACACTAGCTTCTGGTCAGAGGGAGCGATCACATGGGAGTGCTCCACTCTGATAGGTCGCCCCTCCCTCGTTCAGCGCTGACAAGGGAGAGGGAGATGTGAGGAGAAAGAAGGGGGGTCCCGCCCCCCCGCCGAGCGCGGGAGGACGAGGAAGAAGTGTAAAATGGCGGCGTGCCGCACAGATAGGGAAGAGTACTGAGCAGGGCAGAGAAGAGAGGAGGGGGGTGGGGGTGGAACGGACCCCGTCGGAACGGCGCCTGAACGGCGCTCGATAATGAGACAGAGGAACGAATCTGTGAGGGGAGGACAATAGGGTGTCAGCACCATTAAAGAGACACAGAGACAAATTAAAAAGGAGGGTCACACAGGGACACCGTGAGGCAAGAGAGCTTTGGAGAATCAAAGCTGGTCAGAAAAATGAGCAGGAAAAACACCACAATAGAAATTCACATTGACAGAAACAGTGGTGACATAAAGTTAATACTTATCTTCGGCTATGAGCAGAAAGAAAGAGGAGGAGCATTGTCAGGCAGTCCATTATATAGGGGCCACCGACATGGGCGTGGCTATAGGTGCAGAGACTGCTGGGAGTTGTAGTCCATGTTGAAAAGTTTTTTACATTAAAAGTTACTAAGAAAAGTTTTTAAATGTACTGCTATGGGCATAAATAAAGAAAGTTTATGCATAAGATATGAGCCTCCTGTCAGATATATAACCTAAATTATATCACTTGTCAAAACAGAGAGGATACCGCTGATACACATACAAGTATTGTTGTAACATATACGATACAAATAAGAATATGGCTGTAAAGGATTCAACAGTATGTTAAGACAAGCAGTAAGGAAGGAAAAAAGATTATAGAAGAGAATAAGGAAATTAAAGAGGTATATTTACAGATTACTTCACCCGGCTGGTCTGATCAGGTCATCCTGCACTCTGATAAAAAGTCAAGCTAGCTTGACTGGTTTTATACCTCTGTCTACATTTTTTTCCCTCCAAGAACCCACTGTTGTCATCAGCCGCCCTACTTTGCATTCTGACCTACAACACCTTCACATCCTCTTGAAAAAAAGATATGTCCTGGAGTTTGCATATTTGACACCAACAAACTACCTTTTGAACTCACCCACTTCCCATATTAAGCATTTCACAGGACATGGCTAAATGGTTATCTCCGGTCTGGTCAAGCTCTACACACATGCACAGTATAATTGGAATTAACACAGGGAATCTTAATTTGGTTGTAAAGAAGACAGGAGATGACAGAAACCTCACTTCCTATCAGAAAATATATTGTAACTGCAAAATCATACACAGCTATATCCGACCACATATAAATTACACATATACATGTGTATGTGTGTGTGATTATATATATATATATATATATATATATATATATATATATATATATATATATATATATATATATATATATATATATATATATACACACATACACACACTATATATATATATATTTCTTTATCGTACATCACGGGACACAGAGCGGCATATTCATTACTATGTGGGTTATATGGAGTACCTTCAGGTGATGGACACTGGCAATCTCAAACAGGAAGTCCCCTCCCTATATAACCCCCTCCCATAGGAGGAGTACCTCAGTTTTTTCGCCAGTGTCTTAGGTGTTGGTCACGGAATAGCTTGCCTCCATATCCTTGGGATCAAGGCGGGCTAACCGGATCTGTCCAGAGTGCCTCAGTGCCGAAGTGGACAGTACCCGAGCCCCAAATCCGTGGGGTTTTGCCTATAATGCCCTCTCTGGAGGGCTGGACCCTGGGCCCAGGACTTACAGCTTGTTCTAAAGCCAAGAGTTCCCTGTTTGCCAGAGGTGCTATATAGGTCCAGGACAGCGGTTCCTTCCAGGACCCCAGTGCCTGATGGTCTACTACACTACCCACGGAGATGGGAGAAGATTGGACTGTGTTTGATTACAAACATCCTGCGGCATGGAGCAGGTAAGTGGGGAGCCTGCGGAACTTGGTTCGACTGCAGGCTTCCCAAGGGGGACCAAAAGAGGGGGCAGCCTAGATATGCTCTGCATGGGCACCTTGGTCACTATGTCTGTAAGTGGACAGGATGATCTGTTTTGTTCCTCCCCATTTCTGGTTCCCTGTCCAATTAGTCTTTTCTGGCTACCTGCTGCTCTGCTGGTCATACAGGGTCTGGGAAGAGACCTCTGGGCTAAAGCAACTGAGTCCTTAAGAGTCTCTATTGCAGCCTACCTGTCCGGGGGTTCAAACTTGCCGCCCTGCAGCGCGTCTTCTCTCCCAGCTCTGTGGACGTCTGGCGTCTCCATGTGTCTCTCTCCTCCCTGTCGTACGCGCGCGGGTGCGGGCACGCAAAAAATAGAAAGATTTCGCGCCGTCGGGAGGAGGGGGGGCGGGGAGCACGCAGAAGGAGGCGTGTCCTCGCCTCTGTTAAAACTGACAGGGTGCGCGCATAGATCAGTCTGAAGCTGATCTAGAGGAGAGAGGACGCAGAGCGGCACTCCGGTGACCCCCGGTGGCAAGAAAGGGGTAGTACATTATAGGCTTGGCCTATTTTACTTATTAAGCCAAAAAAGTTCCCCTTTTTCAGCAGGTTAAAGGGCTGGAAAAGATATTGGTGGGGCCGTGTAAAAAAAAAAAAAAAAAAAGGAGAGAATATAAAATACATTCTAATTTAAAGGAACATAATAGCATATTGAAAAAAAAAAAAAAAAAAAAAAGATTTTTTCCTTTTATATTTGATTGACATATTCGGCCTCACCAGGGTTTTTGGACACTAGTAATCCTGCTGTTCCCTAAACCTCCTAAACTATTTCCTAGCTGCGAACAGTCAGTTGTTGCATGCAAAGGACCTCGGTTTTGTACCATGGCTCCCAAAGGCTCAGGATCAAGGGGGCCTAAAAATGTCAAAAAGCAAAAGGGTTCCCCCTCGGATTCTGAGGATACGAGTCAGGCTATGCCAGTACTCTCCCCACCTGTTAACCCAGTTGTGGCCGCCTTGGTTGAGCCAATAGGGGGGTCTGCTGCGGCGGCTGGCCCAGATCCACCCAACCCTGTGTTCGTCACAGAGGAAAAACTAGCTACCGCATTAGAAGGGCTAGAGAAAAGATTGGCAGCTATGTTCACTAAATATTTACCAGGCAAGAAGCGGACTAGGTCCCCTTCGCCAAAATGTGTATCCTCGGATGCTGAAGTGGTTTCGCCGGAGGAATCAGAATTTCAGGAGGACCTATTGGACGAGAACCCAGAGGGTTCAGAAATTGAGGAATCTACTATTGAGGAACCATTCTCAGCCTCCCAAGCGGAGAGTCTGTGGGTCCAGTCTTTGACGGACATGGTACACTCAGCATTTAACCTGCCTTTACCGGAGCTCCGGGGTCCGGCAGTTTCCTCTTTGGGCTCCTTAAGGGCGCCCTTGAATAACGCAGTTTTTCCAGTCCATCCACTATTAGAGGAACTAATTTTCCAAGATTGGGTGCGACCAGACAGAATTTTTTTGCCGTCTAAAAGATTTTCTGTTATCTACCCGTTGGAAGAGAGGTTTGCCAAAAAAATGGGCGCTCCCGGCTGTGGATGCTGCCATCTCTTGTGTAAATAAATCACTAACTTGCCCGGTAGAAAACATACAGATGTTTAAAGACCCGGTTGATAAACGGTTGGAAACTCTTTTAAAAGCTTCCTTTGCTACGGCAGGGGCAGTGGTACAGCCAGCGGTGGCTGCTATCGGAGTCTGTCAGGCTTTAAAGGACCAGACTAAACAGATGCTTAAGGACATCCCTGCCCAGCAGGCAGAAGAGCTGTCCGATATACCCAGAGCTCTCTGCTTTGCGGTGGATGCTATAAAAGATTCCATTCAGCAGGCGTCTCGTTTATCACTATTTTTAGTGCATATGAGAAGACTCTTATGGTAAAGAACTGGGCGGCCGAGCCCCCATGCAAAAAACTTCTGGCAGGTTTTCCTTTCCAAGGAGGTCGACTCTTCGGAGAAGATCTGGATAAATACATTCAGGACTATCTCAAGTGGCAAAAGTACCCTTTTGCCAGTCAAGAAGAGATTTCGGGGTCCTACATTTAAGAGGCAACTCTCCCCTGTGTCAGGGCCCTCTAATTCCAGGCAGTATCGACGGCCTCCTGCGCGATCAGACTTTAACAATAAATCGCAGGGACAGGCCCCGGGGGCAAAAAGCCTTGCTATCGCAAGCCAGCAAAGCCTGCCCCTAAGTCTGCCTTATGAAGGGACGCCCCCACCCACGAGGGTAGGGGGAAGGCTTTGTTTCTTTCAAAGATCTGGGAAGCCAACATCCCCGACAGATGGTCCGATCTTCTGTGGCCACAGGCTACAGATTAGAGTTTCTAAAGTTTCTCCTCCTCATTATCAGGAATCAAGAATTCCAAACGATCCAACAAAGAGGTCCCCCTTTTTGGCGGCATTGGATCGTCTGATTTATCAAGGCGTGATAGTAGAAGTACCAGTCCAAGAGCAAGGGCTAGGTTTCTACTCCAATCTATTTGTCGTGCCAAAGCCCAACGGCGATGTCAGGCCAATTTTGGACCTAAAGAATTTAAACATTTACCTAAGGTTCAGTCGTCCGGATGGAATCTGTTCGGTCAGCGGCCGCCGCGCTCCAGAAGGACGACTTTCTGGCCTCCATAGACATAAAGGATGCTTACCTTTCATATACCGGTCTTTCAGCCACATCGGAGATTTTTACGTTTCTCAGTGGCTCAGCGCCACTTCCAATTTGTGGCGCTTCCTTTCGGGCTGGCTACGGCCCCCCGGGTGTTCACGAAGGTTCTAGCTCCAATATTAGCCAGTCTAAGAATCCAAGGGGTCACGGTCCTAGCATATTTGGACGACCTCTTGATCATAGACCACTCATCTCCTTGTTTGGAGCGAGCGGTTGCCCTCACGGTTCAGAACCTCGAGAGGTTCGGCTGGGTCATAAACCGAGAAAAATCAGCATTCCAACCCACGAATCAGTTGGAATATCTCGGCATGAGGTTAGACACAGCTCAGCAAAAGGTATTTCTACCCCTGGTAAAAGTAAAGGCTATCAAAGAATTGATTCAGCTGGTTCTAAGCAAAAGAGAACCAACTATTCGCCTATGTATGCGTTTACTAGGCAAGCTAGTGGCCACGTTCGAGGCGGTACCTTACGCTCAGAGCCACACTCGCATCCTACAAGCGGCCATTCTGACAGCATGGAGCAAGAAGGCACAGGCCTTGGAGTTTCCGTTGCCACTATCAGCAAGAGTCCGGCAAAGTCTGTGCTGGTGGTTAAACCCTCAGAACCTGCTAAAGGGAAGATCTTTCAGTCCCATAGCCTGGAAGATAGTGACCACAGATGCCAGCCTAAAGGGCTGGGGAGCGGTCTTGGATGGTTGCACTCGCCAAGGTACTTGGGCAGAGGCGGAGAGGCGGTTGCCCATCAATATCTTGGAGCTCAGAGCTGCTCGGCTAGCCCTCGAGGCTTGGACATCCAAATTACAGGGGTTCCCGGTGAGGATTCAATCGGACAATGCCACGGCTGTAGCATATATAAATCACCAAGGGGGAACCAAGAGTCAATCAGCTCAGAGAGAGGTGAGCTCGATTTTCCTGTGGGCAGAGACTCATGTGCCCTGCATATCGGCAATATTCATTCCCGGGGTGGACAACCTGCAAGCGGACTTCTTGAGTCGTCAGACTCTGTCGCCAGGGGAATGGTCTCTGCACCCGAAAATTTTTCAGATAATCTGCCAGAGATGGGGAATACCGGACGTGGACGTCATAGCATCAAGATTCAACAAGAAACTAGACAGGTTCATATCCCGTACTCGGGACCCTATGGCCTGCGGAGCCGATGCATTGGTTTGTCCTTGGCATCAGTTCAAACTTCTATATGCCTTTCCCCCGCTACAATTGCTACCCCGCCTGTTACGCAGGATCAGGGTGGAGCACAAACCAGTCATCCTGGTAGCTCCAGCATGGCCCAGGAGGGCATGGTACTCACTAATCCTAAAGATGGCAGTGGGAGAACCTTGGACGCTTCCTCTACGGCCAGATCTACTCTCACAAGGCCCGATCCTACACCCTGCATTACGGCGTCTAAATTTGACGGCCTGGCGGCTGAATCCCTGATTCTCAGTAGTAGAGGCCTGTCTAGGCAGATAATCTCTACCCTGATCAGGGTTAGAAAGCCGGTCTCCAGGGTGATTTATTACAGGGTCCGGGAAGCCTATGTAGGCTGGTATGTGTCGAAGAAATAGCTTTCCCGCAAGTATACCTTTGACCGAGTGTTAAATTTTCTCCAGCTAGGAGTGGTGGCCACCCACTCGCTGGGTGAGACCTTCTTACAGAGGGTCTTACGTATTAATCCTCCGGGTATGTCACCACTTTGCCGTGGGACTTGAATCTTGTTTTTCATAAGGACGAGGTGGTTCTCCGTCCTCATCCTCCCTTTCTACCAAAGGTTATATCCAGTTTTCACCTAAACCAGGATTTGGTACTATCATCCTTTCTTCCGAAGCCTACTTCCAGAAGGAAGGGTTGCTGCATACCTTGGGTATTGTCAGGGCCATGAAGGTCTATCTTAGAGCTACAGAGAAGTTTCGGAAAACAGATGTGTTGTTCATTTTTGCCAGATGGGCCAAGAAGGGGCAGGCAGCTGCAAAATCCACCCTCTCGAGATGGATTAAACTATTAATTATTCAGGCCTACAGCTTGAAAAGGTTGCCTCCTCCGTTGTCGGTAAAGGCTCATTCTACCAGGGCCATGGGCGCCTCCTGGGCAGCACACCACCAGTTCTCTATGGCTCAAGTATGCAAGGCGGCAACCTGGTCTTCAGTCCACACGTTCTAAATCCTACCAGTTGGACGTAAGAAGGAATACTGATACAGCCTTTGGGCAGGAAGTGCTGCAGGCTGCGTTTTAAGACCCTCAGAATCGGGGGCACCCTTGAGTTAAAAATTTAAATTTAAATTTTATTTCTCGACTAAGTTGGATTTATTATTATTATTTGAGTTTATCTCTGAATTAAATCCTTTTGGGAAAATGTCTCCCTCCCCTCATTAAAGCATTGCTTTGGGACATCCCACATAGTAATGAATATGCCGCTCTGTGTCCCGTGATGTACGATAAAGAAAAAGGGATTTTTAAATACAGCTTACCTGTAAAATCCTTTTCTTGGAGTACATCACGGGACACAGAGCTCCCACCCCTCTTTGGGGACCATTTTGGGAGGCATACTGCTTGCTACAAAACTGAGGTACTCCTCCTATGGGAGGGGGTTATATAGGGAGGGGACTTCCTGTTTGAGATTGCCAGTGTCCATCACCTGAAGGTACTCCATATAACCCACATAGTAATGAATATGCCGCTCTGTGTCCCGTGATGTACTCCAAGAAAAAGATTTTACAGGTAAGCTGTATTTAAAAATCCTTTATATATATATATATACATACATACACACACGCACACATTAAGGGCATGGTGGTTGAATTCAGCATATGAATATGAAGATGTTCAACATATCCATTACACTCTGTAACGAGCGATCGCGCCCCGCCGGGCACGCGCCCTGGATCAGGGATGAGCGTGCGCGCGCCCCTTTTGGCTGCTGGGAGAGATGACATATAGCTACGTGATCTCGCCCAGCAGAGCCGACCTGCCGCCGTATAACTGCGGCGGTTGGTCGGCAAGCAGTTAAGGGATTGACAAACTCCTATTGCTGTGACCGTAGGTTGTGCTACTGCACCGGCCATGACAAACTAGGCTTTAAGCAATGACTCCAGCCTCTTAGCTGGATCCTTGAACACCTGAACATTGTCCACCGGACAAGTAAGACTTTTATTCAGGGAAGAAACAGCAGCGTCCACTGCTGGCACACTCCATTTTTTTTGTGAATTTCTCCTCCATAGGATAAAGTTGAGAAAATCTCTTAGGAGGAATAAAATGCCTGTCTGGATGATCTCGGTCAGCATAAATAAGCCGTTCCAGCAACGGGTGCATAGGGAAAGCATGGGAGCCCTGAGGCGGCTTCAGAGAACCCAAAGAGGAGAAGGGATCTTCAGCCGCCTCTGCTAAACGGACTGTCTCAGTGAGTGATTGCTAATTCAATCTCTGAGACTGTGAAGCTGAGAAGGGTTCTTCTGAGGCTGAATCCTCAAATGAGGAACCATCCTCCTGCCCTTCTAGCGGACAGTTTCTGTGTCCCTTGGATCAGTGTCTGTGTCCCTCTGACAGCCACCAGAACACACACACAACCCTGAAACTTTATAAGAAGCAGCCGGTCCACGCCTGCGAGTAAAAAAACCCATACTTATGTCCTTTGAAGAAGGATGTCTGTTTGGTGAGTCAGTTAACACATTCTCTTCAAAGATGTCACAGGTGAAAAATGTCCATCCACAGCAAAATACTTTTAAACCCCCCCCCCCCCCCCCTCCTCAAAATGAAGATGTCCTATCTCACTCCCCAGGCTTCATCTTCAAGCCAAAACTTGAAGGCTGAAGTGTGTAAGTGCTTCATTTGCAGAGGTCCAAGCACCCCTGAAGTTGATGACAGTGAGTGCAAGGCTCAAAAAAGCATGGGTACTGGTTAGGCTGGTAGTGCTTGACTGGTTGGTGTATCCACTGGATGGCAGAGCACAAAGGGCACCAGGGTAAAGGAGCAGGTTGTATTCAGCATCTGGTCCCTTATGGCATGTGCAGGATCAGTTGGCAAGGAGGTACTGAAAGTAGGTGAGTGCGGTCTAGGCCAAGCTGAGATCATACAGGGAAAGGGAAACAAGATGCAAGGTCAGGATCCAAAGCCAAGGTCATGCACAGAGGTATAGAGGGCAAGGCAGAACTGTAACCAGGATGCAGGCTAAAGTCATACACAGTGGGAGGTCAAACAGAAGAGCACACGGGAGTGGAAAATCATCCAGCAACTTCTCATGGCAGCTCACTTCCTTAAATAGGGCATTTAAAGCCAGTTGTATGACCATGTGCATGCACGTCAATGTGTGCACTGTGCGTCTACACACATTTCACTGCAACGAGCACCCATGCAAGATACTGGTGGAAGTATGCACACCTCAGTGCTGAGTTATACCCTAACAATGCATCCCATCCTGATGGGTAGCCTCCAGATGCCTATTCAAACTAACTTATCTGCATATTTGTTTAGCAAAATCTCGTAGGAGTCTATGGGTGTGTGTTTTGTCTTCTGGTTTCCACAAATGTTCTTCAGGAGCATAATCATTCCTTTTAATGAGGTATTGGATTTTTTCTAATTTTTTTTGCAATCCAGGATTGATTCCCCTTTAAACTCAACATTTTCTCCCACTGTTATTGGTGGGGGGGGGCATCCCTTCCAGGAAATAGATCTGGGGTGACTGGCTTGCGTAAAGCTGGCCATAGAAGGAACGATTTTCTGGTTGCAGGAAAGAAACTTGCTTGATTCCCCTATCACCACAGTCAGAGTTGATGAGTGAATCCCTCCAGTGTCTCAGTTGTGTTCTCCTGACAAGGGGGGGGGGGGGTTTGGTGGGGAAAGTAAATACATTAATTACTGCCAGCAGCTATAATGGCCCCTAGCAATAATCACATTTAAAATATCTTGACAGGCTGGTTGTACCCAAGTTGATCGATCAACTTGGGTACATTCATCCTGGCCATACATGGTTCGAATTGCGGCCGGCCCCTCGTGAAGCAGCCAAGATTCCAACTGTCTATTGCTGACTTGGAGATGTTGGATACTGGATGGATCTTGAAGGACTCTAGAAGCAACAGTTCATAGGACACATGATTAATTTCCCTTTTCACTTCAAATGTGTCTTGTGCCAATTTTACGTGATGAGCAAGAGAGCGTCAGATTAGCTGTAGACAGCCAGACTTTATCTCTGTCTTTCAAAACCAGGTTCCCCCTCTTCCTGTCATAGTACTTCTTGTTATCCTCCTACACTACTTGCATGGTGTCTTGACGTACCTGTAAGTTGATCTGAGAGAAGGCAAGCCTATCTTGGACCACATGAACTGCAGTCTACTGAATTACTTCTGGCAGGAAAGAAGGGTGGAACCCATAGTTAACCCAGAATGAGCTTTGGTTAGTAGTTGTGTAAACTAAATTATATGCAAATTATGTGAGTGGAAGTAATGAGGCCTGTTCATCCTGTGAGAAGGCTAAAAAACATTGGAGGTATTGCTCCAGAGTTTGATAGGTTATGTCAGGCCATTGCTTTCCAGGATGATAGGCAAAGAAAAACAAACTTCAATTTTCAAACCTGTGCAAAGGTATTTGGAGGCAAATGTGTATTCCCGTCTGAAATTTATGTTACTAGGTATTCTGTGTAGGTGTACTACATCCCTGATGAAGGTATGTGCTGTATCCGAAGCTGAGGTCGTACCAGTCATTGGCACAAAATGTTACTTCTTGGTCAGCTGATCAATGACAACCAGAATGGTGGAATTCCTTTCTGAGAGAAGTAGAAAACTATGGTTACATAAGTAGTAGAGGAATACTTGCAGAAGTGGAAAAAACAATGTATATCAACTACTGCAAAACAACGATAGGGGATCCATGACCAATAAGTATATGTGTATAATAAGTGATGTGCGCTGTTGTGAACTGAAGTGTAACCAATGTGTCACAAAATAATAAACATACTTGAAATGTAAAGGCAATAATAAAGGGTGTGCACAAGGTGACAGTGTGAACCAAACGTGCAAATAAACGCTTCAAATAACAGATTCCTTACAATCAAGCAAATAAATGATTTGCACAACAAACCAGATTTCATGTATAACAAACGTGGGTGGTTAGTCAATCGATGCTCATCAAGCTGATCGACGTACACTAAACAGTGAAGTGAAAATGTGGCAAGTCTCTAATTCAGTCTTCTTAGGATTAAGAGAAAAAAACGGTGAAGTGTAGTGCTGCAGTCTTAACCGTGCAAACTGATATAAACTGGTGTCTCTTCATTCCATTCAATGACACCGCTGTGTGAAGTGGCCTCTCCCCTTGCTGCTTGCTTTAAGGTAACCGCATAGGAAAACCAGTGGTTGTAATAGCTTCCGGGGGTCTTTATATAAATGGCTGGTGGTTTGAGAAAATCGCGATTTTTTTTTTCTCCTTTCAGGGCCTTCCCAAGAGTTCAGGGTAGTCCCAAGAATCAATGCTGGGTAGTGGACGATGATTCCTCTATAATGTAATCTCACTCTCGCCCAAAAGGGAAAGGGGATGTAGAGATAAGAAGGGGGATGCCATAAAGTGTAGTATGTAATAAAATATTTATTTGATAAAAACAAACACTATAACGCTCACATTAAGCAAGATGGAACACAATACATCATCCACTGGCACCAAGCGTCGTTCCTACATCACTTCCTGTGTGCCTGTCAGCCAATCCCAATGCGTATCGTCAGTCACGTGACTTCATCAAGGGATCCCCTGATCTGTATCGTCGCAGTCACGTAACTTCATTGGGATTGGCTGACAGGCACACAGGAAGTGATGTACACCTTAATCGGTTGTATTATTGCCCCATTTGAGCTACTTCTAGGTGCAGCAATTTCTTTTGGCTAAATCTTCCTCTATCTCAATTAGAACTGGAATCTGTCCGACAATAAATTAATAAAAACCAAGAAAAAGGATTTGTCCCCCCTCATCTTCCACAGGGGCTGGAATCTTCTATGTGGAAAGAAAGGATAACTCCCTTCGACCTTGCATACTCTAGATTACTGAGAGATCTATAAAATCACCTTCAAGAACCGTTAGCTGCTCCCGGTTTGCAAGCTTTTTCAGAGGTTCTGGTCAGTCCAGATCTTTACTAAACTGGACTTATGAGCGCTTATATAAAATGTATATTATGTATATAAATTTTGTTCACATCAGAGAGGGTGATGAATGGAACTTTTATGTACTTTGTAATGAAGTTTGGTCTCTGTAATGCCTCAGCCACTTTACTACCTTTTGTAAACAATATCTTAAAAGAATATCTTGACTCTTCCTTATTGTTATATTCTTGAGGATGTCCTGATCTTCTGAGCTTCACTAGAGTTATACCAACTCCATGTGAAAAAGGTGTTAAGACCACACGGACTGTACATTAAGGTCGAAAAATGCAAATTTGAGAAACAATCTATCCAGTTACAGGGATAATCTTTTGCATGGTCAGGATCACCATGGATCCCCAATGAGTATCAGCCAATCTTGAATAGCCACTTACCACTGACAAGAAGGGCATCACATTTTTTGTTGGCTTTGTTTATTTCTACCGCAAGTTCATAAAGGGCTTTTTTGCTAATTTTGCCCTAATCAAACAACTTACACACCAGCATCCCAAAGTTCCACTGGTCTCAAGAGGCCCAATTTGGATTTCAAAAAGTTAAGACTTATCCACCTCCGCTCCATTGCTCCAACACCCTGACCTGTACAGAAGTGATGCATCTGAAACCGCAACTGGAGCAATACTTTCACAGCACCAAGGCCTGAAGGCCATACTCCATCCTATGGCTCACTTTTCTTAGGAGATGAGTCGAGCTGAAATAAATTATGCCAGTTATTGAGAGTTACTTGCAATTACTTCTGAATTGAAGGAATTGAGGTATCTACTGGATTTGCTCTGCATCCTAGGTCTTTTTTGTGACCAGGTCAAAGCATGGGGACTAATGAAACCTTTGCCTGGTCCAAGCTGTCCATGGAAAATAATCTCCATGGACTTCATTGTGAACCTACTTCCCTCAGAACAAGAAAATACCCTCCAATGGATGTCTCATCATTCAGTCTCTATTTTTAGCGGCGATTTACTGCCAATTTTGCGGCGCTATTCAGCCACTAGCGGGGCGGTTTTACCCCCGCTAGCGGCCGAGAAAGGGTTAAAAACCGCCGCAAAGCACCTCTGCAGAGGTGCATTGCCGGCGGTATAGCCGCTGTGTCCGATTGATTAAAATGGGCAGGAGCGGTATACACACTGCTCCAAAGATGCGGCTAGCAGGACTTTTTTTACCGTCCTGCTAGCGGGCTTTCACACTGGATACACAGCAGCAGCTGTTTAGGGTCGGTTTGCAGTCGCTATTTTTAGTGCAATAGTGCCTGCAAACCGCTCCAGTGTGAAAGGGGTCTTAGGAGTTTGACTTTCATTACTTGAACATGGTGAAGGTCAGGATATACTTGTTTTCCACTGCTCCTTTCTGTATAATTGACTCACTCTGTGTTATTACAGAGGGTTCTCCCGGGTTACATCCCAGATCTATTCTATTAGGGTATAGGAGCCCCTGTTGCCTGCCACCTTTTACTCTACCAGAGCAGCCTTTTTAGCATCAGCATTTTATCTCCCAGGTGTACAAGAATGCTACTTGGTCCTTAGCTAATGGCAGTTCTAAGTACAAGATCTTAGTGTCTTCCTTTTTTAGGGACTACAGGGGACTGTTGTCCCTCCCAAATAATGCTGGAAGATAAAATAATATTTTTTGTTCTCTGTAAGGCCCCATGCACACGCGATTTTCGCACCGCCACATTGTCCACAATGCAATGCAAGCAATTTGTTTTGTTTTTATATATTTTTTAATTTGCCATCATTTTGTGAGATTTCTAATGTAAAAAAATAGGTCACCTTTAAAAACGCTTAACTAAATCGCGGCAAAACGCCGGTACCACATTTATCCGCGTTTTGCCTCTGAAATGTGGAAACCGTTTGCGTCTGAACCCATTTTTTTGCTTCTGGAAAAACTAGGTTAAACGCAACTGCCTAAAAACGGCAATAAACGAGACTGTGTGCATGGACACATAGGATAACATTAAAGGGGTTGTAAAGGAAAAAAAAATTTCATAATAAGCATCCTTTACCTGCAGACATTCCTTTTTTCACTTCCTCATTGTTAGTTTTTGCTCAGAAGTTGCTCTATTTCTTCTCTGTTCTGTTCACTTCCTGCTTGTCACTCACCACCATGAAGGGAGGCTTTACTGCGCAAACCAGGAAGTAAATGAGAGAACAGAAACTAGAACGCCGGAGGTGATTATAGATGAAGGAATGTAATAGGTATTTACTCGTTTTTTAACAGAATCATTACACTATTCTGTCTGTCTACCTTGCAGACATTAATTTTAGGCAAAAAAATGTTTTCCTTTGCAACTCCTTTTAAATGTGTTCAGGGGCACTTGAAAAAAGTGTCCAACTGCCTCTGAACACGTGTTTAACAGCGTCTGGTGTGCATGGGGCCTAAAAATCTATTTATTTTCTACTTTGCAAGAGACTAATTTATATGCCATTTCCTGTGAAAATTCATAATAACTTTTTCTTATACTGTATATATATGTTGATATTGTATAGCTTACGATTATGTTTTTGACACTAGCAATGGTGCAGAAACTGTACCTAATGAGGTAAGCACTGTTAGATTATAGTCCTTTTTAGTCGGTAGTAATATATTGAACCCCGGTTTTGAAGAATCTTTTCTAAAAAGTGCGTGGAAGTTGTGAATGACAGATAATATTGCACGCTTTCCTTAGTCCTTTTAATTCTTAGTCATTCTATTTTCCAGGTGGAATGTTTTCCAAGACAGAAATGTCAGAGGTACTGACAGAAATTCTGAAGGTTGATCCAAACTTTGACAAAGATAAGTTCTTGCAACTATGTGAGAAGGATATAATACCAAACATATTGGAGGTATAACCATAATCTTTCTCCATCTTTCCTAATTTTGCACTCCACTGTAACATTAAAATGGTTGTATATTCTCTCATGTACCCAGTGAAGCCAATACCTTCAGGTGATACACAGAGATAAAACAAATCCTCCTACATAGGTTTTACTTATTTATCTGCAGTCTTCTTTTCCAAGGAGGAGTGGGTGGAGAGCAGAGGAACTCCACACTGCACAGGAACAAAGGAAGGATACAGAGCTGTGTTCTGAATAGATAAGCTATGTGCTGAGCTCCCTCCCCCATCACAAATGTATCTCTAATGTCAGGAAAACTTCTTGAATAACTCATGCTGATAACAGGGGAATGAAGCACCAGAGCGAAATTACACTTAGAGCTTTGGATATGGACAAGTAAATGCTACAGATATACCGTATGTGCTTTGTTCAGATTTCATGACTGAGGTTTACAACCACTTTAATAAAATCTAATTTAATTTAATTTAATTTAAATCTAATCTATTTTATTAATTTTATTAATCTAATTTAATTTAAAATAAAATCAATTTAATAAAATAAAATAGAGATGTTCGCCGCCCGAGCGGTGTACGAGGATGGCTTCGATCTGAGGTGAGTATTACATAATGAGCTAATATGCTATGCATACTAGCTCATTATGCCTTGTGTCTTGCGAGTAGTAGTTTTTTTTCCAAGTGGGTTTACTTCATCTTTAAGTGGTTCTAAACCCTTAAGGTTTGTAACCTTAATGCATTAAGGTGAAAAACCTTATGTGCTGCAGCTGGCCCCCAGATCTCCCCTTTTCCTTACCTTGGCCTATTCAATCCAGTGATGTGCACAAGCGCAGCGGCTCCCACCGTTCTCTCCCCTCATTGGACAGATTGAGAGCAGTGGAAGCAGTTGTCTCCTGCTGCTGTCAATCAAATCTGGTGGTGTGGCCAAATCCAAGGGACTTTCCCTGGGGGCACACCGATAAAGAGGAGGGGCCTGGAGCGCGCCAGCGGTGGACCCCAAAAGAAAATCAGGGCTGCTCTGTGCAAAACCATTGCACAAAGCAGGTAAGTATAGGCATGTCATGTAAAAAAAACATAAAACAAAGCTTTACAACTACTTTTAAGCATTAAAGCTAAACTCTGGGATAAAAAAACAAACCATTGTAGTGGGGCTCTGTAAATGCTCATCAGGTCTAGGGGTAGATGCATAAGGTGTAAAACTCCCACTGCTTCTCACTCCAGCAGGCTTCCGCCACTCATCTCTTCTCACAGATGATCCAGGTCGTCTGGTCCTGGCTGTGTTCGCATGCAATGTAGTACTTTTGGTCCTGCAGTGTTTGACATACCAGTGAGCTACTGTCTGGAACACTGTAGAGCAGAGGCTTTAGGGGAACTTTATCCTTTGTTCTTTGGAAGGACTTTGAATTCAAAGCCTAGAATATAAATATATATATATATATATATATATATATATATATATATATATATATATATATATATATGTATTGGCCTCGCTTCTCTCCAAGCTGAGAGAGAAGGAATTGGGAAGTTAACCCCTGCTATTAAACTGTCATCTGCCGAAGTCTTTGTGTCCAGAAGAGGCTCTAAACTTGAATTGTTCAATGGCACAGAGCAGTGCTTATCGATCAAAGGTTGGGAGTTTAACCAATTCATGGCTGCAATCTAGACAAAAGCTCAGCAACATATTTTACATTTTGCTTTGAATATAGTAGAGAATGGTTTGAGAATCTTTCAGGCTTTAGTACAGTGATAACAGCTTAGACCTTTTAGCAATGTTTTTGTTGCTAACTTTGCCTTCTTGTCCTGTTGACAAGACAGGCACCCACTTGCACAGGCATCACAGGATCAGAAAGTGAGTAAAAATATATCCAATGTGGTCACAGGTAGAAATAAATAAAATGAAAACCCTTGCAAATTGCTCTTTCCCACGTAATCCAGAAATCTTTTTGGTAAAGTTACAGTTCTGAGGTATGCTTCCATGTGCTGTGGGAACATTAATCAACATTCTACATTTGAGTTACTAGTACTAGTTAGGAGACCATGCAATCACTGACACCTGCGGGTCTTACGATCGAGAACCATACAGTGTGTTTTCCAATAATGTGATCATCATGACAACAAATCATTGTGATAAACATGCAGGCTTATGTGTTTACAAACATCCATCTCTAGCCTGCAGATGGCTCTTTCTCTCCCATTGTCTCGCTCTAAATACAAATTACATGTTTAATAAAAAAAACTGTGTAAAATAATAAAAAGCATGAGCAGGATATTTATTAAAACAACCTACCAAATAATGCCCTCAAAGCATATGACAGGGCAAGATAAAAAAAAATGCAGTATATCGCTGCAAAAGGTTCACATTTCCCTACCTTTTCAGCCCTGCGAGTACATAAAAATTCATGTTGCTCTACCAGAAATGCACTTGGCTCCTAACTCCTGTTGGCTAGTTCACACCAGATGCAGTTCCTTGCACTTTTTTTCTGTAGAAGTGCTAGTTCGCACCAGGTGCAGTTACGTGTGCTTTTTTCTGCTCTAAAAATGCATGCAGTGTTTTCCATGTATTCCAATGGCTATAGTTCACACCAATGCAGTCAGTTTCCGGTGCAGAAAAAAATAGTAGAGCATGCTGCATTTTTTCTGCACAGAACTGTACTGAAACATAGCAAATTTTATCAAAACTGCAACTGCGTGTAGTGTGAACTGGTAAGCAAAAACTGATCTGGAGCGTATCCAGAGTGCATATTTTTGTGGCGTGAACTGGCCGTAAAAATGCATGCACAGTGTTCTCCATGTTTTCCAATGGCTCTAGTTCACACCAGTGCAGTCAATTCCAGTCAGTTTCTGCACCGGAAACTAACCTGGAACTGACTGCAGTGGTGTGAAATAGAGCCATTGGAATACATTTTCTCTGCACTAAAAATGCATCTGGTGTCCACTGCCCCTAAGGCCAGGTTCACACCTATGCGAATTGAGTGCGGCTTAAACCGCATCCAATTCACAGGACATTTCAAAATACATTGTTTTCAATGAGGCTGGTTCACATATGTGCGATGCATTCGCACTGCGCATTGCCTCCAAACCGTGTGCGTTTTTTTATGTCTTGCGGTGCTGCTCAGGTGCGAATTCAGTCCCAATATCTTCTATGGGTACGCGTCTAATTCGCAGATGTGTTCAGTTCTCTTCAGAAATTTCTCTCATTCAGCTCAATACACTTCTCCCCCACTCTCCTCTCACCTGGAACTTCTCCCAGGTCTCCAAATTCGCATCTAAAACATTGCTAATCTGCTGAACACTTCTCTTATCTCTCTGCAGAGATAAGAGAGCTGAAATTTGCACAGCACTAGTGTGATTCCGGCCTTAGTGGTCAGCCCTATCTAGCTGGCCTTTGCTAAACTACTCAAACCCTCCCCTCCTATATTTCCACAACATTGGCACTGGTTATTCTGTAGTCCAAGGTAAAAACTAGAATGACGAATTGGACTTTTTGAGAAAACATAAGATATGTACACAGAGCACGAGAAAGCTCTGAATATTTGATGATCGACAGGTTTGTTTGGCACATATCGAACAAATATAACACACATATTTCAACATCATATTTAACAGACCAAAATATAAGAAAAAAAGGATGTTCATTACTAGAGTTTACCTGCACTTTAAAAACAATGTCGAGTGTAAATGTAGTTAGAAATGGTTCTTTTCTATTATGTTCTTACCAATTCCAGTTATGTATATTTTTCTATATATTTTTTGTTAAGATACATTAAAAATGTCCTTGATTTGAGAAAAAAAAAGGTAGACATATTTGTCATGGAGTTATTGTCAAGTTGATACACTGCTAAATTTGGTCTTCAAATCTATGCAACAATGATCTGTCATGAAAGGGTTAAATGAGTTGTAAAGGAAAAAAATGTTTTGCCTAAAATTAATGTCTGCAAGGTAGACAGACAGAATAGTGTAATGATTCTGTTAAAAAACGAGTAAATACCTATTAAATTCCTTCATCTATGTCCCCTCCGGCATTCTAGTTTCTGTTCTCTCATTCACTTCCTGGTTTGCATCGCTCGTTCATGTAAGAACTACATTTCCCAGTATGAATTGCGGCACACCCAGTAATTCACACCTCCTTGAAGTCTCTAACACGTAGAGAGCATCCTGCCACACGGATGTAGTTCCCAGGAGGGGGTGAGCACGTTACTGACCGCCGCAGTAAAGCCTTCCTTCACGGTGGACAGTAAAATCAGACAAGCAGGAAGTGAACAGAACAGAGAAGAAATAGAGCAACTTCAGAGCAAAAACGAACAATGAGGAAGTGAAAAGAGGAATGTCTGCAGGCTTATTATGCTTATTATGAAAAAAAAAAATCCTTTACAACCCCTTTAAAGCAGCACTGGTATTCCTAATAAATTTTCTTTGGAACATTTTTTTTTTTTTTTTTTTTACAGTATATGCGGCTATATGTATTTTTGTAATATAGTTGATGCTTTTTTTTTTTTTTTCCTAGGCTATGATCAGAGGTGATCTTGATGTTCTTAAAGACTGGTGTTATGAAGCAGTAAGTTTGGAATTTTACAAATATTTAAAGGGCAAAAATGGTAAATAAAGAAAAAATAATATAGCGTGTACAATTGCGATACAAGTCATATTGTAATTGAATGTTATTAAAAAATTACCTTTCTTTTTTTTAATCTACAGCTGCTGTAATTTTCTATAAATGTAATGCAATATGGCTACGTGGAGTTGTTCTGTACACAGAATGTGTACTGGCCACTCCCCAGAAACATAATTTCATGCTTGTGTGATTGGCTCACCAGTTTTACCAGAAGTCTGCCCAAGATACAAGTCAGATTTCAGGCATTACCTGCAATAAAATTTTAAATTTTTGGTGAGAAATTTCCAATAGGAACACATCTAAAGGGATGCAGGTCCAGCAGCTTTCCTCATTAGTGCCCTGCAGGTGCCACAGCCAACTGAAAATTATGAAACTACTCACATTAGACTCACTTAGCGCAGAGGCACAGACAAACACACTTGGATTTCTTCAGAATAATAAAAGGTAGGAATCTGCAACAAAGGTTGTTATAATCCTTGCAATGTACAGTACATATATCACCCAGGGGGGAATGTTTTTGTTTTTTTTAACAAAAGTGGAATTATGCTATAAATCAGGGGTCTCCAAACTTTTCAACAGGAGGGCCACATTGAAGATTTTACAAGTATTCGGGGGCCGGAAAAAAAAATCAGTTATGTATTAAATTAAATGTATATATTTTACATGGATCGTTTTTGTAATCAGCATGATATGACTGAGAACAAAAGAGAAAAAACTTTAGCAAAACAACGCAAAGACATTCAAAATAAACTTGGGCCTTTAATTTTAGTCGAAGTAAAATAAAATCAGTCTGCAACTTTCAACACAGATCTGGCAATTTTGTGTAAACAGCAAAACATAATGCAAAGAATTTTGTGCTTCAGGTTCACAAAACAAAAAACATGTTTACAAATTCAATGTGAACGATGGAGCTGATTTTTTAATTTCAAAATGTCACTGTACTGAGGTTTCAGGCTTGAGGAGCCAATTATTAGGATGGACTTCAAATGATCATCCGATAAATTTGCTCGATATTTGGACTTGACATACTTCATTTTTGAAAATGTTTGTTCGCACAGGTATGTTGTACCAAAGACTGACACAAGTCTACGAGCAAATTGCTTCAAATTTGGAAACTGCTCAGGCTGCAAAGATTTATAAAATTGGATCAAATTTCCTTCTTTATATTTGTCTTTCAGCATGTCATCTGATTGTAGGTCAATAATTTCCAATTGAAACTGACTTGGGAGTGTTTCAACATTGCAGTCAAATGGATTTTGAAACAGTTTTATATCATCTGCTCTACCATCAAGATCAGAAAATCGCTCCCGAAATTGTTTTTGCAAGCCCTGAATGATTACAGTTGCAAATGAAGAAGGAAATTCTGTTTTGCTCTCTTTATGAAATTTTTCACAACATGGAAAATGAACCAAATTATGGTCTTTCACCTGTCCTTCAAAAAGCATGAGTTTTGCCCTGAATGACTTGACATGCACAAATAGGTCACAAATCAAATTGGTTTCACCTTGCAATTTCAGATTCAGTTGATTCATATGGTCTGTCAAATCTGCAAAAAATGCCAATTTCCAAAGCCAGTCAGTGTTTGACAAAAGTGGGTCGGGTCGATTTTTTTCTGTTAGAAATGAATTAATTTCTTCTCTGAGGTGAAAGAAGCGTGATAGAACTGTTCCACAACTAAGCCATCGAACTGCTGTGTAGTAAGTCAAGTCAATGTACTTTGAGTCAATTTCTTTTAGAAAATCACGAAACTGGCGATGATTAAGCCCATGAGATCGAATAAAATTTACTACTGAAACAACAGGTTTCAGAACACAAGACATATCCAGATATTTTCCACACAATGCTTGCTGATGGATAATGCAATGCAGGAACATGGGCTTTGAGAATCCACCAACCTCGCAAGTTTTCATTATTTGTCCAACTAAACCTTTCTTCGCCCCAGACATGTTTTTTCCTCCATCAATTGTCACACATTGCAGTTTATTCCACTCCAGGTTATATTCCGTCACAGTTTTTTGCAGTTCTTTGAAGATGTCTTCTCCAGTTACTGTGCTGTGCATGCTATGCACTGATGCTAACTCTTGTGTGACATCAAATTCGCTGTCGACACCACGAATGAACACTAAAAGTTGTGATGTATCACACACATCAGTTGACTCATCAAGTGCGAGAGAATACACAAGAACATTTTTTGCTTTTTCTGCAATTTGATTAACTATATTGCTTCCTATATCGTCAATTCTACGAGCAATAGTATTAGGTGCAAGACTTATAGTTTTGAACAAATTAGCTTTTTCTGGGCATAACTCTTCCACTGCTTCCATCATACACTCCTTAATAAGATCTCCGTCCGTGAATGGTTTTCCTCTTTTAGCCAAGGCATAAGCAACTTTATAACTGGCCCGAGTTAAAGCTTCATTTTCACTTTTCTTTTGCGTAAATAGAGCTTTTTGGGAAAGCAAATTGCGTTGCATCAATTGAAATTTTTCCGAACGCTGTTTTCCTGTGAATTTAGAATAACTTTGCTCGTGTTTTGTCTCATAGTGCCGACGCAAATTGTACTCCTTCAAAACTGCAACATTTTCATTGCATATGAGACACGAGGCTTTATCGCCCGCTTGTACAAAAAAGTACTTTAGGTTCCATTGCTCATTAAATATGCGGCATTCGCTGTCCACTTTTCTTTTCTTTTTTCCTTCCATAACTGAAGGAGATATCTGAACAAGGAAAAGATTTGAGAGTTTACGCTTACATCAGAGTCCTCATCATAGTCCCCCCTTATGTCTGTGCCATCCTCCAGATCCCCATTATATATGTATCTCAGATCACATCTGTGTCCCCATCAGAGTCTTCCACACGTCTGCGACCTCATCATAGCCTTCCACACGCCTGTGTCCCCATCAGAGCCTTCCACACGTCTGCGACCTCATCAGAGCCTCCCACACGTCTGCGACCTCATCATAGCCTTGCACGCGCCTGTGTCCCCATCAGAGCCTTCCACACGTCTGCGACCTCATCAGAGCCTTGCAAATGCCTGTGTCTCCATCAGAGCCTTGCACACGCCTGTGTCCCCATCAGAGCCTTGCACACGTCTGCGACCTCGTCATAGCCTTCCACACGCCTGTGTCCCCATCAGAGCCTTCCACACGTCTGCGACCTCATCATAGTCTTCCACACGTCTGCGACCTCATCATAGCCTTTCACACATCTGTGTCCCCTTCAGAGCCTTCCACACATCTGCGACCTCATCAGAGCCTTCCACACGTCTGTGTCCCCATCAGAGCCTTCCACACGCCTGTGTCCCCATCAGAGCCTTCCACACGCCTGTGTCCCCATCATAGCCTTCCACACGCCTGTGTACCCATCAGAGCCTTCCACACGTCTGCGACCTCATCATAGCCTTCCACACGCCTGTGTGTCCCCATCAGAGCCTTCCACACGCCTGTGTCCCCAACAGAGTCTTCCACACGCCTGTGTCCCCATCAGAGCCTTCCACACGCCTGTGTACCCATCAGAGCCTTCCACACGCCTGTGTCCCCATCATAGCCTTCCACACGCCTGTGTACCCATCAGAGCCTTCCACACGTCTGCGACCTCATCATAGCCTTCCACACGCCTGTGTGTCCCCATCAGAGCCTTCCACACGCCTGTGTCCCCAACAGAGCCTTCCACACGCCTGTGTCCCCATCAGAGCCTTCCACACGCCTGTGTCCCCATCAGAGCCTTCCACACGCCTGTGACCTCATCATAGCCTTCCACACGTCTCTGTCCCCATCGGAGCCTTCCACACGTCTGTCCTCATCGGAGCCTTCCACACGCCTGTCCCCATCGGAGCCTTCCACACGCCTCTGTCCCCATCGGAGCCTTCCACACGTCTGTGTTCCCATCGGAGCCTTCCACACGTCTGTGTCCCTCATTAGAGACTCCCCATCATCTGTGTCCCCATCAGCAGCGTCCCCAGCAATATCCCCGTCGCCACAGCCATGTCCCCATCACCACAGCCATGTCCCCATCACCACAGCCGTGTCCCCATCCCCACAGCCGTGTCCCCATCCCCACAGCCGTGTCCCCATCACCACAGCCGTGTCCCCATCCCCACAGCAGTGTCCACAGCAATATCCCCATCAGAACAGCAATGTCCCCATCATCGCTGATGGGGACACCGCTGATGGGGACACCCGTGTTCCTATCAGCGGTGTCCCCATCAGCACAGCGGTGTCCCCATCAGCACAGCGGTGTCCCCATCAGCACAGCAATGTCCCCATCAGAACAGCAATGTCCCCATCAGCATCGCTGATGGGGATGCCGCTGATGGGGACATTGCTGTGCTGATGGGGACATTGCTGTGCTGATGGGGACATTGCTGTGCTGATGGGGACACCGCTGATAAGGACACCATTGATGAGGACACCATTGATGGGGACACCCGTATCCCCATCAGCACAGCAATGTCCCCATCAGAACAGCAATTTCAGCATCAGCACAGCAATGTCCCCATCAGCGGTGTCCCCATTAGAAGCTGATGGGGACGCCGCTGATGGGGACATTGCTGTGCTGATGGGGACACCGCTGATGGGGACACCATTGATGGGGACACACGTGTCCCCATCAGCACAGCAATGTCCTCATCAGAACAGCAATGTCAGCATCAGCACAGCAATGTCCCCATCAGCGGAGTCCCCATCAGCAGTGTCCCCATTAGCAGCTGATTGGAACACCACTGTGTCCCTATCAGCGGTGTCCCCATCAGAAAAACAATATTCCCATCAGAAAAACAATATTCCCATCAGAAAAACAATGTCCCCATCAGCGGAGTCCCTATCATCGCTGATAGGGACACTGCTGATGGGGACGCTGCTGTTGGGGACATTGCTGTGCTGATGGGGACACCATTGATGTGGGGACCCGTGTCCCTATCAGCGGTGTCCCCATCAGCACAGCAATGTCCCCATCAGCACAGCAATGTCCCCATCAGCACAGCAATGTCCCCATCAGAACAGCAATGTCAGCATCAGCACAGCAATGTCCCCATCAGAACAGCAATGTCAGCATCAGCACAGCAATGTCCCCATCAGCACAGCAATGTCCCCATCAGCACATTGCTGTGCTGATGGGGACATCAGCAATGTCCCCATCAGCACAGCAATGTCCCCATCAGAACAGCAATGTCCCCATCAGAACAGCAATGTCAGCATCAGCACAGCAATGTCCCCATCAGCACAGCAATGTCCCCATCAGCACAGCAATGTCAGCATCAGCACAGCAATGTCAGCATCAGCACAGCAATGTCCCCATCAGCATCTGATGGGGACATTGCTGTTCTGATGGGGACACCGCTGATGGGGACACCCGTGTCACCCTTAAGCACAGCAATGTCCCCATCAACGATGTCCCCATCAGAACAGCAATGTCCCCATCAGCGGAGTCCCCATTAGCAGCTGATAGGGGCCACCACTGATGGGGACACTGCTGTTGGGGACGCGGCTGATGGGGACACCCGTGTCCCTATCAGCGGTGTCCCCATCAGAACAGCAATGGCCAAATCAGAACAGCAATGTCCCCATCAGAAAAAAAATATTCCCATCAAAAAAACAATATTCCCATCAGAAAAACAATATTCCCATCATGGGGACACCCACTGATGGGGACGCTGCTGTTGGGGACATTGCTGTGCTGATGGGGACACCACTGATGGGGACACCATTGATGGGGACACCCGTGTCCCTATCAGCGTTGTCCCCATCAGCACAGCAATGTCCCCATCAGCGGTGTCCCCATCAGCGGTGTCCCCATCAGCACAGCAATGTCCCCATCAGAACAGCAATGTCAGCATCAGCACAGCAATGTCCCCATTAATGATGTCCCCATCAGAACAGCAATGTCCCCATCAGCGGAGTCCCCATTAGCAGCTGATGGGGACACCACTGATGGGGACACTGCTGTTGGGGACGCGGTTGATGGGGACACCCGTGTCCCTATCAGTGGTGTCCCCATCAGAACAGCAATGTCCCCATCAGAATGGGGACGCTGATGGGGACATTGCTGTACTGATGGGGACACCATTGATGGGGACACCTTTGTCCCCATCAGCAGTGTGCCAATCAGCGGTGTCCTCAGCAATGTCCCCATCAGCACAGCAATGTTATCATCAGCAGTTTCCACATTAGCAGCGTCCCCATCATTGCTGATGGGGACGCCGCTGTGCTGATGTGGAAACCGATGATGGGTCACCGCTGATGGGGATACCCATGTCCCCATCAGCGGTGTCCCCAGCAATGTCCCATCAGAACAGCAATGTCCCCATCAGCAGTGTCCACCGCAACATCCCCATCAGCACAGCAATGTCCCCGTCAGCGGTGTCCCCAGCAGCATGTGTCCCCATCACCGCTGATGGGGACACCTCTGATGGGGACATTGCTGTGCTGATGGGGACATCGATTATGGGGTTACCGCTGATGGGGACATTGCTATCCTGATGGGGACACCATTGATGTGGACACCCATGTCCCCATCAGCAGTGTGCCAAACAGCGGTGTCCCCATCAGAACAGAATTGTCCCCATCAGCAGTGTGCCCATCATCGCTGATGGGGACACCTCTGATGGGGACATTGCTGTGCTGATGGGGACACCATTGATGGGGACACCCGTGTCCTCATCAACGGTGTCCCCATCAGAACAGCAATGTCCCCATCAGCACAGCAAAGTCCCCATCAGCAGTGTCCCCAGCAGCACAGCAATGTCCCCATCAGTATGTGTCCTTAGCAGCTTGTGTCCCCATCAGCGCAGCACAGCAATGTCAGCGTTCCCCATTGTGTCCCCATCAGCGTTGTGCAACACTTGCCTCCGCTGTAGCCGGCTTCTGCTCCTCTTCTTTTTTTTTTTTCTTCTTGGACTCCTGAGTCCCGACTCCCGCCCGCTGCTACACACGTGGATTTGTTATTTCAAACAGCGGGCGGGAAGAGGGGAGGTGCCGCACCTGTGACGTCACTGGTTGCCGGGACATCGGCGGTCCCAGCAGCCAATCAAAAAGCACAGCGTGACAGCATGGGCGGTTGTGCGGCTTTCGTTCCTGCAACCTGTCAGCTGCGGGCGGGCGCGGAATCGAACACACAACACAAGCGTGACAGCATGGGCGGTTGTGCGGATTTGGTTCCTGCAACCTGCCAGCTGCGGGCGGGCCGGATCGAACGCACAAGCGGGCCGGATGTGGCCCGCGGGCCGGGGTTTGGAGACCCCTGCTATAAATGATCAGTCCAATCTAAACTTAAAGGAGTTGTAAAGGTTAAAAAATGTTTTCCCTAAATAGCTTCCTTTACCTTAATGCAGTCCTCCTTCACTTACCTCATCCTTCGATTTTGCTTTTAAATGTCCTTATTTCTTCTAAAAAAATGCTCGCTTCCTGTTCTTCTGTCTGAACTCAACACCGTAATGCGAGACTTTCTTCCTGGTGTGGAAAAAGCCTCTTGAGGGGGGAGGGGGCGAGCAGGCAAGTCAGGACTCTCTCTACTTTGAAGATAGAGAAAGGAGCTGTGTGTTAGTGGGCGTCCTGACACTCCTGCTCGCCACCTCCCCCCTCAAGAGGCTTTCTCCACACCAGGAAGAAAGCCTTGCATTACGGTGTTCAGACAGAAGAACAGGAAGCGAGCATTTTTTTAGAAGAAATAAGGACATTTAAAAGCAAAATCGAAGGATGAGGTAAGTGAATGAGGACTGCATTAAGGTAAAGGAAGCTATTTAAGGGGAAAAAATTTTCCTTTACAACCCCTTTAAGTTTTTCAGTATACTACAGGAAGGTGTAAGTAACTGCTACATTTCCCTGCTCTCTGGTGTTTTAGAGCAGTGGTCCTTAAACTGTGGCCCTTTGCTTACTTTTATGAGAGAACCATTTCATTCACTGGTATCAACAACGAGGCATATTCTCCCCCCTCCCCCCACTGATCCCATTGAAGGAGCACAATTCCTACTAATAACACCAATGATGGGGCACACTTTCTCCCAATGACAAAAGCAATTAGGCCCAATGATGGGACACAATTTCTCCCAGTAGCACCAACTATAGGGCCCAATTCCTCCCACTGACACCAAAGATTGGGCACTGTTTTTTCCCACTGACGATCCGTTGCACCACTAATATCTAGGCATTATTTTGTTAGTCCCCTACAACCTTTTCTCCTATTTTGCATTGTAATGTGGATTCTATGTCTAAGTTGCAAAATTTATAAATAAACAGCTTTTAAAAAATTGCATAAATCTATCCCCTATTTTGTAGACGCTATAACTTTTGCGCAAATCAATCAATATACGCTTAATGCAATATTATTATTTTTTTGCCAAAAATATATAGAATACATATTCGCTTAAACTGATGAATACATATTTTTTTTTATATATATGCCTTATAGCAAGGTAAAAATATAGTTTTTTTTCAAAGTTGTCTGCCTTTTTTTGTTTATAGCTCAAAAAATAAAAACCACAGAGGTAATCAAATCCCACCAAAAGAAAGCTCTTTGTGGGGAAAAATAGACATCAATTTTATTTGGGTACAGCGTCACGCGTCAGCGCAATTGGCAGTTATAGAAACGCAGTGTCGTATTGCAAAAAATGGCCTGGTCATTAAAGTGTAAGTTTACCTTTGCAGAAAAATCTGTAAGGTAAACTTACACAAGGACCCCCCTCCCGTCACCGATGTCCTGGACCATGGCAATCTCCCTTCTGAGCTCCGGTAGTCTGCGTCAGGAGTCTGGGGCTTAGAAATCCTCTTGACATCCCCGTATTCTTCATAGCTGACCGGACGGGCTATGCGGCTGCTGATTGGTCGGTGCTGACCATTTAGAATGCTCTGAAACGTCCCTCCTGACGAGGTATGTTTTGGACATTCAGCTGAGGGTATTTCTAAGCCCCGGACTCCTGATGTGGATATCCGGAAAGGTCAATTATAAGGAGGTAAATTCTTTTGGTCCTTAACCACTTAAGACCCGGACCATTATGCAGGTTATAAGGACCTTGCCCCTTTTTGCAAAACGGCACTGCGTCGCTTTAACTGACAATTGCGCGGTCGTGTGACGTGGCTCCCAAACAAAATTGGCGTCCTTTTTTTCCCTCAAATAGAGCTTTTTTTGGTGGTATTTGATCACCTCTGCGGTTTTTATTTTTTGCGCTATAAACAAAAATAAAGCGACAATTTTGAAAATCAATATTTTTTACTTTTTGCTATAATAAATATCCCCCAAAAATATATAAAAAAACGTATTCTACCTATTTTTGGTAATACAAATCGCAATAAGCGTTTATCGATTGGTTTGCGCAAAATTTATAGCGTTTACAAAATAGGGATAGTTTTATTGAATTTTTATTAATATTTTTTTTTTTACTACTAATGGTGGCGATCAGCGATTTTTTTTTCGTGACTGCGACATTATGGCGGACACATCGGACAATGTTGACACATTTTTGGGATCATTGTCATTTGCTATAAAAAAAATTGCAGTTTAGGAGTTGACCACTAGGGGGCACTGTAGGGATTAAGTGTGACCTCATAGGTGTTTCTAACTGTAGGGGGCGGGGCTGGACGTGTGATGTCAGTGATTGTCTTTCCCTATATCAGGGAACACTGACACTGCCACAATGAAGAACGGGGAAGGTGTGTTTACACACACCTCTCCCTGTTCTTTAGCTCTGGTGACCGATCGCAGGAAACCGTTGGCGATCGGGTCCCGCGGGCGTGGTCACGGAGCTTCGGACCGTGGCGTGCTCGCGACCCCATGGCTGGGCCTTAAAGAGACACGTACAGGTACGTGCTTGTGCCCAGCCGTGCCATTCTGCCAACGTATATCGTCGGTAGGGGGTCCTTAAGTGGTTAAGTAGTTAGCCACCTCAATACCAGAATATTTCCAGACAGTTGTGGAAAAAATGAGATCACCTTGGAGTGTTTACTTTCCAAAAATGGGTGAATTTGGAGGGTGATTTATTTTAACTTAAACTAAGGGAATCTGATTTAATGGGAGTAGTTAGTCAAAATATCACAACACAGAAAACTGAACAATGTCCTGGTAATGAAGGCTAACGGATAAGAACATATTTTGTCCACACATCATGGATCTGTATCAAAGGTTCAAACATTTGGAGAAATTGCATCACAGATGCTTTTCAGTGCAGCGTTTTTAGGGTTTCAGGACCTCTTTGTCCCTCGAGAGGTGGAGAGCAACATTGGGGTCAATGCACTAACATTTACCACATGCGATAATGTGGCCACGTGACTCATTTGTGTCAAGTATTGCATGCAGTAAATTAAGTCCAATTCATCCAAAAAAAATATGATTTTGCGCTAGTCCAATTCCCGAACGGGACAGGAAATAAAAAAAAAAACTGCAATATTTAACACCAGGGTTTTGCTAGCAGTAACCATTGTGGTATTTCCTGCTTGAGAGAGAGTGTTGGTAGGGTTAGCAGCATTACCAGCGATGGAGGTTTTTGAATGCAATTTATTGCAATTTAACTTGCTCAGAAGGTGTCTGAGAAGGTGAAGTAAATTATGCAATATATATACTATACAATCTAATATAAACTATAAAACTATTGCATATATGTATTAACTTGTCTATCCCTATAAATTAGCTAGTGTATTACAACTCTGATAACCACAATAATGTAAAGTTAGGAAAGCACACACTGCTGCTAGTAAACAATATCTTATTTCCCAAGAAAAAAATAAATATTCTAACATCACACACTAAACAGCAGATATCTACAGAGCATATAACAACAACAAAAAACTCAAAGATACTTATCACATCCTCTAGATAGACTCGTTGGCAGGTCTCAAGGTGGTAAAAGAGAGCTCTTTGGTTGAAATAGCCCTTTTTAAAAACCTCAATCACTCCTCATCCAACCCCCCCATTGCCAGCCCAACTCGGTTTTTGGATAAATCAAAATGTACATGGGGCAGTATCTTGCCATATTGGCCTCTGGGGGCAGTATTGCCCATATCTCCATGATCTTGTTGATCTTTGTCATCAATTATTTTGGCAGCCATAGCTCTCTTTGAAGCTTGCTTGCAGAGTGGTTAATCTGTGATCCTCATGGTCAGATTGGTATTGTCATGCAAAGTTAGAGGCCTAATTGGTTACATTCCAACTTGGGGGCCATATGCCTATCATCCAGGGAGTGGGAATATCAGAAATTATATTAACTCATGTTGCCTTCCAACATATGCCGATTTGCGCCTTAAGGGCGCATATTGCCCTTCTTCAGACATGGCTCCTATTGAACAGTTCATAAATGTCTTGACGCCTGTCGCTTCCCAAAATGTTTCCGAACGGTCCATAATGGTCTTACCATGTTGCGCTTCTCAACATGTGCTTCAGAAACAGCTCCTATGGAACAGTCCATAACGGTCTTTCCAACACGTGTCGCTTTGACACACCAACATCATTCTTCTGTGACCGCTTCCATGTCACCATTCTGTGTCTTCTGTATCTTCTCCTTTCCGATATCTTCAGGACAGGGTGCAGTACAAGCAAGGGGTATCCATTCACTCACCATTCACCAGTACACACTCTGAGCAACATATCAATTAGCTTTCAGATAGAGTCTCAAAGAGGGCCTTTCGCACATTTTACTAGCCTAAAATACTTCTTTTATCACACTATACCCTTACATAAATCATCCCATTACCATAATATATACATATGACCCATCAAATTATGCATCCCACTCCCAACAACTCATCACTGTAGATACGGGTCGGGATTAGGCAGGTTCGCTCACAATGGCCTTTCCTAGCGCAATTCTGGCACGTCAGCAGTATTTCAGGCCTCTGAATTGGCAGCAAAGCCTCTAACTTGTATGAAGAGACCTTACCGTCAATTCGTCCCTCAACTCGCATATATAAGCGGGTGAGCTTCCTATATAAATTTTAAGTCTAACAACACATATAAATCTGCAACAATGACAAATCCCACAAAATTCCATCCCAGTGCCTGGATTTCAGTGACCATGCCCGGGGTATATCATGCACCTCTAGCTACTGTTGGGTTCAAGAAACACCCTAGTTCCATGACTAACGTTACATCAGTATCCTCTAATACAAAGAAATAAACTTGTCTATGTCCCAAATAATACCCAGGTGCTTCCTTCCCAGCAATGAAAAAGAGGATGACAATGGGGGCAAGGGGGCAGTGGGACTTTATATGAAACATCACACTAAGGCAGAATGAGTCAATCGATAGAGGGTAATCAGCTTGTTTAATAACATCAAATATGAACATAGTGCATAGAATGATATTAATATTGAATCAATAAATATAATACAGTGAGATAAAACATGATTGGTAAATCACATCATACTAGTAAAAATATTTGCATAATATACAAAGTAGCACATGATTAATATTAATAGCAGTATACCCAAAATAGATATCCTATCGTATTATATTAAATAAATTGAGGACTCAAGCAGTTTAAACCTATTGTAAGGGGTTAGCTCGGTAGCGGGGTGTGTGACCCCTTGGATGGGTTCACTACACACTGAATTTATACAGACAGGCACTCGAAGACGGTTGAAAACAAAGATTTTGGTTTATTCTTCCATCTTGCTGGAAACAAGTGCAAGCATCCAAAACAGCATAAACAAAATTAAACATAAAATAAACCCTGGCCACTTGGGGTGTCTATCTTTACCACACAGGAACCTATCTAATGAAGTCTGGTACAGCCTAGTGCTGGGCAGACACTGCTAGTCATACAGCAGAAAAACAATAGTCTTTTGATTTTTATCACACAGAAAAATCAATCCTCTCCTCACCTCCTCAGAAGACCTTCAGCTACTGCTCTCTTTCACTCAGAAAGCCTCAGCATGCAGCAAATCAGTGGTAATCCTCTGGACTACTTATAGAGGCCTTAATTGCCTCATTCTGAACAGCTGGAGTCTTCCAACGGCCTTTAGTCTTTTCTGGCTACATTTGAAGCCGACGCCTAATAACAATTGGTGTATTGTCTAAACAAGGCAGAAATGTATGTCCCGTAAAAAAAATGTAAATATAAAACACTATGAATATGGTAAATATAAAAAGTTGATGAGCGCAAACTCAATTGCACTATTGTGTCAGATATACTCACTACAGAGTAGTGTATGTGACTTTAAATATGTCCCAATAGATAAATAAATACAATCTGTGAAATAACAACACTGTGTCTACAGACTTCATATATGAACAAAAATGTGATACAAAAACCTAGTAAGACTTGTGCATACTGAAACAATACCTGTGGCCAATACAAAAAGTGACAGTGCAAATATAAATATCCAGATGACTGACTGCTAATGACATTCAAAACGCTGTGTGATCAATGAAAAAACATCATATACAACAGTCCATGGTATAATGACTTGGATTCAAAAAGGAGGAGAAAGTTTAAAATGCTGATCTTCCTGGTGGATGGGCTCACAGAGCGCTTACCTTGAAGCAGGATTATAGCAGCTTTAAATGGCTGAATTACAGCCTCTCAGGCAAGTGGTGGTTTATGTGTGAAGTTTCCTAACTCAGGCTGTAATGGGCTTCAGAAAGATGGAGGTTCCCAATCAGATCAAATGGTGAACAGACCAAGCCATAACAAAGAACAAATGCCCATAGTGAAGTATGCAGGGATAAAACCAATTTAATAAAAAATATATGCGCTTACATGCATAAAATTTAAAACCAGCAGAGATAGCTTCCAAACAGACTGGGGGACGGATCACAAGTCACTTCCGGTCTTGTTGGCTGTTCCTGACGCGTGTCGTCATGTCACATGACTTCATCCTGCTTCAAGGTAAGCGCTCTGTGAGCCCATCCACCAGGAAGATCAGTATTTGAAAACTTTCTCCTCCTTTTTGAATCCAAGTCATTATACCATGGACTGTTGTATATGATGTGTTTTCATTGATCACACAGCGTTTTGAATGTCATTAGCAGTCAGTCATCTGGATATTTATATTTGCACTGTCACTTTTTGTGTTGGCCACAGGTATTGTTTCAGTATGCACAAGTCTTATTAGATTTTTGTATCAAATTTTTGTTCATATATAAAGTCTGTAGACAGTTATGGAAAGAAATAGGCCTAAATTTAACGTACATCCAAAGCAGGGTGATACTGCGGATGTACAAATACTCAATGTGCCACCGTCCCGATATTAATGGATTGGACTAGAAACTAGTAATTGGACTTTGAAGGCACATGATAGTGTAGGTAAGAAAACTAAGTAAATTTATTATGGGAATGTCATAAAAGCAGTTACAAACATAAAATCAAAAATAAATCATGTTAACTGGTCCACATAGGCTATTTACAACTAGAAAAGATACAATTTTTGGGGAAATTGTGCGACGTGGTCTTGCATCCACCAATACTCCTGACTGGAGACAGTGCCCCTGGAGATGTAAATGTGATCCCACCGTGTGTTGATCCATTTCGATCCATTGCCCCATCAAAAACTGCCCCATCAAAAACTGCCCCATCAAAAACTGGTTGCTATGGACTGGTTGCTATGGACTGGTTGCTATGGACTGGTTGCTATGGACTGGTTGCTATGGACTGGTTGCTATGGACTGGTGGCTATGGACTGGTGGCTATGGACTGGTGGCTATGGACTGGTGGCTATGGACTGGTGGCTATGGACTGGTGGCTATGGACTGGTGGCTATGGACTGGTGGCTATGGACTGGTGGCTATGGACTGGTGGCTATGGACTGGTGGCTATGGACTGGTTGCTATAGATGGTTGCTATGGTCTGGTTGCTATGGACGGTTGCTATGGAGTGGTTGCTATGAGGCCCTTTGATGTATAGTATGTTTCTGAAAAATAAAAATTGAAGACACAGTTGCAGTTTATATATTTGTCCTAAACAATTTAGGTTTTCTGACTGGATTTTCAATGGAGGTCAGTGTTTGGCGTAGGTTGCAAACAAATTATCATATTGTGAAAACGGTTTGGTCAATCTTTTACATGTGAACATGTGTGGTGGCAGCAGGGATAGCTGAACGTTTTGATATAAGATTTGTGTAGGTCGGCTTGAAAATGAGGGAGTGGTTTTAGTTTACAAATCATGTAATGATTTTTCATTTTTTGACATTTCACACTGTAAGCTTCAACATTCATTCCTATGGGAAAATTTTGCCGCAAAAATGACGATATTTCGCGAATGATTCGGCGAAACAATCCAAAAAGTAATAGCCCACGGATCGGGAACAATCCGCACGATTCGATATATTACTCGTCTATGTAGTGTAAAAACTGTGGGAGGAGTTAGGGTGGCAAATTTGGCTATAATAAGAATAATAATAATATATATGTGAGATAACAATAAGTGCTCTTGCTATGCAAGACCACTTAACTAGAAAAGATACAATTTCTGGGGAAATTGTGCGGCGTGGTCTTGACTCCACCAATAGTCCTGACTGGAGACGGTGCCCCTGGAGATGTAAATGTGATCCAACAGTGTGTCGATCCAGTTCGGTCCATTGCCCCATCAAAAACTGCTCCATCAAAAACTACCCCATCAAAACTGCACCATCCTATTTGCCCCATCAAAAACTGGTTGCTATAGAGGGTTGCTATGGACTGGTTGCTATGGACTGGTTGCTATGGACTGGTTGCTATGGACTGGTTGCTATGGACTGGTTTCTATGGAGTGGTTGCTATGGAGTGGTTGCTATGGAGTGGTTGCTATGGAGTGGTTGCTATGGAGTGGTTGCTATGGAGTGGTTGCTATGGAGTGGTTGCTATGGAGTGGTTGCTATGGAGTGGTTGCTATGGAGTGGTTGCTATGGAGTGGTTGCTACGGAGTGGTTGCTATGGACTGGTTGCTATGGACCGGTTGCTATGGACTGGTTGCTATGGAGGGTTGCTTTGGAGTGGTTGCTTTGGACAGGTTTCTATGGACGGGTTGCTATGGACTGGTTGCTATGGACGGTTGCTATGGACGGTTGCTATGGACGGTTGCTATGGACTGGTTGCTATGGAGTGGTTGCTATGGAGTGGTTGGTATTGACGGTTGCTATGGACTGGTTGCTATGGACTGGTTGCTATGGAGGTTTGCTATGGTCTGGTTGCTATATGCAGAGCATGCATATACGCAGGGCCAAAAAAAACTGAGCCATATCACCTCACAGTGTGTGGGAGGAGCTATAGAAAGCCCTCACAGATGTGTGTATGAAGGTTTTTACCTCAGCGTCTCCTAGGAAACCAATGTAAACATATGCAAGCAGCCTCTAACCAGGCGTCTCAAACTGGCGGCCCTCCAGCTGTTGCAAAACTACAAGTCCAATGAGGCATTGCAAGAATGACAGTTACCAGCATGACTCCCACAGGCAGAGGCATGATGGGACTTATAGTTTTACAACAGCTGGAGGGCCACCAGTTTGAGACCCTTGCTCTAAGCAGAGGAAAGTTCCCTGAGCCATATCACCACAGTGTGTGGGAGGAGCTATAGAAAGCCCTCCGATGTGTGTATGAAGGTTTTTACCTCAGCGTCTCCTAGGAAACCAATATAAACATATACAAGCAGCTAAGCAGAGGAAAGTTCCCTCAGCCTTGTGTGGGAGGAGCCAACTCACCTCACAGCTGTTTGGGAGGAGTTATAAAACTCCTCAGCGTCTCCTAGGAAACCAATTGTTTGGTTTGCAGCCTCTCTGTAAACACAGCAGAAATTGAGGAATGTTTTTTATTACATATCCTGTTCAAATGGTTGTATTTTAAAAACTATAAATCGTACAGCGAATATCTTTATATTTTACGAATCACAAAACCCAGACCTACATTTTGATGTATAGTATGTCTCTAAAATAATAAAATTGAAGGCACAGTCGCAGTTTACAAATTCCAAAGCAGATTTTCGTTTTCTAAACTTTGACCTCCATTGACTTCCATTGAAATAATGGATGGCGTAGGTTGCAAACAAATTATCATATTGTGAAAACGGTTTGGTCAATCACTTACATGTGAACATGTGTGGTGGCAGCAGGGATAGCTGAACGTTTTGATATAAGATTTGTGTAGGTCGGCTTGAAAATGAGGGAGTGGTCGCAGTTTACAAATCATGTGCTGATTTTTCACTTTTAGAAATCCCACACTCTAGCTCTCCCCATTCATTCCTATGGGAAAATTTTGCCGCAAAAAGGACGATATTTCGCGAACGATTCAGCGAAACGTTCCACAAAGTAATAGCCCACCGATCGGGAACAATCCGCACGATTCGATATATTATTCGTCTATGTAGTGTAAAAACTGTGGGAGGAGTTAGGGTGGCAAATTTGGCTATAATAAGAATAACTAGAAAAGATACAATTTCTGGGGAAATTGTGCGGCGTGGTCTTGCCTCCACCAATACTCCTGACTGGAGACGGCGCCCCTGGAGATGTAAATGTGATCCAACCATGTGTCGATCCAGTTCGATCCATTGCCCCATCAAAATCTGCACCATCAAAACTGCACCATCCTATTTGCCCCATCAAAAACTGGTTGCTATGGAGGGTTGCTATGGACTGATGGCTATGGACTGATGGCTATGGACGGGTTGCTATGGACTGGTTGGTATGGACTGATTGCTATGGTCGGGTTGCTATGGACTGGTTGCTATGGACTGGTTGCTATGGACTGGTTGCTATGGACTGGTTGCTATGGACTGGTTGCTATGGACTGGTTGCTATGGACGGGTTGCTATGGACGGGTTGCTATGGACGGGTTGCTATGGACGGGTTGCTATGGACGGTTGCTATGGAATGGTTGCTATGTGGAGGGTTGCTATGGAGTGGTTGCTATGGACTGATGGCTATGGACGGTTGCTATGGACTGGTTGGTATGGATGGTTGGTATGGAGTGGTTGGTATGGAGTGGTTGGTATGGAGTGGTTGCTATGGAGTGGTTGCTATGGAGTGGTTGCTATGGAGTGGTTGCTATGGAGTGGTTGCTATGGAGTGGTTTCTATGGACTGATGGCTATGGACGGTTGCTATGGACTGGTTGCTCTGGATTGGTTGCTCTGGATTGGTTGCTATGGACTGGTTGCTATGGACGGTTGCTATGGACTGGTTGCTATGGAGTGGTTGCTATGGAGGGTTGCTGTGGACGGGTTGCTGTGGACGGGTTGCTGTGGACGGGTTTCTGTGGACGGGTTGCTGTGGACGGGTTGCTGTGGACGGGTTGCTGTGGACTGGTTGCTTTGGACGGTTGCTATGGAGGGTTGCTAGGGACTGGTTGCTATGCATGGTTGCTATATGCAGAGCATGCAGAAGTTACGCAGAGCCAAAAAAAACGGAGCCATATCACCTCACAGTGTGTGGGAGGAGCTATAGAAAGCCCTCACAGATGTGTGTATGAAGGATTTTACCTCGGCGTCCCCTAGGAAACCAATGTAAACATATGCAAACACACTCTACCAGGCATCTCAAACTGGCGGCCCTCCAGCTGTTGCAAAACTACAAGTCCAATGAGGCATTGCAAGAATGACAGTTACCAGCATGACTCCCACAGGCAGAGGCATGATGGGACTTGTAGTTTTACAACAGCTGGAGGGCCACCAGTTTGAGACCCTTGCTAGCAGAGGAAAGTTCCCTCAGCCTTGTGTGGGAGGAGCCATCTCACCTCACAACTGTTTGTGAGGTGTTATTAAACTCCTCAGCGTTTCCTAGGAAACCAATTTTTGGGTTTGCAGGCTCTCTGTAAACGCAGCAGAAATTGAGGAATGTTTTTTGAATACTTGTCCTTCAAATTAAGGTATTTACCTCACAGAAAACACCTCACAACTACCTCACAACTGTGTGTATGAAGGTATTTACCTCACAGAACTCACCTCACAGAAAACACCTCACAACTGTGTGGGAGGAACTATATAATCCCCCTACAGCTGTGAGGACTTTTAATTACCTCAGCGTCTCCTAGGAAACCAATGTAAACATATGCAAACACACTCTAGGCAGATTCTCAAATCCTGGATTTATTTTTTAATACTTGTCCTTCAAATTGTTGTATTTTAAAAACTATAAATCGCACAGTGAATATCTTTATATTTTACGAATCACAAGACCCAGACCTACATTTTGATGTATAGTATGTCTCTGAAATAATAAAATTGAAGGCACAGTCGCAGTTTACAAATTCCAAAGCAGATTTTAGTTTTCTAAACCTTGACCTCCATTGACTTCCATTGAAATAATGGATGGAGTAGGTTGCAAACAAATTATCATATTGTAAAAACGGTTTGCTCAATCACGTAGCCGTGAACACATCTGGTGGCAGCAGGGATAGCTGAACGTTTTGATATAAGATTTGTGTAGGTCGGCTTGAAAATGAGGGAGTGGTCGCAGTTTACAAATCATGTGCTGATTTTTCATTTTTAGAAATCCCACACTCTAGCTCTCCCCATTCATTCCTATGGGAAAATGTTGCCGCAAAAGTGACGATATTTCGCGAACGATTCGGCGAAACGTTCCACACAGTAATAGCCCACCGATCGGGAACAATCCGCACGATTCGATATATTACTCGTCTATGTAGTGTAAAAACTGTGGGAAGAGTTAGGTTGGCAAATTTGGCTATAATAAGAACTAGAAAAGATACAATTTCTGGGGAAATTGTGCGGCGTGGTCTTGCCTCCACCAATACTCCTGACTGGAGACGGTGCCCCTGGAGATGTAAATGTGATCCAACAGTGTGTCGATCCAGTTCGGTCCATTGCCCCATCAAAAACTACCCCATCAAAAACTACCCCATCAAAACTGCACCATCCTATTTGCCCCATCAAAAACTGGTTGCTATAGAGGGTTGCTATGGAGTGGTTGCTATGGAGTGGTTGCTATGGAGTGGTTGCTATGGAGTGGTTGCTATGGAGTGGTTGCTATGGAGTGGTTGCTATGGACTGGTTGGTATTGACGGTTGCTCTGGACTGGTTGCTATGGACTGGTTGCTATGGAGGTTTGCTATGGTCTGGTTGCTATATGCAGAGCATGCATATACGCAGGGCCAAAAAAACTGAGCCATATCACCTCACAGTGTGTGGGAGGAGCTATAGAAAGCCCTCACAGATGTGTGTATGAAGGTTTTTACCTCAGCGTCTCCTAGGAAACCAATGTAAACATATGCAAGCAGCCTCTAACCAGGCGTCTCAAACTGGCGGCCCTCCAGCTGTTGAAAAACTACAAGTCCAATGAGGCATTGCAAGAATGACAGTTACCAGCATGACTCCCAAAGGCAGAGGCATGATGGGACTTATAGTTTTACAACAGCTGGAGGGTCACCAGTTTGAGACCCTTGCTCTAAGCAGAGGAAAGTTCCCTGAGCCATATCACCACAGTGTGTGGGAGGAGCTATAGAAAGCCCTCACAGATGTGTGTATGAAGGTTTTTACCTCAGCGTCTCCTAGGAAACCAATATAAACATATACAAGCAGCTAAGCAGAGGAAAGTTCCCTCAGCCTTGTGTGGGAGGAGCCAACTCACCTCACAGCTGTTTGTGAGCAGTTATAAAACTCCTCAGCGTCTCCTAGGAAACCAATTGTTTGGTTTGCAGCCTCTCTGTAAACACAGCAGAAATTGAGGAATGTTTTTTATTACATGTCCTGTTCAAATGGTTGTATTTTAAAAACTATAAATCGTACAGCAGTCGCAGTTTACAAATTCCAAAGCAGATTTTCGTTTTCTAAACTTTGACCTCCATTGACCTCCATTGACTTCCATTGAAATAATGGATGGCGTAGGTTGCAAACAAATTATCATATTGTGAAAACGGTTTGGTCAATCACTTAGCCGTGAACATGTGTGGTGGCAGCAGGGATAGCTGAACGTTTTGATATAAGATTTGTGTAGGTCGGCTTGAAAATGAGGGAGTGGTCGCAGTTTACAAATCATGTGCTGATTTTTAGAAATCCCACACTCTAGCTCTCCCCATTCATTCCTATGGGAAAATGTTGCCGCAAAAATGACGATATTTCGCGAACGATTCGGCGAAACGTTCCACACAGTAATAGCCCACCGATCGGGAACAATCCGCACGATTCGATATATTACTCGTCTATGTAGTGTAAAAACTGTGGGAGGAGTTAGGGTGGCAAATTTGGCTATAATAAGAATAATAATAATATATATGTGAGATAACAATAAGTGCTCTTGCTATGCAAGACCACTTAATAATATATATGTGAGATAACAATAAGTGCTCTTGCTATGCAAGACCACTTAATAATAATATATATGTGAGATAACAATAAGTGCTCTTGCTATGCAAGACCACTTAATAATATATATGTGAGATAACAATAAGTGCTCTTGCTATGCAAGACCACTTAATAATATATATGTGAGATAACAATAAGTGATCTTGCTATGCAAGACCACTTAATAAGTGATCTTGCTATGCATGACCACTTAATGATATTACAATTCTACCATATAGAGCTCAGATACAAAGCATGATTCTAAAATTGACTTAAATATTGTAAAACCGAGTGGTATCCAGAGGAGTAGGAGGACTTGCTCTACGTTGTGCGCTTATGAAAAGCGCTTCCTCAGGAGCATAGACATTTCAATCTAGAACATATACAAAAACACAAAAGGTACAATGCATCAAAAAAAGTTGATAAAAATAAGAAAATTAAAACAATATATATAGCATATACAGAATAAGGTCAAAATATATTTGGTACAGTGTCAGATGTGTGGCAGAGTATCAGGGCAGCCCTCCACACACAGGTATCCCACCAGGGGAGGGAAAACAAGAAAATAAAGAAAAGGAAAATGAGAATAAGAAAGAGGAAAAGGGGGAGGAGAAGGGGAGGAATAGGGGAAAGGAGGGTAGGGGGTGAAGAAGGGGGAAAAGAGGAAGGGGGGGGGGAGAAAATAAAAATAGAAGGGGGCAAGAAAGAGGGTAGTAGAGGGGCAGGGAGGAATAGAGGGGAGGGAAGATGAAGAAAAAGAAGAAAGGGAGAAGGATGAAGAGAGTAGGGGAGAGGATATTCAAATATGTGAATTATATTGTGAATAATTACGATCAAGTGGACTTCTCTTAAGTGTCAACATAAATAGCCCATGTAGTGAACATACATACTCACACAGATTGACCTTGTTAGGTATAAAAACGATCGGTCTTTTTTGAGACCTAACGTTGGCTGGAGTTCACCAGGATACTAATCAAGCAAGTTAGGGGGATAATATCTGTAAGCAGTGTTAGTACATATCTAAACGGCTTGTCACAATGTAAACATTGTGAACTTGCTGTCCTTAAATTCCAAACCCATACATAGAAAAAGTAATTTGAAAAATCTCACCATTGGAGCAACAAAGTTTCGTTAAGTGGTAGGGCAATCAGTTGCTGGTAAGCAAAAAAGACTCCAGGTCCAGGGGTATGTACGGATAACAAGGCTGTAGGCTGGGTAAGTTAGGCCTGATTGCTAGTGAGCAGGGAGATAAGCCTGACTCACCAGTTGCCAGCTTGTAAGTTTCCAATCCCGATGGATGGAGGTATTGTACAAGCAAGAGCAAAACAAAGGGTCCTGCTAATAGAAAAAAAAATATTGTGGTTCCGGACGCATGGGCACTGTATTCATTGTGACGCATGCGTCCTCCCGTCTTCACACGATTGGCTCTGTTGAGCCATTCGTCATCCAGGGCCCTGCGCGTGCGCACTCCCACCGCCGGGTATCTATGGGGAATGGTTATGCGTCGCTCACTTTCGACGCTCCTCCCCCTTCTTCCCTCTTGCTCGTCTCTCATTGGGCAGCGGTTGCTGCTACTCCTTTGACCCCATCTACCTAATGGGTGGCGGTCCTGATGACGGCACATGTGCAGGGCATGCTGGGATCCTCGGCGAACCCCCTGCGATTGGACAATCCTGATTGCATCATTCTCGATGCGACACAGGTGCTGCCTTGCTACATCACCCCTAATCATCATCGGCGCTCGCAGGTGAGTTTAGGCCAATGGGGGGTATTTATAGACTTGGAGGAACACCAACAGATGTACATGCGTCCTCCATCAACCAGGGGATATTCTTACGGACGTGCAATAAGGCTGTTGGTTTTAAGGTAAGGTACACTGTCACCGACAGGCATGCTACCTGCAATAACCAATGCTACTACCATTTAAAAGTGTATATATATATATATATATATATATATATATATATATATATATATATATAATATACTTTTTTTTTCTATTAGCAGGACCCTTTGTTTTGCTCTTGCTTGTACAATACCTCCATCCATCTGGATTGGAAACTTACAAGCTGGCAACTGGTGAATGAGGCTTATCTCCCTGCTCACTAGCAATCAGGCCTAACTTACCCAGCCTACAGCCTTGTCATCTGTACATACCCCTGGACTTTGTTGCTCCAATGGTGAGATTTTTCAAATTACTTTTTCTATGTATGGGTTTGGAATTTGAGGACAGCAAGTTCACAACGTTTACATTGTGACAAGCCGTTTAGATATGTACTGACATCAAACTAACACTGCTTACAGATATTATCCCCCGAACTGGCTTGATTAGTATCCTGGCGAACTCTAGCCAACGTTACGTCTCAAAAAAGGCCTGATCGTTTTTATACTTAACTAGGTCAATCTGTGTGAGTATGTATGTTCACTACATGGGCAATTTATGTTGACACTTAAGAAATGTCCACTTGATCGTAATTATTCACAATATAATTCACATATTTGAATACCCTCTCCCCTACTCTCTTCATCCTTCTCCCTTTCTTCTTTTTCTTTTTCTCCATCTTCCCTCCCCTCTTCCTCCCTTCCCCTCTACTACCCTCTTTCTTGCCCCCTTCTATTTTTCTTTTCTTTTCCCCCCCTTCCCTTTTCCCCTTCTTTTCCACCCTCCTTTCCCCTTTCCCCTTTTCCCTATTCCTCCCCTCCCTTTTCTTCCCCTACTCCTCCTCCCCCTTTTCCTCTTTTTTATTCTCATTTTCCTTTTCTTTATTTTCTTTTTTTCCCTCCCTGGTGGGATACCTGTGTGTGGAGGGCTGCCCTGATACTCTGCCACACATCTGACACTGTACCAAATATATTTTTACCTTATTCTGTATATGCTATATATATTGTTTTAATTTTCTTATTTTTATCAACTTTTTTGATGCATTGTACTTATTGTGTTTTTGTATATGTTCTAGATTGAAATATCTGTGCTCCTGAGGAAGCGCTTTTCATAAGCACGCAACATGTAGAGCAAGTCCTCCTACTCCTCTGGATACCACTCGGTTTTACAATATTTAAGTCAATTTTGGAATCATGCTTTGTATCTGAGCTATATATGGTAGAATTGTAATATCATTGTAAATAGCCTAAGTGGACCAGTTATCAACCTGATGTATTTTTGATTTTATGTTTGTAACTGCTTTTATGACATCCCCATAATAAATTTACTTAGTTTTCTTACCTACACTATCATGTGCCTTCAAAGTCCAATTACTAGTTTCTAGTCCAATCCATCTGTAGACACAGTGTTGTTATTTCACAGATTGTATTTTTTTATCTATTGAGACATATTTAAAGTCACATACACTACTCCGTAGTGAGTATATCTGACACAATAGGTGTAATTGAGTTTGCGCTCATCAACTTTTTATATTTACCAATTTAAACCCATAATTGCCACATGATTCCTGTGATATGACATCAAATATAAAAGCTTGACGCATTAGTATCCACTCATCAGGAGCAGCTGTTTGGGGACACCTATAATATAATTCCTAATTAGTGGTAATTAAGGCAGGAAGAGAGGGTACAGCACCTGTAATCCTATCACTCTTACCTGTAGGTATATTGTATAAATAACATGGGAGGGTATCTGCTAGTGTTGAAAATTGGAGGTGCCAAGGGATAAGGAACAAACCCCCCGGGAGCTGGGGCGGAAAAAGTGCGGCGGTGTGGCAGTCCAAATGAAAGGTGAAGAACTGATACACAGAGAGAATCCCCCTTCCAATGCTATTGGTGAGTAGGAGCCCAAAAGGGCATCTGTAACAAATATTAAATAATGAGCATGGGGGTGGTGTGCTGAGATGGAGAGAGAGAGAAGAATGAAGGGGTGAGAAGGAGGTAACTGCGAGAGCACCCTAATGTGGAAATGATGGAAAATTATGTAGACTTAAGGCAAAAATATATAAAAGACACCACTGCAAAGCATTGCCAAAGTCTAGGGGTGAGGAATAGCAGAAAAAGTGTGAAAGTGCCGAGATAGGAAGAGGGATGCATACCGTACGTACCCGCCAGCACAGCCCCGCCAACGTCACGCTTGGAAAGTGCCATGAGAGAGGATAGGAAGCGACCACAATGACGTGACCAGCACCCATATATAGGCGCACAATGCCTCCATCGTATTGCGCGCAGATGGAAATAGACCAACTCAGCACGTGGCGTCAGTAGAAACAGAACGTGCTGGTACAGGGAGCGTGGTGCTGACGCGCAGCGAGTGCAGGCCCCCAGCCCCGCAACCAATAAGGCGAAAGAGGGGGGATAGCCACGGTGCGCGTCACAGCTCCTGGGGATAATGTGCATCCCCCCAGAAATCCCAATCCACAAACTATCTGATAAAAGCAGAGTGTCCCAATGTTGAATGTAACCTGTACTGGCACTTAATGAATATCAACAGCAAAACATGGAGTAATAAAATAGACAAGTGTGTGTTTCTATCCCTATTAACATTTTAAAAAGAATTGTTGGGACTTTATATGAGGCCGTAACTATCCAGATATCTGTCTGAGGTGTCCGGTGGCCATTTTGGAAGAGATTTTGGCCTCTAGTGCTGGTTCCTACGGCGCGCAGCACACGTCTACACAACTTTACCTTACAGCTTTACCTCACGTTTTTTTCTTTTTCACACACACGCTGTGTACTGAGGGCGGGCCGCGGCGCTGTACAGTATCCTTCTGTGGTGAGTCCCCTGGGTAACCCCCCAGTCAGTGCAGCAGGAGGGTGGGTTGTTTATTCAAGTCTGAACAGGGCCCTGTGAGCTGTCTGTAATGGAAGTCAGTTACATAGTTAGGTTGAAAAAAGACACAAGTCAATCCAGTTCAACCACAAAAAAAATAAACAAACAAAATAAAAAACATAGTACAATCCCATACACCCAACTCCATACCCACAGTTGATCCAGAGGAAGGCAAAAAACCCCAGCAGAGCATGATCCAATTTGCTACAGCAGGGGAAAAAATTCCTTCCTAAACCCCCGAGAGGCGATCGGATTTTCCCCGGATCAACTTTACCTACAAATCTTAGTACTCAGTTATATTATGTACATTTAGGAAAGTATCCAGACCTTTCTTAAAGCAATCTACTGAGCTGTCCAGAACCACCTCTGGAGGGAGTCTGTTCCACATTTTCACAGCTCTTACTGTGAAGAAACCTTTCCGTATTTGGAGATGAAATCTCTTTTCCTCTAAACGTAAAGAATGCCCCCTTGTCCTCAGTGTTGACCGTAAAGTGAATAACTCAGCACCAAGTTCACTATATGGACCTCTTATATATTTGTACATGTGGATCACCTCCCCCTCTTATTCTCCTCTTCTCCAGAGTGAATAAATTCAGTTCCTCTAATCTTTCCCCATAGCTGAGCTCCTCCATGCCTCTTATCAGTTTGGTTGCTTTTCTCTGCACTTTCTCCAGTTCCCCGATATCCTTTTTGAGAACTGGAGCCCAAAACTGGACTGCATATTCCAGATGAGGTCTTACTAATGATTTGTACAGGGGCAAAGTTATATCTCTCCCTCTGGAGTCCATACCTCTCAATACAAGAAAGGACTTTGCTCACTTTGGAAACCGCAGCTTGGCATTGCATGCCATTATTGAGCTTATGATCTACCAAAACCCCCAGATCCTTCTCCACTACGAATCCCCCCAGTTGTACTCCTAGTATGTATGATGCATGCATATTCTTAGCCCCCAAGTGCATAACTTTACATTTATCAACATTAAACCTCATCTGCCACTTAGTCGCCCAATTAGACAGAGCATTGAGGTCGGCTTGTAAATTGGCGACATCCTGTAAGGACGTTATTCCACTGCATAGCTTGGTGTCCTCTGCAAAGACAGAAATGTTACTTTTGATCTCAGATCCAATATCATTTATAAAGATATTAAAAAAGTAAGGGTCCCAGCACTGAACCTTGGGGTACACCACTGATAACCTTAGACCATTCAGAGTAAGAATCATTAACCATGACTCTCTGAATTCTGTCTTTTTCAGTCAGTTTTCTATCCATTTACAAACTGATATATCCAATCCTGTAGACTTTACCTTATATATGAGCCGTGTGTGCGGAACTGTATCAAACGCTTTTGCAAAATCCAAGTATACCACATCCACCGCCACGCCTCTGTCCAAGGTTTTACTTACCTCTGGTTTTAATTCCCCAAACATGCCAGAGGTGGCAGCTGGTGCTCCTCACAGGCCTCCATGGGACCTTCAGAGCGCAGCAGCTCCTCTGCTAGTGCTGGGCCATGCTCCACCTCCCCTGCAGCCCGAGGACAGATCCATCCAGCCATCCATCCTGGGGTCGGGGATCAGATGGAGATTTCTCCCCCCTCGTATGCCTCTATGGCCAGCACCAGCGCTCCCTGGCACGGGAGGGCCCCCTCCTTAATGGCGGATCAGGCTTGGTCCGATTCATGGGACTCACCCCAGCAACCCCCCCTCGAGGCTAGAAAACACAAGGAGTCAGCTTCCAGGCGCGTGGAGATGGCGGAGGAGGAGATTCAAGAGACTAAATTGGCGGTGCATCGCACCCAAATTCAGGCATCAGACCACCATCTCATGCTAAGAGATATGCAGCGGCATATCGAAGACCTGGATAATAGGGGGCGCCGCAACAATATCCGCATACGCGGTCTTCCTGAGGCAGACGGGGCAGAAGACCTGCAGCTTACCCTTCAGAATTTATTCAATGACATACTGGGTGAACCAACAGACAAGACCATTGAGATGGATAGGGCTCATCGAGCCCTCAAGCCAAAGGGCCCAGCCTCCAAACCACAGGACGTCATATGCCGTGTAAACTCCTACCCGCTGAAGGAAAATATAATGCGCAAAGCTAGCCCCATGCGCAACCTGGTCTTTGACAACAACCCTTTACAGCTCTACCCGGATCTCTCTTGGATCACCCTGCAGAAACGACGCCTACTACAACCCCTGCTCCGCACCTTACAGGACAAGGACATTGTATACCGATGGGGCTTTCCCTTTAGCCTGTCCGCCAGCCACCAGGGGACCTCCGCCACCTTACGCTACCCTGAGGACTTGGATGTCTTCTGCAACACACTGGGAATCCCCGTCCCCCAACTGCCAGACTGGGACCTGGTGGCTCCACCACCCCCTCCACCTGTGGTTTGGCAGAGAGTCCCCCCGCCCAAGCGGCCCAGAGGCAGGGATCCTGCCCGCAACTCCCCCAGGCACAGGCCCATATGAGTTGGGCATCCTGGCCACAAGAGCCGCCCTGAATGCTGCATGATGCCCTCTTGTTTTGTTTTTCACTTTACCCCCGGTTGCCCCAGCCTTACCCCTGAACTACACATCGGGCCTGTCTCGGATGAGACCCCGAAGAGGCTGCCCTTCTGATTACGGACCCCCCCCCATGGCTGATCGCCTGAGAGTTCCTTCCTCCCCAATCCCCCCAGTGGAATTCCTCCACACCACCCCCCCGACCCAAATTTTTGGACTTCCTGGTCGGGAGGTCTTTAAGGAACTGTTGGGACCCAGAGGCCCTTGGGCCACATGGGCCCCCATTGTTGAATGCTGTTGTGTTCTCCTTCTGTTTTTTTGCTCTCATCTCTTTCTTTTCAGATATCTCTCTCTTTCTCTCCCTCCACGCAGGCAGGACCAGCGGATACGCCCTTGGTGGCAGTCGGCTCGGCGGCCCCTCCACCCACCCTCCCAGAACCAGATGCAACGCGCCTGACTCCAGCTAAGTATAACCCACGATCACTCCACCCACAGTATGGCTAAGTTGCTATCTCTGAACGTCCACGGGCTTAACTCCAATAGGAAACGACACCTAGCGCTAAGAGAATTCAGGCAGTCTGGGGCGGAGATCATAATGGTACAGGAGTCACACTTCTCCAAGGATGACTCCTTTACATTCGCTTCCAGATATTTCCCCTTAATTTACCAGGCCTTTAGTTCACGTAAACGGGCAGGAGTAGCAATCCTGGTCAAACGGGGCACCCCTTTTACCTGCACAGACTCCTACATCGATCCCCTGGGCCACTTTATCATCCTGAGAGGAACATGGCACTCGCGGGATATAACCCTGTGTACCCTGTACGCCCCCAACACACACCAGCACAGATTCCTGGGCCGAGTTCTCACCCGCCTAGCCCGCTTCCCTCATGATCTATTGGTGGTGGGAGGGGACTTTAACCTACCCCATTCTGTGACCTGGGACCGCCTGGTGGTGAACCCCCGGGCCTCTCAGACTAGGGCCATGCGGAACTCTAAGCTCTTCCGCCAGCTTACAAGGAAGCACGCTCTATTTCACGCATGGCGGGCGCTTCACCCGGGAGATCGCCAGTTCACCTTTTATTCAGCCCCCTCCACACACACTCACGCATAGACTATTTCCTAGTTAATAATGCTAGTTAATAATGCCACGTTACGCGTTACTGACTCCGCACGGATACTGCCCATCTCCTGGTCTGACCACGCCTCCATTACCTTGTCCCTTGACCTGAACGCCCCCGCCCGCAGGCCCTACAACTGGCGACTGAATGATTTCCTTTTGAAGCACACTCCCTCCAAAACGGAAATAGAATCTGCCCTGCAGCTTTACTTTAGTGAAAACGACACACATGACGTCTCCACCACCACGCTGTGGGCTGCTCATAAAGCAGTAATTGGGGGACGCTGTATGGCCATCTCCTCAGCCCTCAAGAGGGATGCTGAGTCGGCTAGAAAGCAGGCGGAAGCGCAGCTTCAAGCCCTAGAAACCCGTCTGCAATCCTCACCTTCCCTGACGCTTCTTAAGCGCATTGCCTTAGTGCGGTCGACGCTCCGGGACCTCGCGCTGGGTCGAGTCGAGAAGGCCCTGGTTCGCCTACGACAGGTATATTATGACAAGGGCAACAAGGCGCAAGCACTACTGGCGAGGAAGTTAACTGATCGCTCGCTCGCCTCCACCCCGCACCAGGTTCAGGACAGATCGGGCAGTATTCTATCCCATCCCCAAAGTATAGCGGATGCATTTGCTGCGTTTTACGCAGACCTGTACAACAGGCCGGAAATTCCCCATAACCCCCCCTCCTCTGACCTGCTTGATAGGATGACACAATACCTGACACAGGCGGGCATCCCTCGGCTACAACCAGATGACCTTGTCACTCTCAACGCCCCCATCACTGACGAGGAGCTGACTTTGGCCATCAAAGCCCTACCCGCCCACAAGTCCCCGGGCCCAGATGGGTTCCCATACGAGTTTACAAGACCTTCCTCCCCACACTTCTCCCTCACATGACTAAGCTTTTTAACTCCTTTTTACAACAGACCCCCATCCCGCAGGACATGCAGCGTTCTTGCATTACCCTCATCCCTAAACCCGCCAAGGACCCCTCATTATGTGCTAGCTACAGAGCGATAGCCCTGCTAAACTCAGACCTCAAGATATTTATGAAGGTCCTCTCCCTTCGTCTAAACGTAGTCTTGCCCTCCCTGGTCCATAAAGACCAGGTAGGCTTTGTCCCCCTCCGTCAAGCGGGGGACAACACAAGAAAGGTGATCGACCTGAACGACCTGGCGGGCAGGGAGGGCTCGGAGTCCCTGCCCCTGAGTCTGGACGCAGAAAAGACGTTTGACCGCCTTGGCTGGCCCTTTATGCTAGCCACGTTGAGACATATGGGGTTCAGGGGATCTTTTCTTCAGGCGGTCCGCCACCTCTAAACCACCCCGATTTCACAGGTGAAAACTCCCTTCGCCACTTGGTCCACCTTCCCTGTCACCAACGGAACCCGTCAGGGGTGCCCGCTTTCCCCCCTTCTCTTCGCTCTCTGCGTCGAACCCCTAGCAGCGACGATCCGCGGCAATTCGGACATTCGGGGCATTCCAGTAAGGGGGAGGGAATTTAAGATCTCCCTCTTTGCTGACGATATTATTCTCACTTTGACGCGTCCCCGCATCTCCCTGCCCAACCTTCACGGGGAACTGGAACGCTATGGGGCCCTCTCGGGTTACAAAACCAACACCTCCAAATCCATGGCCATGCCGATTAACTTGCCTGAACCGGAGATCCTCCACAGTCTTCCCATACCACTGGGAGCGAGCCTCCTTAAAATACCTCGGGGTCCATCTGACCCCGAACTTTGATTCCCTATACCAGGCCAATTTCCCTCCACTCTACAGTTCGATCAGGGCGTTGATCCATAAATGGAAGTCCCATCAGATATCCCTTCTGGGCCGGTATGTGTGGAACTACAAGCGCCACAGGATCCCGCGCTCGGTCATGACGGCGGCACGGACCGAGGGAGGCCTGGCGTTACCAGACCTGGTTAAATACTACCAGGCCTCGCAACTCCGAGCGGTGGTGTCTTGGTTTCCCCAGAAGTCCTACAATAAGTGGACGGAGGTGCAAAAGCTTTGGTTGGCACCAATACACCCCAATAGCCTCCTTTGGAACGCGAATGCGGTGGTGGAGCCCGGACGACTGCTGGGTTCCATGCAGCAGCTTCAACGCATTTGGAGGAGGTTGGCCCAAGACTATCGACTTAAGTCCGACAGCTCCCTGCTGACCTCCTTTCTTTATAACCCTAAAATACCGACGAATCTCACCCACCCGATGTCATGGCCCTGGGCCTCGCGAAATCTATTTCACTTCGGTCACTTAGATCCCAGGTCTCGCACCCTGCACTCCTTCACTGACCTCCAAGCCAAACATGACATCCCACGACAGGCCTTTTTCAGCTATTTACAGATCCGCCACTATGCCCACACAGTAGCCCCCCCGGCTCCTCTTCTCGAAACCAACCCCATTTGAGCGTATCATACTTGAGGGCACAGCCCGAAGGGGCCTTATATCAGATATATATCAAATTCTGAACGAATACCCATTACAAGACAAGGGTAAACACGCCTATATGCTCCGATGGGAGAGGGAGTTGGGGGGTGCTCTCGGAGGAGGAGTGGAGAGCTGTTCGGAGGCAGGCGGCCAAAAGTTCTATTTGTACCCTTTATAAGGAAAATACATACAAAGTGCTGTTCTTTTGGTACCTGACCCCGGACGTTCTCCACAAGATTTACCCTTCCACCTCTGACCGATGCTGGCGATGCAACTGGGCTAAGGGCACACTGTTCCATATATATAGGACTTGCCCCCTGATTGTCCCGTTCTGGACACAAGAGCTCCTGTCCCGCCTCCTGGAGGCGCCCATACCCCTCTCCCCGAAGCTATTCCTTCTGGGCCTCTCCCAACCTCATATAGCTAAACCCTACAAGAAGCTGCTTAGACACATTCTCACAGCTGCGAGGTGCTTGATAGCACTTCAATGGAAGAAACCGCTGCCCCCATCCCAAGAGGCTCTCTATGCTAGGGTCAAGGACGTAGAACTTATGGAGAGGATGACAGCTAGGATCGGGGACAGGCTGGACGATCACAACCTTGTCTGGGAGAGGTGGCACGTTGAGGAGGACCCGCCGTGAGCCGACGACCAGGTCACCGAGGTACATCACCATCCCGCTTTTCTAGTCTGCCTCCCCCCCCCCCCCCCCTCTTTCTCTTTTTTTTTTTTTTCTCTTTCTCTTGTTCCTCTCCTCTCTCCCCCCTCCTCCTTTCCTCCTTTCCTTATTCTATGATCTCCAGTGGTTCTAAAGGTTACTGAACGCATGAATAATTATGAAACCATTGTGTAAGCACTTTAAACTAGAATTTTATACCTCTTTTTTATTGCCTTACACTTGATATGTAGCTATATTTTGTACTGTCCTTTTACGAAAAAAAAAAATTGTTATTTGAAAAAAAAAAAATTAGCACTGATTAAGAACGGGGTTCTAAAGTTCGCTCAAACTTTCGGTCTGTTCGAAGGTTCTGTTGCTACCCGAACCGGGGGGGTGTTCGGCTAATCCCTAGTTGCCGGGGTGGAAGCTGTGTGTGGGCGCAAGGGGGGTAAACGCTGTGCCCCAGGGCCCTGGTTCTGAGGTATCAGAAAATGCGGACCAAGACCATTCGGACAGTGAGGGTGACTCAATGTCCGGGTCAGCGCAGGACAAGGCACTTGTCACTGCAGTGCGGGACACTCTTAAACTGGAGGTTGTGGCTGGGACATCTGCTGAGGTGTCGGTCCCTTTTTGGTCCCACAAACCGACCTGCACTGCTAAGGTGTTTCCATATGTGACTTATTTTGATAAGTTTATAGACAAGGAATGGGAGCAACCGCAGAGGACCTTTTTGGTCCCTAAACGCATGGCGGTGCGTTACCCTTTTGAGGAGAGCCTGCTGAAAAAATGGGCAACTCCCCCCCCTTCATGGACCCCCCAGTGTCTAGGTTAAACAAAGTAACCACCATTCCTATAGAGAGGACCCCTGCTTTTAAGGACCATGCTAATAGGGGGTCTGAGGCACTGGGTCGGTCCATGTTCACCATGCTGGGATCAGCATTGCGGCACAGCACTAGTTTCAGACATTGACCGAGTGGGCAAAGTTTTTGTAGCAGGAATTGGAGGAGCATAATGCTCCCCCGGGCTGCGTGGAACTAGCTGACCAGTTAGTGCATGGCCTCAAATATGTCTGTGATGCAGCTCCTTTAATTTTCAGAGCCTCGGTATCCAACGGTTGTTTTGCGGCGCCTGATCTGGCTAAAATGCTGGTCCGCAAACCAGACTTCCACAAAGGCCCTGGCGGATTTGCCCTTTAGGGGAGGGAGGCTATTTGGAGCCTCACTGGATGACATCATTAAGAATGTCACGGGAGGTAAGAGCACGCTCCTCCCTCAGTCCAGAAAGGGTAAGGATCCACGCCGTAAGCCCGGGACCCTCTTTCCGCACAAAAGCGGTATTTCCGCAGGTAGGCGTAATCAGACTGACAAGGGACCGGCTGAGGGACTAATACGTCCCTGGGTTCGCAGGCAAAACAAGCCTGCAAACAAATCTGCTATGGCATGAAGGTTTGCCCCACCCGACCTCCAGGTGGGGGGGCGTCTTTGTGAGTTTTCAGCTCGATGGACCTCCCTGCTTTCCAACCAGTGGGTGTGCGAAGTGGTTTCATCAGGGTACAAGATAGATTTTCTCTCTTGTCCACCGAACAGATTTTTTTCCTCAAACCTTCCTCTTCCGGCTCGTCGGGACGCCCTAAGAGGGGGCAGTACAGGACTTGCTGAGGTGCGGGGTAATCATACCTGTGCCGCTGCAGAAAAGGTTTCAGGGTTTCTATTCTAATCTGTTTGTGGTCTCAAAGAAGGACGGAGTCCGTCCAATCCTGGGCCTCAAGGCTCTGATGACCTTTGTAAGGGTTTGGAAGTTCAGGATGGAATCAGTACGCTCTTTGGTCGCTGCACTCCATCTGGGGGATTTTCTGGCGTCCTTGGACATCAAGGACGCGTACTTGCATCTGAGAGCTGCTTCAAGCGCAGACTTAAAGGAGGATGTGGCGATTGCCAGTCAGACCCTCTGAGAATTTGTCTGGGTGCTTAACTTCCAGAAGTCGGTGCTGGTACCGACTCTGAGCCTAGAATATCTGGGTTTGATTTTAGACTCCTCAAAGGCGAGGGTTTTTCTCCCTTTGGAAAAGTTGAGGACTCTTCGGACTGCGGTGAAGCTGTTGGCATCCTGCAAATGGTTGTCGCTCCGCTTTTGTATGCAAGTCTTGGGTCTAATGGCAGCCTCTTTCGAGGCGGTACCGTATGTTCGAGGCAGTACCATATGTTCAATTCCACACTCGAGGTTTGCAGAAGGAGATTCTGTCCTAATGGGACAGATCCCCGTTGTCCCTGGATTGTCAAATCCGGGTGAGCCAACAGGTCAGGGCTTCCCTGGTCTGGTGGTTGAGCTCTCCGGCTCTTCAGTCCGTAAAGTCGTTCCTTCCCTTTCACTGGACAGTGATCACGACGAACGGTTGGGGGAGAGTTTGGGGTGTTCAGTCGACACAAGGTCGCTGGACGCAGGAAGAATCTCGCCTGCCGATCAATGTTCTGGAACTCTGTGCGATCAGGCAGTGCCTCTCCACATTGTCACAGAGGCTGCAGGGGCGTCCGATCAGGAACCAGTCGGACAACGCCACGGCGGTGGCATATGTCAACCATCAAGGAGAAACAAGCGCGGCGGCAGCTTCAGAGGTCGCTCAAATCTTTCGTTTGGCAGAGAGGAGCGTAACGCCTCTATCGGCCGTATACATTCCGGGGGTAGTCAACTGGCAAGCGGACTACCTCAGTCGCCGGATGCTGGATCAAGGACAAGTTGTCACTACATCCAGATGTTTTTCACCTCCTTTGCCTGAGGTGGGGCGAGCCAGATCTCTTGGCTTCTCGACTCAGTCGAAAGGTGTTGAGGTCCGTGGCCAGTTCAAAAGATCCTTGGGCGGACGTGACAGATGCGTTAGTAGCCCTGTGGGGACACTATCGGCTGATTTATGCCTTTCCCCCGCTGAAACTGCTTCCTCGTCTGCTTCACAGAGCGGAACCCGAAGGGATCCCGATGATCCTAATTGCCCCAGATAGGCCTCGGCGTCCCTGGTACGCCAACCTTGTAAGACTAGTGGCGGATGCTCCTTGGCGACTGCCGTTGTGAGAAGTCCTTCTGTGAGAAGAAGGTCCCATTCTTCATCCTGCTTTATAGTTGCTGGCTTTAACGGCATGGCTGTTGAAAGCCAGGTGCTGAAGGACCGCGGCCTATCGGATTCGGTAATTTCCACCATGCTGAGGGCACGAAATCTTCTTCTCGGAAGATTTACCATCGCACGTGGAAGGCTTACATCTCTATGTGCAAAGAGATGGGGTGACATCTACGTACATATTCAGTTTCTAGGATCCTGCTGTTTCTGCAGCGTGGCGTGGGTCAGAAACTTGCCTTAGGCACCATTAAAGGAGTTCTCTGACCTAAAACTTTTAACCCCCGCTGTGCCCGGTCTCTTCCGCTTCCTGTGTGACTCATAGTGCGCTCAGCCTATCAGCGGCCGCGACGGGACATTGCTGTGGCCGCTGATAGGCTGAGCGCACTGAGTCACCGACACACAGGAAGCGGAAGAGACCGGGACCGGAAAACGGGACGGCGATATCGGAACAACAGGGGATCGTAGGCAGGTAAGTGAAAGTTTATTTTGTATAGTTTTACAGCCCGGGCACAGCGGGGGTTAAAAGTTTTAGGTCAGAGAACTCCTTTAAGGGTCAGATTTCAGCCTTGGTTGTTTCTTTCAACGACCCTTGGCGACTCACTCACTAGTGAGCACTTTTGTTCAAGGGGTTCGACATGTGGCTCCTCAGGTTAGACCACCACTACCTCCGTGGGATTTGAATCTGGTGCTCTCGGCGCTTCAGGAACCCCCCTTTGAGAACATCAGATTCCTCTCCTGACACACTCCCAGAAAGTTTCCTTTTTAGTGGCCATTACATCTGTCAGGCGGGTTGTCTTGCAATTCCTCCCTATTTGGTCCTCCATAGGGATAAAGCGGTGCTACGCCCGCAGCCTTCGTTTCTTCCGAAGGTGGTTTCGGCTTTTCATCGAAATGAGGACATTGTACTTCCGTCTTTGTCCTCAGCCGTCGCATCCCAAGGAGGCTGCGTTACATTCCCTAGACGTGATACGTGCTCTGCGGGTCTATCTGTCTGTTACGGCTCCCTTTCAGAGGTCAGACTCACTGTTTGTATCGGTGTCTGGTCCAAAGAAAGGCCTGGCGGTCTTGTCGGCCACCATTTCTCGGTGGATCAGACAGATCGCGTTTCAGGCTTACGCCCTGAAAGGGCGGGCGACTCCCTTTCCTGTCACGGCGCATTCGACCAGGGCAGTTGGTGCTTCCTGGGCTTTCCAACGTCAAGTGTCTGTCTCACAGGTGTGCAAGGCGGCAACCTGGTCGTCCGTTCACACCTTTACTAAGTTTTACAAGGTTGATGTAAGTGCATCTTCGAATGCTTGTTTTGGTCGCAAAGTTTTGCAGGCAGCTGTTTAAAGGTTGCAACTCCTCCGTTGGGGAGCACTAGTGTGTTGGGGTGAAGTTTGACTTTTGATTGCTGTTCTCACCCTTCGTTTTTTTTTACACTGCTTGGGGACATCCCTACAGTCAAGAATTTAAGGAAGCTGTGTCCGTCCATGAACAAAAGAGAAAATAGGATTTTTGTACTCACCTTAAAATCCTTTTCTCTGAAGTCCATGGACGGACACAGCAACCTCCCCTCCTTTTTAGGTTTGTACTGCTTTTTGACAAACTGAGCTGCTCACTGCAGTGAGAGGGGTTATGACCAGAGGGACCGCCCCTGGGTGGGGCTGTTCAGCTTTGCTAAAGATTACATGTTTTAACCATTAACATGTCTGCCTAGTCCTCTCCTGATAGACGGAACATAACCCTACAGTCAAGAATATAAGGAAGCTGTGTCCGTCCATGGACTTCAGAGAAAAGAATTTTACAGTGAGTGCAAAAATACTATTTTTACATTTCTTGTTCTGAAGGGTTAGATGGGTTATATTCCTTCCCCCAACCTCCAACCCATTTTCTCTCCTAAATGTTTATCAAAATAAATTTGCGGTGTGGTATGGCACAAACTGCCAACCAGATGAATATCTTTCATCTCTGTTCCAGAACCCTCTCCAATCTCGCTCCACCAGGAGTCTGGAAGTGAAAAACAAGAGCAGAATCAAGGGCCAAATCCACAAAGAAATTGCGGATCTTAGTTTTAGGCAGAAAAGTTACACTGGCGCAATTTTAGTATTTTAGGTAGCGATCCACAGAGCACTTACCTCTAAAATTGCGCCCGTGTAGCTGATCTCCTTGCATCTTAAGCGATCCCTAATTAAAATGGGCGATTCCCATTTAAATTTGGGCGCGCTCCAGCGCCGGACGGACTGCGCATGCGTGTGACGTCATTTTTCCCAACGTGCATCGCGCATACGTAGTTTACGTCGGGCTTTGTGGATAGCGACGGGTTCGTAAAGTTGCGACGGGAAAAAAAAAAGTTACGCAACGGGAAAAAAAAATCAAATTTAAAAAAAAAACGCGGCGATCGAAAAAAAGGTATGGTTTTGCATGGTCTACTAAAGTTAGTCCATATAAAACCAACCTTAGTTTTGCGCAAGCAAATTCGTAACTTACGCAAATCACACAATGCCTAAAGCTTTGTGGATCTCCGTAAGTACTAATTTGCATACGCAAGGAGGGATTTCGACTCGAAATGCCGCCAGCGGCGGATGCGGTACTGCATTCGAAGATTCAACAGCGTAACTAAATTACAGATGTCGGATCTTCTGCCTAACTTGGGAAAAATCCTTTTGAGGATCGCTCCCAAAGTTAGGCACAGAGATACGCAGGCGGAACAGCAGTTCCGCCTGCGTATCTCTTTTGTGGATTTGGCCCCAAATTCTTTTTTTTTTTACTTATCTTTTATTTTATCAAAAATAGAAAACAGGAAGCTACAACTGAAAATAGTACACCTACAAACCAAAATACATATTCCATATAATTCACCTTACATCCATTCTTGATCTATACATTCATCACTCCTATTTCGTTATCTTATACTAATCAAATTCTTATCCATAATATCTACTTGCTTACTTATAGTTCCCTCCTTGAAACCTAGGAACCTAGTATTCCTGGCTTCTGAAACTGAACAAATTATCAAAACAACCATGATTCCTTTAGGATGAACCCACTCTAAAATGGATGGTACGAGCAAAAATGTAAAAAATGAACGTGAACGTTGCTTTTCAAAAATCTAAATTTAAACACTAAAAACAATGCATTTATCTATACCTTAAGACCTATGCACTAAATGGTTTCCTACCAACTCTTGTCTTAGACAAAATGTATTCAGCTGCTAATTGAGGGTCAATTACCCTCTATTAAGCTGCTAATTGGAGTGCATAGCCGAAGACCCTTTCAGGTGGACTTAACATAAAATTGTTTCCACCTGAACACAACCAAAATGAAATAGATGAATAAACAAATCACAAAAAAATAATACATTTTTTTAAAATAAAACAATTCCAAAACTAAAAGTAAAAAAAAAATAATACAAAAACAGTAAAATAATAATAATAAAAAAATTACAAACATTTTTTGAGAGAATAAAAAAAAATATTAAACAAAATAAAAAAAAGATTTTTTTTTTAAAAAGTAATAAAAAATTATTACCCAAAATGTAACTACATTATATATAAAAAAAATCAAAATAAGAGTATTTAAAAAAAAAATAACGATCCAGAGCCTTATCCTTGAAAATACCCCAAAAAATATATATCAAGGTCCTCTATAGCAGTGGTCATCAACCCTGTCCTGCAGGGCCCACTAACAGGCCAGGTTTGCAAGATAACTGAAATACATCACAGCTGATATTTGCTCCTCAGTGATTGCAGTATTCTAGACTGCATCTCCCCAAGGTAATACATAAAACCTGGCCTGTTAGTGGGCCCTGCAGGACAGGGTTGATGACCACTGCCCATTCCAAACATGAAGGGCAAATCTCTGTAACTCGCATCTAAACCTTATTCATAGCAAAGAAACATTAACCAAAAAATTCTTGGCATCAATGCAGCTCACTAAGAGCTGCTAACATTGTTTTCCCCCCAGTGCTATATTTGAATGAACATGCGGCTCCTTTGCGGTCTTAATTGCATATGGGTTTTACAAGGGAAACTCATCTGAGTCCCATGGCCTCTATGATTTGAATTGCTACCCCATCTCACAGAATAAACTTCATAACGCCTTGGGGTTGTTTTGGGGTGGTGCGATCTTCTTTTGACACCGTCATTCGCCTCCCAACAATATTTTGCAATGTGATCCCCTTTTTACACAAACACTTGAGAGCTGGTCTCCCTGCATAGGCCCTTCTCTGAGCACATGGCGATGAAGACTCACTTTGCTGCATAACATTACTATGATTAGAATGAGCAGACTTTCTTTCAACTCCTGAATCAATTTCAAGCACAGTTATTGCACTTTTTTTTGTAATTCCTTTATTTTAAAAAAATGTATAGCTGACAAACAATACAGAATACATATAGCATCAGTAAACAAACAATCATACCAAGAAAAAAAGAAGAATGAGAGGGGGTCGTCAGACAAGATAAACACAGCAGATACTCCAGCAATACACTGTAATAAGGCATAAATGGCAAGGCATTGAAACAGGATCAGAGTATAAAGCCGTGGAGGCCACTAGATAAATGTTTGTGCGACCAAAAACCTCTGGTAACGTATACCATGCTATATAATACAATAAATTTTACATTTTAACAGCAGTTTGGAAAGCAGAGCAGCCCAACAACCAAACGGGCCCAAACGTGGGGCACATACAGTGATTGGTGCTCAATGGAACATAAACAGTTTTCAATCAGAAAGAGGGTGTAAGAAAAAAGGGGGGGATGAGAACCAAACACAGCAGAAGGGGGGAAAGGGCCAGAGAAAGTAGGGGGAAGAGATTGAGAAAATAAAGAGTGGGGGGGCACCCCCCGACCAGGAGGCAGAGCAAGCCCTGTGGGTCAGCCAGACTGTGCTACTTCACTGAGATATTCATCTGTGTAGATGAAGTGCTGCCAGGGTCTCCAAGTCTCCGAAAGGCCTCCTCCCTGTTGTGCAAGGTGGCAGTGAGAGCCTCCATGTGTCTCAGTTCGTTCACTTTTGAAAACCACAGGGACTTCGCCGGCCGGTTCTCCGATCTCCAACAAAGAGGGATGCATGCCTTGGCAGCATTCTGCAGCTTAATGGTAAAGGGAGCCCTTTTACTTCCGAATTGGAGCACTCTGAGAGGTGAAGCAGACAGGCCTCGGGGTTGCCCTCCAGAGAGACGTCAGTCAGGTGTTTGATCGTGCGAGTTACCTCGAGCTAAAAAGGAGAGAGTTTGGGACAAGCCCAAAAAATGTGCAGCATCGTCCCCTCTGCAACGCCACAGTGCCAACATACGCTCGGGACCTGCGGGAAGAAATTGTGCAGAGTGGTAGGCACCCTATACCATCAAGTCATGATTTTATAGCAGGTCTCTTGGACTCTAGTCAGGCCTCACAAAGTCACACAGACGAAGCCGATTGCTGGCTGCCAGGCACTTGAAATGAGGGTTCTAAAGGCCGGGATTACCCAGAACCGGCACCATAGGAGAGGGTATCGGGGACACCGAGGAATGCCGAAAGGCATCTCTGGTCGACGATAAAGTGCTTCCTAGAGTGGGGTGGTCGGCAAGGTCCCTCGGCAAAGGTGTGGAGATCTAGGGCTAGTTCTTGGCCGTGTCCCCGGAGTCCTCCATTTCCATGGCCACCCAATGCTTCGCCCCTGCATGGCAGTGCCAGTCCACCAACCTGGTGAGATGAGCCGCCCTGTAGTAGGCTTTCAAATCCGGAAGGCCAACCCCTCCCCTACCCTTCGCCAGGTGGAGGAGCTGGAGCCGGATTCGAGGCTTGCGATGGGACCAGACAAAGGCACGAAACATAGTCAATGCGCTTGAAAAAAAGCCGGAGGGAGGCGAATGGGAAGCGCCTGAAGTAGGTACAATACCCTCTGCAACAGGGTCATCTTTAGGGCACTGCATCTTCCAAACCACGTCAATGCAAGGGAGTGCCAGTGGAGAAGATCTGTCTTGAGGCGTAGAAGCAACGGTGCGAAATTCGCTGAGTACAAGTCAGCGGGGTCACACGTTATGTCAACTCCCAGATATCTGATCAGACTGGTCGCCTATCTCAGGGGAAATGCCAATTGGACAGTGGCCCTATCCACCGATATATTGAGAATTGAGGATTTGGATAAGTTAATTTGAAAGAGGGACAGCGCACCATTTTCCTGAAGGGTTCAGAGCAGATTTGGGAGGGAGGTAAGTGGTTCTGTTAGGAAGAAGATAAGATCATCCACGAAGGCAGCCACCTTGTGGAACCCCGAAGATTTGTGATAGCCAGAGATGCCCACATCTGCTCTTATTCTACAGAGAAGAGGTTCCAACGAGAGTATGAAAATAAGAGGAGACAGGGGGCACCCCTGCCACGTGTCATTGCGGATGTTAAAGAAGTCAGACCTCGCCTCATTGACTTTGACCGCTGCAGTGGGGTGAGAGTAAAGGGACAGTATCCATCTCAGCATCGAGAACCGGAGGCCGATATGTTCTAAAGTGGCCCGTATAAAGGACCAATCCACGCGGTCGAAGGCCTCCTCCGCAGACAACAGGAGAAGGGCCCGCCAGGATGTCCTGGCCGCGTGGATCAAGTTTACCACTCGGATGGTGTTATCCTGTCGCTCCCTCTGCGGCACAAAGCCTGCCTGGTCCCTGTGGATAAGACTTGGTATGTGAGGGAGTAGCCTGTTGGCCAAGACTTTTTGGCAAACAACTTCAAATCTATCGGGTGATAGTTACCACATCGTAGCGGATCTTTCCCCTCTTTAGGGATAAGAGAGATATAAGCTCTGAGTGTCAACCGGGAAAGGGTCACCCTTCGGAATAGAATAAAGGGCAGAAACCAAAGGTGGTGACAGCGTATCAAAAAAGGTCTGGTAGTACGTTGGGGTCAGGCCATCTGGGCCAGGGGCCTTCTTCGGCTTTGAGGTGGACAGGGCCACTCCCAGCTCCGCCACCATAATGGGCTCCTCCAGCTCATCCCGGGCCACACTCGGAAGTGAGGGCATGCCAGAAGCGGCTAGATACAATTGGGGAGTGAGTCTGTCACCTGCGACGGGATCACCTAAGGCGGGCTTGTCCAGGTTATAGAGCCCTTCAAAAAAGGAGCGAAACTCCGTTGCCATGTCCGACGACGTATTCAGCTTTCGCCCTGAAGAGTCTAGGATATGAGAAATGTAAGTTTTCAAGCGCGGGCCGCTCAAAGCCCTAGCTAATAGCGAGCCCGGTTTATTGGAGAATTCATACATAGTGCGATGCGCCCAGGCCAATTTTTGCTTTGTTTTGTGAAATAAAAGCGAGCAGAGTTCCTCACAAGATTTAAGGAGATCCTGAAAGGTCGAACGAGCAAGACTAGCCTTGTGAGAACACCAGGCTACGTATTAGGGAGAGAAGTTTTTCTGTGCGACGGGTTCTCTCGCGTTTAAGACAGGCCCCGATTTTTGATCAGTGTGCCCCTGACAACCGTCTTATGGGCCTCCCAAACCACCAGAGGGTTGGCAACTGACCCAGCATTGATGGAGAAGTAATCCCGCAGAGTGATCAGCAGCTCAGAGCGAACGTCCTCAGATTGAAGCAGGGCTTCATTTAGCCTCCAGGACGGAGGAGACCGGACACTGGGCCTAATTGGAGTGTCTCTGCAGGAATTGCGGATGATCCACATTAGGAAAGTACATGTTGGCAAAAGGGACCCGCACATCAAACACCGTCCCCTTCAGTAGGAGAAAACGACCCTGTGCATCCGACCGCTGCGCCTCAAACACCCACGACACAAGTTGGCCAACAAGATGCTAACCGCCTTGGATATCGGGGACACACTGTGGTATGCTGCCGGGAAAGCCCCATTAGTCAATTTGGGAATACTGTCACCACGGAAGTGGGTTTCCTGTAGGAAGGCAAATTGAGTTTTGCCTTTGCGCAAGTCAGCCTGTAGAGCAAGCACCGGAACCTGGCATCCCATCCCAGAGCACCAGAACCAAGAGCCAGTATGCACATGAAAACATAAACTGCATTGTAAAGTCGGTAGGTTGCAGACTAGATACAAAAGTAACGGCAGGGCCCATTTCTTTATGATCGCCACAACTTCTACACAGAACCTTTGCTGTCAGGCATCCCCTGCCCACCATACAGCAGCAGTTAAAACATGTCAGGGAGGGGAAAGGGAGGGGAGGGGGGAGATGAAAGTTCCTGGGACCTCAAAGGCCGCCCAGGCGGCAGAGTTCCCCTGAAGCAGTACCAGGAAGTCCAGAACAGGAGCGGCCGGTTGGGACCGCAAGTGGCCTAGAGTCATAAAGCTTGGTACCTGCCTGCAAAGCACTGTCCACTACCCCAGACACCCCCAGCACAGACTACTTAGCAGGCAGGCAGAGGAGAGAGGCACAGAAAACAGCAACGGTAATCAGGCCGCATCCCAAACCCTGAACTGTAAGGAAAGGAGATTTCTCCCATTCAACATTGAAAGCCCCCCATGGGCAAAGTTCAGTAAAAATGGTAAGCATTGTGCTTGCCGAGGTAGGTAGAAGTACTGGCTGAAATGGCCCAGGGAGTCTGTTTAGACAAAATCCAGGTGCTTCAAGGAACTCGAAAACTAAACAGGACAGCCCAGGAGAAGTCAACAGGAGCAACAACTGTAGTGTCTTACCAGTCGCTAGGATAGGGAGAGGAGTCAAGCCACGGAGGACCTTGGGATGAAGGAAAAAAGCTGGGACAGCCGCACTCCAAAAAAACTCCTCCTTTTAATTAAAAATCACAAAATACATGCCACAGCAAAAAACAGCACAACAAAAGAAAAGCTGACGTTTCGCACTATGCCTTAGTGCTTCTTCACGGAGGACCTTGGATAAGATCTAGTAGCCTCACGACTGGGAGCGAGAGAGCGGGGTCGTCTGACTCATTGCGGCCTCGGCAAAGGTGGGCCCAGAGCCTCCTGGGAAAGCAGGTAGTCAAGCCAGTTAGGCACACTCACGGCCGGCTGATTGAGGAAGCTAAACCGGTCCGGGAGCTGGTCCGGTGATCGAAGCTGGAACTCGGAACCCTGCTTCCTCACGATCAGATGAAAGGGGTGTCTCCAACGATATGTAGCTTCAGTTGTACGAATCACCTCTAGGAGGTGATGCATACGCCCTCTCATGGCCCTCGTTTGCCTGGAGACATCCGGGTAAACCTGAATCTGAGCCCCGTCAAAGTCAATCGGGCCTTTCTCCCAAGCCAAGCGAAGGATCTCCTCCTTAACGGTGAAGAAGTGAACTCTGCAGAGAACATCCCGTGGTTGGGCCGCGGGGTTCTGAGGTGATGGCTGTGGAGCCCTGGGGCCAGGAATACGATGGACCCTGTCCAGTTCCAGCTCCGCGGTTGGTTCTTTGCCCAGGATTTAGTTCAGGATAGCCACTACTGTGACACCGAGGTCTGGCCCCATGGTGGCCTCAGGGAGCCCCCTGAGACGCAGGTTGTTTCGCCTGCTCCTGTTTTCACCATCATCCAGCCGCAGCTGGACTTCCACAAGATGGCGACGGAAGGCCCGATGCTCTGTCTCCAGATTGGTGATGTGTGCATCAACGGTGGTGGTGGAGGTCTCCAGAACAGTAACTCTCCTCCACTGTGTCAACCTTCTGGCGGAGATCATACAGTTCCCTCGATAAGGCATTGACAATCGAGGCTGCCATAGCCTGCAGGACTCTGGTGGGTAGGCCTTTAACTATGTCCCAGGGGGAGCCCTCCCCAAGCTCGTCCGTCCCCCCTGTGAGAGCAGAGCCCAGCTGCGGGTCTGAATGCAGGATCGCCAGGGACAAAATAGGGCAGAGTGGTCTGTCCACCTGTGGGGATACCTGTGGGGATAGTTCCTCCGCCTCAGCAGCCCCCATCTGTGTACCCTTCTTGCTCACACCAGCGGTACTTGCCGGAGCAGTTTGTGACAGCGCCATCTTGGACATTGCGGCAGGGGACGAGACAGCGTGCTGCCGAAGGAAATAGTAAATAATTTCTGGTCCCCTTTGCTCCCCCGAGGTCGGCGGGTATTTACGGTCCCCAGGCATGTACATTTTTAGTGCTCGCTCAGTCCAGCGGGCGGTTCTCGGCAATGGGCCTGTGTTCAGGACATTAACGGGTATGGGTCTGTGGTGCCTCCTACTGTCATTTTGCTTCTCTATTACAAATGGGTGTAGATTTAAGGTTGATATCTTGGAATATTAGGGGACTGAATGACAGGGTGAAAAGATCGTTCTTGTTTAAATTTTTGCAGTCTCATAATCATCACATTTTACTTCTTCAAGAAACTCACCTAGCGGGCAGTAAAATGCTAGCACTCAAGCAGGCATGGGTTAAGCAGGGGTTTCATGCCACTTATTCCTCATACGCGAGTGGTGTGACTATTCTGCTGAACAAGTCGCTCCCCTGCTCTGTAGAACAAGTCTTCCTTGATCCAGGGGAAAGGTACCTCATCCTAATTCTCAAATTGTATGCCCAGCGCTGGGCGATAGTCAATGTGTATATCCCTCCTCCGTTTGACTCATCCATCCTGTACACCGTCCTTACGAAAATAGCCCCCCTCCAGGTCCAAAATATTATAGTTGGAGGGGACTTTAATGCCATTCTAGATCATAACAGGGACACTACTAATCTCCTTAGACCTGCCCCCCCCCCCCTGATTTGGCCCTTTGGGTGGACACTTTTGGTCTCCAGGAGATCTGGTGGTGGAAGCATCCGGAGGATAGGACATGCTCATATATCTTAGCATCGCATAGGTCTGGGTCTCGCATAGACCTAATGTTCGGGTCGCTTCTGCTCTGTCTCATGTCGGGGCAGTCTCCTATCTCCCGGCCGGTCTCTCAAACCACTCACCGCTGGAGCTAGGTTTGACTCTGGGTACCTCCCGCGAGCCGGGATGCTGGAGGCTGGCGTCCCATTGGATAGATATATAAAAAATAATTCTCACGCAAAATCTAAACGCACCCAATAAGAGGTCAAATATAGTGAAAAAAACAGAACTGGTCTGCTAGTAATATAGTGACAATGTGAATAAACAAAGTCCATATACTGGAACGTGCCAGTGCACAAAGTGTCCAAATAAATCAAACAGTGGTGGGCAGATGAGCTATGGTGAAGAAACAACGTAAATATAAAAAAATATTTGAATATTGTGCAAGTGACTGTGACAGTTGATTGCAAATCCGCAAATGTTAGTGTGATTAAAAATCTGGATCCTCAGTGTGTTCGGTCTCAAAGAACTCTCACCTCATGAACTTAATACAGGGCATCAAGGACAGTAGTGGAGCTCTCTTAAATAGTTCCAACCCTCCACAGGTGGCTCACGAACTTGCTCCTGACCCAAACAGTGCTGTAGTCTCCTATATTCTCCACAGAGGGTATCCAATAGGACTCACACAGGGGAAGAAGAGAAGAACAGGCCTCCGATGGTGTAGTATTTAAAATATAGGGAACCGTTTATTAGAGTAATATGCTCTTACATTAAAAATCGTGTAACAAGCGTAGAAAAGAAATAGTGGCGTTCACAACGCCTCCTCACGTCACTCCCGGTGTACGTCTTTCCACGGCCAATCCCTACGCGTTACGACACGGTCACGTGTCTTTATCTGGGGAACCAGATTGGACGTGTCCTTGGTAGTTATAACTGTGTCTAGAGCGGAAGTCTCCGTTCCGCCAATTTATTGAAGTTCAGTATGCAAGTGCGGCCATTTTGTTGGTTGGTACTCGTATTATATACGGTGGCCATTTTAATGTAGTCATTAATGCGTTCACAACCAAAGACACCGTTAATACAGTACATGGCGGCCATTTTCTTGTGGGACCTATTACGTATTGTTATATAGGAACTCAAACGCCGCAACTAATAGCTGTATAAGTCGACTCTCGACGGAGAGAGCAGAGGTGTAAGTAAGTGTGTGTGTCTATAAATGGGGCCTCCTCCACTAGGATGAACAGCCGCAAATAAAATGTGTAATCTATAAAATTTAAGAATGTATAAAATGTATATATACAAAAGGATAACATTTTGAAGATTAAAAAAAAAGTGGCGATCGCACACCTGGATTTACATGTGAACAGGGCGAAAAAACATATCATCAGGATAACAGCAATAGGGGATATTATGGATAAGTATAAAAAGAGATTTTAAACAAGAGGGGGTGGGACTAAAAATTTATTAAAAAGCAATTCAAATCAAATTCAACATTCATACCCCCTGGTAAAAGTGTACGCATAGTGTGTATCCATTTGGACTCTAACTGGCTTATAGTTCTGACCTTATAGCTACCCCTCCATGATTTTTTTTTTTATTTTTTTTTTGTTTCAATATTTTTTATTGAATATTTTTCCAGGGATAACAAGGAAAATAGGGAGAAATGACATACACAGGGGAAATTACATACACATCTTCCATGGTGCTTACGTGACAGAAAACAGAAGAGAACAGTAGTCACGAATCAAAAATCAAAACAATGTAACAGAACTTTTTAGAGTCCTCATAAACATTTGGGCCATATGGACCAACAGGCATCAAACTGTTTGCATTTCATATTGTTGATAGCTATAAGTCTTTCAAATGTGTAATTCTTATGGGTCCCTGCAACTATGTCCGACACGTTTATAGCCTTATTGGATTTCCAATGTCGTAGAATCATGGTACGCGTTTCTAACAGTATGTGGGTGACAACTGGTCTCATGTTGCATGGGTATCTGTCGATATCTATGTGAAGGAGGGCTAAAGCCGGATCAGGTGATGATATCACCCCCGTCAAAGTCGAAATGAGTCGGAAGACTTGGTTCCAAAGGCCTTTTATAGTAGGACAGTGCCACAGCATGTGTAGGAGATTACCTGTGTGTCCACACGCTCTCCAGCAGCTGGGTGACGCTCCCGGGAAGAATGTGGCTATTCTTAGTGGGGTGTAATGCCACCTGTTAGCTATTTTGATTGTCAATTCCCAGTGTTTAACACAATGAGAGGCTTTGTGAATAGCCTTAAAGGCATGTGTCCATTGCTCTGTCGAGAAAGTGGTATCTAGGTCCACCTCCCATTTTGTCATTGCTGCTGTTTTGGAGAACACTAATTTGTCTTGAAACATATTATAGAAGAACGATATGCCTTTGGTATCTGTTTTGGCTGTAGAGTAAAACTTCCAGACTGTGCTCGGAAGAGTAATAGATGGTGGTGGCAATGTTTGTAGATAGTGTGTGATTCTCAAACAGTTGAACCGTGCGTTATTGTGTAGGTGGTATTGTGTCATGAGTTGGTCAGCCGACTGCAGTGTGTCACCCACGTACAGGTCTGATATACTCGCGATACCCTGTGTAGTCAGGCTTTTGACAGTCAACATTGGGATTTTAGCTTCCAGCAGCTGCAGGGGCAGTGCATAGTCAATGTCATGTACGTCCTGTCGTTTGCTTTCTATGAGGAATCTCCAGGCCTTTAATGACGTCCGTGTTGTGGGGGGTAGCTTGGTCAGGTCCCAAGGCGCCCATCTGTCGCTTAGTAGTAGTAGTTTTAGGTCCTTAGTCGGTGACATGGCTTTTTCCATCCTTACCCATAAAGGATTGTTAGAGTCATGGAACCAGTGTTTGATTTGGTCTAAACGTGTCGCCCATAAGTAGTCATGAATGTCCGCTAGGCCCGCCCCACCTACTCTCTTGTGTGACAGTAAATTGTTTCGTGAGCATCTAGCCTTTTTTCCGTTCCATACATACTTCCAGCTGAGCTGTGCTAAGTTCTTGAGATATAGGTGAGGTATGTGGATCGGTATTGTGCGGAACACATAAAGTATTTGCGGCAAAATTAGCATTTTATAGGCAGAAATCCTGCCCAGCCAAGATACTTCTCTTTTAGACATATGCCGCAGCTGAGCTTCCAGTTTGTTCACCAGCGGGGACATGTTGGCTCTGGCAAGTGCCGAGACCTTATTCGTAAGCGTTATACCCAAATATGTGAGTCTACCCTGACTCCAGGTGTATGGCAATTGGCGTTGTAGATTAAGTTTTGTGCTGGGTTGCACGCCCATGTCCAAAATCAGTGATTTGTTGAAGTTAACCTTATAATATGATATCTCCCCAAAGGACGTGAGGACATTATGGGCTTCCTTCAGGGACGTAGATGGGTTAGATAGTAGCAGTATGACATCGTCCGCGAAGAGATTGATGGTGTGCATATCAGATCCAAACTGGAAGCCCGTAATTGCTGGGTTTGACCTGATCGCTTCAGCTAAGGGTTCAATCATCAGGTTGAATATGGTCGGAGACAGGGGGCACCCCTGTCTCGTTCCATTCGTAATGGGAAATGGCCTAGAAAGAAATCCTGAGGAATACACAGTAGCAGAGGGACATGAGTAGAGAGCCAGTATAGCTCTTAAGATGGAACCCTGGAACCCAAATTTGTTCAAAACCATTTCCATATAAGTCCAGTGGACCCGGTCAAACGCCTTCTCTGCGTCAATAGATAACAGCAGAGAAGGCGTTTGAGTTTTTTCAGCATGGTGTATCACATTAATAATGCGCCTTGTGGCGTCGGAAGTTTGTCTCCCCCTCACAAAGCCCATCTGGTCGCTTTGGACAAGTAGTGGAATGATATGTGTTAGCCTCGAGGCTAGAAGTTTGGCGTATATTTTGACATCGGTGTTTAGGAGGGAAATGGGGTGAAAATTGGCTGGGGTGTCAGGGACTTTACCTGGCTTTGGCAGTGTCACTATATGAGCCCTTAGCATTTCTTGGGGAAGGGATGCACAGCCCGCAGCCGCATTGAAGAGTGCTGACATATGGGGCGCTAGGATCTCTTGGAATGTCTTAAAGTACTCGTTTGAGAACCCGTCAGGGCCCGGGGATTTCCCAAGAGGGAGGGAGTGTATAACTCTTTCCACCTCAAGTGCCGTAATTGGTGAGTTAAGTTCCTCAAGCTGTTGCATGGACAGTGATGGGAGGTTTATTTGCAGCAGGAACGTTTGTATTTTGTCAACGCTAGGCTGGGAGGTGGTAGCGTCATCACGTAGGTTGTATAGAGAACTATAATAGTCCGCAAATTGGTCGGCTATCTCCTGAGGGTTAGTGATTTTATTTGGAGAGGTTGGGCTTGTTAAGTAAGCTATTTTAGATTTTGTGCGTGCAGCTTTGAGTCTATTCGCCAGGTACTTACCTGCCCTATTGGCATTGGAATAATAATTGAGCCGCAGCCGCCGTAAATGTCTATCGTATTGTTGTGCCAGGAGCTCCCTAATTTGTGTTCTGAGGGACTGTAGTTTAGTGGTCAGGGAAACCGAGGGAGACTGTTTGTTTTGGGATTCAGTGTTGCGTAGGTCCGTGAGGACAGTTTGGAGCTGTTGGGAATGTTTTCTCTTCTCAATTGCTCCAACCTGTATGAGGATGCCCCTCACAAAAGCCTTGTGCACATTCCACACTATGCAGGAATCCCTCAGAGTCAGAATTAATCAAAAAATAGTTTGTCAAGTGCTCTGAGATGGACTTTCGATAGTTTTGGTTTTGGAGGATTTTGGGGTTGCAGCGCCAGATGGGTGGGGAGGAGGAGACTCCCTTCTCTGCAATAGACATTGAAATGGCAGCGTGGTCTGACCACGTGATATCATGGATTGTGACCGTTTCCACGTTCTGTAGCAACCACTTGTCCGTTAGGAACATGTCTATGCGGGAGTACGAGCCATGCCTATTGGAAAAAAAAGTGTAATCACGTTCGTTCGCGTGATGGCACCTCCATGCATCAAACAAATCCTCGGAGTGAATTATTGGTTGGAGGGCCAACGCGCCTTTCGTCTTGCCTGAGGAGGTGTCGATTAGTGGATCAGGGGTGCAGTTGAAGTCCCCGCAGACCAGGAGGTTTCCATATCTTGCGGAGTTCGCTTTCTTTAGGACTTTCCTGATAAAACGCAATTGATGCGAGTTCGGGGCATATAATGTGACGATCGTGTATGGCCTGGAGTTGATGTCACCGGACACAATCACGTACCTGCCCCCCTCATCTATAATCACATCTTTGGGTTGGAAGGCAAGTGAGTTTCTAACTGCCAGTAGTACTCCGCCACTTTTGTTTTTGGGGTTGAGGGCCAGGTAGTCTCTGTGTGAACAGGATGGAAATTTGTCCAATTGAAAGTGGGTTTCCTGGACGCAAAGGATGTCCGCTCCCACCTTGCAGGCCTCTTTCCACATGGAGAACCGCTTAGCCGGGTGATTTAGGCCCCTAGCGTTAAGTGAAAGGATTTTAATTGTCATTGCGGTGGTTAGGTTTTATTGTGAGTGGTGGCAGTGCGCCTGTGCTTTCAGTTCCCTCAAGGCGTGCCGTATGAGCGGCCGATTTGAGCGGCGGGGTGCACTGTTTCCCATATCTATCGGCATCGGTATCATTGGGGATCCGGAAGAGTCTGTGTATGTCATGTGAACAAGAAAGGAGAACAAAAATGAACAAAACAAAAATGATCATCTGGGTGATAGTAAAAGATGGATCCATCAAACGATCCTAGAGCAGTCGTAGCTGCTATTGAGCTAACGAGGGGTAAAAGAGAGTCAGGTAGTAACATCTCACCTCCGGAGATATTAGTGTATGGACGTAATTCAAACTTGTACGCCTCTACCGGTCTTCTTCTTGGGAGCGCGCTTGTGTGACACTACCTGCCAGTCTTGAATCCGTTGGGGATTCGCTGTGGTGGAGGGCGGGAAGGAGTGGTCGGGAAAGGATCCCCCATTGACGTAGGGCTGCTATGCCGTCTTCTAATTTGGAGACAGAGACGGTGCTGCCATTGTGAGTGATTGTGAGCGTAGCAGGGTATTTCCACTTATGGAGGATATTGTGGTTCCTCAGTGCTTTGGTGACAGACAGCAAATTGCGGCGACGTTGCAGCGTGTGTCTGGACAGGTCAGGCAATAATCTAAGGTTGGCGTATTGCTGAGGCATTCCCCCAGGTTTGCGGGATATCTGCAGCATCTGGTCTTTGATGTGGTAGAAGTGTACCCTTAATAGCACATCTCTGGGGGTGTCGTCAGATAGGATTCACAGGGTCCCTAAGCCATCATTTCTATCGACAAGGAGGTCCTGAGCCGTTGCTTCTGGCAACAAAGTGGAGAACAGGGTCTGGACGAACTGTAGGAGTTGAGTGGGGGGAACGGATTCAGCAATACCCCTGAGTTTGAGGTTGTTCCTCCTAGATCTGTCCTCAAGGTCCGCCATTTTGTCCTTAAGCCATTCAATATCAGCCTTTTCATCTGAGTGTGCCTCCACCATTGTGTTGTATGAGGAGGTGTACTCCTCCATCTTTTGTTCCACCTGCATGACCCTACTGCCCAGAGCGTGTACCTCCCTCTGACATTCGTTTAGCCCCTGTATAGGTCGGATTGTAAGGAGGATCTCAGGGACAGCAGCATGTCCTTCAACATCGTGTCTGATACTGGTCTGTCAGCCGTGGGGAAGTCAGCTATGGGGTCTCCCCCATGTTCCTGAGTGCCCGTGGTGGCATGGGAGGGATCGCTTACCTCCATCCCTGTTTCGATCCGAGGTCTGGGCGGGGAGTCCCTCCGCTGCTTGGTTTTGACCGGGCTCCTGGTAGTAGGGCTATCTGTCCCCGAGGATGAGCCGCTGAGCGGTAAAGTCGGGCGGGAGCCGTCGGGTGGAGAGCCGCGGCTGGCGCGGTGTGCTTCAGTCCCGATGTCCTGTGCCTTGTCACTGACGCCGGCGCCATTTTGTGATAGTCCGCGCGCTGTGAGGGAGAAGAAGCTATCCAGCTTCTGCAGCTGCAACGGCTTCTTGCGGTTTCTCCCCATCGCCGTGTCGTTCAGCGGGGATTCGTAAGCCAGACTGCGGCGTGTGAGCTCGGGTGTCACCGATGTGCGCTGATGGTGGCTGAATATCTCCGGCAGGCTAACGGAGCTCCCAGGCTACACGTCCATCTTGGAGTCCGGTCGCCACGCCCCCCCCCCCCCCCCCTCCATGATTTATTATATTTTTCTATCCCCCAGAATTGTAATTGGGTGGGGTCCCTATTATGTACAAGGTCGAAGTGTCTTGACACATTGGCCCAGATTCTCGTCCAGCGGCGTAATTTTGTGCGGGCGTAACGTATCCGCTTTACGTAACGCCTCCGCAACTTACACGGGCAAGTGCTGTATTCTCAAAGCACTTGCTCTGTAAGTTGCGGCGGCGTAGCGTAAATCGGTCGGCGTAAGCCCGCCTAATTCAAATTTGGATCAGGGGGGCGTGTTTTATGTAAAACTACTGTGACCCGACGTGATTGATGTTTTATCAGAACGGCGCATGCGCCGTCCAAGGAATTTCCCAGTGTGCATTGCTCCAAAGTACGCCACAAGGACGTCATTGGTTTAGACGTGAACGTAAATGACGTCCAGCCCCATTCACGGACGACTTACGCAAACAGCGTAACTTTTTCAAATTTCGACGCGGGAACGACGCCCATACTTAACATTGGCTGCGCCTCATATAGCAGGGGCAACTATACGCCGGGAAAAGCCTAACGTAAACGTTGTAACTTTACTGCGTCGGCCGCGCGTACGTTCGGAAATTCGCGTATCTAGCTAATTTGCATACTCGACGCGGAATTCGACGGAAGCGCCACCTAGCGGGCAAAAAAAAAAAGGCAGTTAAGATCCGACGGCGTAAGAGACTTACGCCTGTCGGATCTAATGGATATCTATGCGTAACTGATTCTAAGAATCAGACGCATAGATACGACGGGTCGGATTAGGACTTACGACGGCGTACATGGCGCTGCGCCGTCGTAAGTCCTTTAAGAATCTGGGCCATTGTGTTTCGGAAAGCCTTTAACCACTTACCCCCCGGACCATATTGCTGCCCAAAGACCAGAGTACTTTTTGCGATTCGGGACTGCGTCGCTTTAACAGACAATTGCGCGGTCGTGCGACGTGGCTCCCAAACAAAATTGGCGTCCTTTTTTTCCCACAAATGGAGCTTTCTTTTGGTGGTATTTGATCACCTCTGCGTTTTTTTTTTTTTGCGCTATAAACAAAAATAGAACGACAATTTTGAAAAAAATGAATATTTTTTACTTTTTGCTGTAATGAATATCCCCCAAAAATATATAAAAAAAAATTTTTTTTCCTCAGTTTAGGCCGATACGTATTCTTCTACATATTTTTCGTAAAAAAAAAATCGCAATAAGCGTTTGATTGGTTTGCGCAAAAGTTATAGCGTTTACAAAATAGGGGGTATTTTTATGGCATTTTTATTAATATTTTTTTTTACTAGTAATGGCGGCGATCAGCGATTTTTTTTTCGGTATTGCGACATTATGGCGGACACTTCGGACATTTTTGACACATTTTTGGGACCATTGGCATTTTTATAGCGATCAGTGCTATAAAAATGCATTCGATTACTATAAAAATGCCACTGGCAGTGAAGGGGTTAACACTAGGGGGCGGGGAAGGGGTTAAGTATGCCTGGGTGTGTTCTTACTGTGGGGGGGGGGTGGCCTCACTAGGGGAAACACTGATCTTCTGTTCATACATTGTATGAACAGAAAATCAGCATTTCCCCTGCTGACAGGAACGAGAGCTGTGTGTTTACACACACAGCTCCCGTTCCCCGCTCTGTACCGAGCGATCGCGTGTGCCCGGCGGCGATCGCGCCCGCCGGGCACACGCACGGGAGTCGGGCGCGAGCGGGGGGCGCGCGCGCGCGCGCCTCCGGCAGCGCGCGTGCGCCCCTAGTGGCGGCTAATAGGCAGGACGTCATATAACGTGATCTCGCCTAGGAGAGCCACCTTGTGGACGTATTTCGACGGTGCGGCGACGGCAAGTGGTTAATAATAATCTAGACGTGTTCTTTTATCCTCACTTTCAGAGCCCTTTTTGTCCTTCCTACATACTGTAGGTTGCAGCTGATTCTCCTGTGTTTGTAGCTACAAATTCCATTCTTTTTTTCTGGAATCTATGCGACTGGCGACAAGCATAACAGTTTTTGCACGGATAGAACCCTTTTCATGTGAAGAAAGAGTAACTTGCTTTGGGGGGTGGCTCAATTACAGATTTTACAATAATATCTTTCAATGTTGGTGCTCTCTTATATGTAATTTGTGGTTTCTCAGGAAGAATTTGCCGTAAATCCTTGTCATTCATTAAGATGTGCCAATGTCGTTTAATGACCTTGGCCACATCTTTATATTGGGAATTAAAGTCCAAAATCAAACAAGGGGCTTCTTGTTAACTAGTGTTTTCTCTTGCAACATCGTAGCTCTATTCATTTTGCTAACATTTTCTATTTGATTGTTGTTCCATGATTCTTCATAGCCCTTGGCCTTGAATCTCAAACCAATTATTTCAGCTTGAGATCTAAAATCTTGATCTTTTGTACAATTCCTTTTCAATCTTACCATCTGACGACTCGGAATATTGAACAGCCAAGGTTTGAAATGACAGCTGTCCATAGACAAATAGCTGTTCGTATCTACATTTTTAAAAAAAACGTTTTGGTGACGATCTGATTCCCTTCTATGCTGATGTTTAAATCTAGGAAGTCCACAGCTTTTTCATCAATTTTCCAGACCAAATGTATATTTTTGTCATTCTTATTGAGTGTTTCTAAAAACGTTTCCGGCGAATCTCTACTACCATTCCATATGATGATCAAGTCATCAATGTATGTTTTATATAGAGTAAGTTCAGCTGGGGTCTCTTATCGTGGATTCTTCCCACTGTGCCATAAAGGAGTTGGCCACACACCTCCGTTTGACTCATCCATCCTGTACACCGTCCTTACGAAAATAGCCCCCCTCCAGGTCCAAAATATTATAGTTGGAGGGGACTTTAATGCCATCCTAGATCATAACAAGGTCACTACTAATCCCCTTAGACCTGCCCCCCCCCCCCCATGATTTGGCCCTTTGTTGCGGACACTTTTGGTCTCCAGGAGATCTGGAGGATAGGACATACTCATATATCTCAGCATCGCATAGGTCTGGGTCTCGTATAAACCTAATGTTCAGGTCGGCTTCTGCTCTGTCTCATGTCGGGGTGGTCTCCTATCTCCCGGCCAGTCTCTCAGACCACTCACCGCTGGAGCTAGGCTTGACTCTGGGTACCCCTTTGTTGCTGAATTACGATCTTAAGATACTTACCAAAGTACTAGCCAACAGAATCATGAAGGTTTTACCATCCCTTGTCAATGTAGATCAGACCGGCTTCATGCCCGGCATGCCACGGAAATCTTATACGAGTCTTTACCCATCTCCAACTCCCACCTGAGGAGACTGCCGGGTCTTGGTGTCCCTAGACATCGAAAAGGCTTTCGATATAGTTAGATGGTCTTATATGATGCAGGGCTGGATGTTCTGGAGGGCTTTGGCTTCGGCCCTACTTTCCGGAAATGGATTGGCTTATTATACAGGGCCCATACTACGGCCCGTATTAAATTAAATGGCAGGCTCTCATCCTCCTTCCCGATTAGGAGGGGGACAAGGCAGGGGTGTCCTTTATCCCCTGCGTTGTTTGCCCTGATGATGGAGCCCCTGGCTGAGGCGTTTGGCATACGGGTGGGTTCGGTGGTCAAAAAACTGGCGTTGTACGCGGATGATTTAATCCTCTTCCTCAGGGACCCCGGTTCCTCGCTCGCCAGGGCCCTTCGGCTCATGGACAGTTTTGCAACCCTTTCTGGCCTCCGAACCAACTGGAGCAAATCACTTATTCTACCCATAGACCATGGGGCAAAGAGGCTGCACCTCTGCAATGAGCTGACACCATTAAATACCTAGGGATTAATATCTCTTCCAATACCCAGGATTTTCTCAAACTTAACTTATCCCCGGTGCTGCAGTGGTGTAAATTAAAATTGAAGGCTTGGTCGAACCTCTCATTATCTCTTATAGGGAGAATTCATTTAATTAAAATGAAGCTACTCCCGGTCTAGTATATCTTGCGGCACTCTCCGGTCTGGATTCCAAAATCTCTCTTTCAGCAGCTAGACTCCTCAGTGGCTTCCTTTTTGTGGCAATCACGACCAGCTAAATTCAGTAAGAAGATCCGCCATAGGCCGTGGACACAGGGGACTTGCCTGCCCAGACTTCCACACCTTCTACTTAGCGGCAATGCTCACCCATGCACATAACTGGCTGGTATCGGACGATACCAATGCATCAGTTGTCCTGGAGGCAGCACACTTGGGATCCTTTGAGGCCCTTCGCAACACCCTCTATAGGGGGTCTGGGGGTTCTGCAGTACCTTTAACACTGGCTATGAAAACGATTATTAAGGCATGGTACATGGTAGTGATCAAACCTAACTTGGCGAAGGCCAGATGGTCCCCCAACACACCACTCTGGTGTAATCCAAAGTTGCGGGTATTCCACTCTCTGCAGGACCCTGGTTTGTGGGACAGTAAGGGCATCAAGTATTTGAGGGATATCTGTGATGAGTTGGGGTTATTTACATTTGACAGGCTTAAAAACAAATTTCAGCTTCCGAACCCTTTCTTTTTCAGGTTCCTGCAATCTCCGCCATGCCTTTAATTCACAATTCAGGTCGGTCCAGCTTCGGCTGGAACTTGATGACTTGGAGACTCTCCTAGGTGAAGCTGATCACTCCAAATCATTATCCCAAATCTATCGAGCACTCCTACCATCTATCCAGGTCAGATTGGATGGTCTACGTTGTTTGTGGCGGGCAGAGGTGCAGGAAATGGACAGTGAAGATTGGGAAGATATGTGGGACTATCCATTCCAGCAGCTGGTTGCTACTAGGGACAAACTGATCCAATTCAAAATCCTCCAAGATCTACTACACGCCCCAACGCCTTCATCGCATATACCCGGCCTTGTCGGCCAGCTGCTGGAGATGCTCTGGTACCCCAGCAGACTTCACGCACATATTCTGGGATTGCTCGGAGATTCATGACTATTGGAGGGAGGTAACTCAATTTATTTAACACCATCCCTATTCCCCTGACAATTAGTGTCTGCCTCCTCGGCCTGGTGGAGCAACTGGCATTTGCCAAAGCAACACGCACCCTAATAGGTATTCTTTTTTTATGCGAGAAAAGCCATAGTATTAAAGTGGAAGTCAACCACCCCACCCACCCTGAGCGCATGGAAACAGCTAGTTAACACAATGATACCCCTCTATAAAGCGACGTATCTGTTTAGAGGATGCCCCAAAAAATATGAAAAAGTCTGTCATCTCCGGACGGACTCGGAGTCCACAACAGACGACCATTCCCCTGGGGAGTAACTCAGATAGATTCCCTTTGTATTCACCTGTAACACTAAGAGCTGAGGTCCACATTCTGAATAGGTAAACGGAGGTGAAGCATAGATAACCGTGATAATCGTACCTACTCCCAAATGCTCCTGTAGCTTTCAATTCAATTCAGACAATGAGGAATGGGATGAGGTTCTACAAGAAACAATAACTCCCTTTGTAGTCCTGACATGTGTAACCTGAGAGGTGTTTAGAGGTAGTGTTTAGTTAAACATACTTAGGGTTAAGGTGATGTTAACTGTTATTGTTGTTCATGTCGTTACGTGCAATGATTGGCCGGGGTATGCCCCTATGGCCCTGTTTTGTAACTCAACAACATGAAAAATACTTTAATAAAAATAAAAGAAAAAAAGTGAGAGAAAAAGAAAATCGAAAGTTAAATGGGAAACAAAGAAGATAGAGAAGAAAGTAAGAGACACAAAGGTATATGGACCAGCCCTCACCGTTTTTTCTGATTAGATGAGTCCACGGTCAGGTGGCACCCGAGGAAGTTGACTGGCGGTGCGCTTGGGCGAGTCTCCCAAAGGAGGGATCAGCTAAGACAAGTAATGTAACGTCTAAACTGGAAGAGATCGTGGCTGTGTCATGAACGTGAGCTTTCCACGCTGCCCAAGTAAGGTCAAATATTTTGCGAGTGTCTGCAGTCCGCAAGCCAGCTCTCTGCCTCCATGATCTCCCCCACCTTCCCCAACCAATTTTGCTTGCTTGGAATATGCAAGTTTTTCCAGTGAAATGGTATGAGGCGTTTCGCTGCATTGAGGTGGTGTTGGAGAGCACTTCTTTTATAACGAGTCAGTGGTATGGGGGGTACATGGAGCAGGAAATGTCTAGGAAGGGTCGGGATATCAACACCCAAGCCTTCAGATATGTATTTGCCAACCATCTCCCAAAACGTCTGAAGCACTGGGCACTCCCACCAAATGTGGAGGAACGTGCCCTTCTGTCCACATCCCCTCCAGCACACATCAGAGGCAGTAGGAAAAATTCTAGCCAGGGTAGTGGGTACCCTATACCACCGCAACAACAGTTTGTAGTTGTTTTCTTGGGTCTTTAGAGTCTACAGAGCTCGAGTCAGTGAAACGGTAAAGTTGTTCCTCGGTAAAGTCAGTGTGAAAGTCCCTTTCCCATTCTCTAATATAATGGGGCGTGGGGGTAGTTGTCGCGACCTCTAGCATCCCATATAGCGCTGAGATCATATGAGGCAGTGGGTCTGCAGATGCCCACATACTTTCAAATTCTGTCAGAGTGGTTCTAATCTGAGCTAGTTTGTGACATTTCGCTATGAAGGTTTCTAACTGGCGGTGTCTCCAAAAGTCAAAGGGGAAGCTGCCATGCCGATCTCGTAAGGTGCCCAGTAATAACAGAACACCCCCCTCTGCAAATTTTGTCAGACTAACAATTGCTTTGCTTACTCAAGTACCAAGGGAAGCCTTCAACTCTCAGGGAGCAAACCATGGGTACCCACACACAGGTGCCAGCTCAGATGTCCGTGGCACCAGGCCTAGGCTGTCATTCAGTTTGTCCCACATCTTCAAGGAGTGGATTGTCAGCGGAGACGCCCAGTCCGAAAGCCCCCTGTCTTCTGTGGGAACCCAGGGCCCATAGGACAAGTCCTGCTCCGCCATAATTTTCTCGAGGTGAACCCACAACTTAAAGGACGTGTGACATTTCCAGTTCAGAATACGTTTTAGTGCAATCACTTGATAGTATTGGGAAATGTTAGGTATGCCTAAGCCCCCTCTTAGCTTGGATCTTTGTAGTATTGACATTGCGAATCAGGATTTCTTACCCCCCCATACAAATTTGGATAAAAAGGCTGCGAAGATCTGCAAAGAAGCGTTTCAGTAAGCATATAGGTATCATTTGCAAAAGAAATAGGATGCAAGGCAGCACAGTAATTTTCAAAGTATTCGTCCGGCCAACCCAAGAAAATAGCGCTTTATCCCATGTCTGAAGGTCCTGTGTGATCTTTTTAAGTAGGGGGATGTAATTGTGCGTGTATAAAGAGTCAAGGTGATTCGTGAGTCGAATCCCCAAGTATTTCATAGAGGAGGTGGACCACGTAAAGGGGAAGCAATCTCCTAGGGAGGAAGTCAAAGTTTGTGGGACAGTGATCGGCAATATCTCAGATTTTTGTGTAATTTAGTTGGAGACCTCTCCATATGCAGGCAGCTCCCCCATCAAGTTTGGCAGTGAGACAAGAGGGTCAACGACATGAAAAAGTATGTCATCTGCTTAAGCAGAGTTTATGTTCGAGGGAGCCCGCGTGCACCCCCCTGATATTTTGGTTTGTTCTGACCCTCTGCAGCAATGGTTCCAAGACCAATGCGAACAGGAGCGGGCACCCCTGTCTCGTGCCGTTCCAGAAAGGGAACTCCGCGGAGAGGCCACCATTCACCTTAACCCGGGCAGTAGGGGACAATTAAAGTGTAGAGATCCAGCGCAACATGTGTGGGCCCAAGCCGGATCCTCTAAGAACCGTGTGGAGAAAATCCCAGTCCACGCGATCGAATGCCTTCTCCGCGTCAATGGACAAAATCAGGTAAGGAGGCATCCGATCACGTGTGTGCACCCAGTGAATAAGCTGTAGGGCCCTGTTTGAATTGTCCCTGGTTTCCCGTCCCACTATAAAACCGGTCTGGTCAGCGTGTATTAAGTCAGGGAGTAGATGTTTTAAGCGATTTGCCAGGATTTTAGAAAAGATTTTGAGGTCTGTGTTTAGGCGAGAAATTGGGCGATAGCTTTATGGTTGGGTGGTGTCTTTACCGTCTTTTAGGAGCACAGTGATGTGTGCCAACAAGGTTTCTTGATGGAGGTGTCCAGTGGTCGCCAGGGAATTGAGGGCACAGAAAGGGGTCTGTAACTTATCAAAACATTTTAAATAATATGCCTTGGTAAAACCGTCAGGCCCAAGACTTTTGCCAGAGGGCAGGGATTTGACAGTGGCCAATAATTCTGCTGGGGTAATAGGGTGTTCCAAGCCCGTTGCCTGTTGAGGAGAGGTACAGTGAGGAAAATAAGTATTTGAACACCCTGCTATTTTGCAAGTTCTCCCACTTGGAAATCATGGAGGGGTCTGAAATTGTCATCGTAGGTGCATGTCCGCTGTGAGAGACATAATCAAAAAAAAATTCCAGAAATCACAATTTATGATTTTTTAACTATTTATTTGTATGATACAGCAGCAAATAAGTATTTGAACACCTGTCTATCAGCTAGAATTCTGACCCTCAAAGACCTGTTAGTCTGCCTTTAAAATGTCCACCTCCACTCCATTTATTATCCTAAATTAGATGCACCTGTTTGAGGTCATTAGCTGCATAAAGACACCTGTCCACCCCATACAATCAGTAAGAATCCAACTACTAGCATGGCCAAGACCAAAGAGCTGTCCAAAGACACTAGAGACAAAATTGTACACCTCCACAAGGCTGGAAAGGGCTACGGGGAAATTGCCAAGCAGCTTGGTGAAAAAAGGTCCACAATCATTAGAAAATGGAAGAAGCTAAACATGACTGTCAATCTCCCTCGGACTGGGGCTCCATGCAAAATCTCACCTCGTGGGGTCTCAATGATCCTAAGAAAGGTGAGAAATCAGCCCAGGACTACACGGGAGGAGCTGGTCAATGACCTGAAAAGAGCTGGGACCACTGTTTCCAAGGTTACTGTTGGTAATACACTAAGACGTCATGGTTTGAAATCATGCATGGCACGGAAGGTTCCCCTGCTTAAACCAGCACATGTCAAGGCCCGTCTTAAGTTTGCCAATGACCATTTGGATGATCCAGAGGAGTCATGGGAGAAAGTCATGTGGTCAGATGAGACCAAAATAGAACTTTTTGGTCATAATTCCACTAACCGTGTTTGGAGGAAGAAGAATGATGAGTACCATCCCAAGAACACCATCCCTGTACTGTGAAGCATGGGGGTGGTAGCATCATGCTTTGGGGGTGTTTTTCTGCACATGGGACAGGGCGACTGCACTGTATTAAGGAGAGGATGACCGGGGCCATGTATTGCGAGATTTTGGGCAACAACCTCCTTCCCTCAGCTAGAGCTTTGAAGATGGGTCGAGGCTGGGTCTTCCAACATGACAATGACCCGAAGCACACAGCCAGGATAACCAAGGAGTGGCTCTGTAAGAAGCATATCAAGGTTCTGGCGTGGCCTAGCCAGTCTCCAGACCTAAACCCAATAGAGAATCTTTGGAGGGAGCTCAAACTCCATGTTTCTCAGCGACAGTCCAGAAACCTGACTGATCTAGAGAAGATCTGTGTGGAGGAGTGGGCCAAAATCCCTCCTCCAGTGTGTGCAAACCTGGTGAAAAACTACAAGAAACGTTTGACCTCTGTAATTGCAAACAAAGGCTACTGTACCAAATATTAACATTGATTTTCCCAGGTGTTCAAATACTTATTTGCAGCTGTATCATACAAATAAATAGTTAAAAAAATCATACATTGTGATTTCTGGATTTTTTTTTTTTTTATTATGTCTCTCACAGTGGACATGCACCTACGATAACAATTTCAGACCCGTCCATGATTTCCAAGTGGGAGAACTTGCAAAATAGCAGGGTGTTCAAATACTAATTTTCATCACTGTATGTGGTGATTCTAGTCTGTTTAAGAGTCACTTCTGCCGGAAAGGAGGCATAGTCCAGATTGTACAGAGATTCATAATAGTCGCAAAACAATGAAGCAATTTTTGAGGTGTGCTGTGCTGGCTCGCCCTTAGGGGATTGTAGCTTATGCACATGAGTCCCTTCTTCTGGAGAGCCAGAGCCAACAGCTGCCACAATTGTTGCCATGCTCATAATATGTATGAGCCAAATATCACAGCTTACGATTCATTTTACGGTCTAGTAGTTTTGAGAAAAGAAACATGAGTTCACTCAGATGGCTGAGTTCATCCGGACCTGATGTCCGTTTGTGGTTGAGCTCAGCTTGCCGTAATGCCTGTAGTACTCTCTGGAAGTCCGCCTGCCTCTCTTAACCACTTAAAGGATCACTAAAGGATTTTTTTTTTTTTTTTAGCTAAATAGCTTCCTTTACCTTACTGCAGTCCTGGTTTCATGTCCTCATTGTTCGTTTTTGCTTTGAAGTAGCTGTAATTCTGCTGTGATCTCCACACTTCCTGCTTGTCTGGCTCCTTATGAAAAAACTCATGGGAGCTTCTCACTGTGGTCTAAGCTGTGTGTCTAAAACTCCTCAGAACCAATCGGATTCATTTTAAAAACAAAACACTGCCCTGGATTTGTTTGTTTTTGTTCTGTGGGTCTCTTTACTTCACATAAACATGAACCCAGTTTAAAACCGAAAGTGAAACTAGAGGCACATTATATGATAGAATTTAATCTATTTTAATAATTTTTAAAAGGAATCAGTTAACTTTTATGTCTCTATACCCTGTAAACGGTCATTTCAGCAAAAAAAATGTTTTTCCTTTAGTGACCCTTTAACCACTTAAGCCCCGGACCAATACGCTGTCTAAAGACCCAAGGTGTTTTTACAATTTGTCACTGCGCTGCTTTAACTGGTAATTGCGCGGTCATGCAATGTTGTACCGAAACAAAATTTGCATCCTTTACTTCCCACAAATAGAGCTTTCTTTTGATGGTATTTGATTGCCTATGCGATTTTTATTTTTTGCGATATAAACGGAAAAAGACCGAAAATTTTGAAAAAAAAATATTTTTCTTATAACAAAAAGTAAAAAATATCGAATAAACTAAATTTTAGTCAAACATTTAGGCCAAAATGTATTCAGCCACATGTCTTTTGTAAAAAAAATCGCAATAAGCGTATATTTATTGGTTTTCGCAAAAATTATAGCGTCTACAAACTAGGGTACGTTTTCTGGAATTTACACAACTTTTATTTTATGACTGCCTATCTCATTTCTTGAGGTGCTAAAATGGCAAGGCAGTACAAAACCCCCCCAAATGACCCCATTTTGGAAAGTAGACACCCCAAGGAAACTGCTAAAAGGCATGTTGAGTCCATTGAATTTTTTTTTTTGTCCCAAGTGATTGAATAATGACAAAAAAAAAAAAAATTACAAAAAGTTGTCACTAAATGATATATTGCTCACACATGCCATGGTTATATGTGGAATTGCACCCCAAAATACATTCTGCTGCTTCTTCTGAGTACGGGGATACCACATGTGTGGGACTTTTTGGGAGCCTAGCCACGTACGGGACCCCGAAAACCAAGGACCGCCTTCGGCATTTCTAAGGGCGCAAATTTTTGATTTTACTCCTCACTACCTATCACAGTTTCGAAGGCCATAAAATGCCAAAATAGCACAAAACCCCCCCAAATGACCCCATTTTGGAAAGTAGACACCCCAAGCTATTTGCTGAGAGGCATGTCGAGTCCATGGAATATTTTATATTTTGACACAAGTTGCGGGAATATGACAAACTGATTTTTTTTTGCACAAAGTTGTCACTAAATGATATTTCTCACACATGCCATGGTTATATGTGGAATTGCACCCCAAAATACATTCTGCTGCTTCTCCTGAGTACAGGGATACCACATGTGTGGGACTTTTTGGGAGCCTAGCCGTGTACGGGACCCCGAAAACCAATCACCACCTTCAAGATTTCTAAGGGCATAAATTTTTGATTTCACTCCTCACTACCTATCATAGTTTTGAAGGCCATACAATGCCAAGATGGCACACAACCCCCCCAAATGACCCCATTTTGGAAAGAAGACACCCAAGCTATTTGCTGAGAGGCATGTTGAGTCCATGGAATATTTAATTTTTTTCCCCAAGTGATTGAATATTGACCAAAAAAATAAATAAAAAGTAAATTACAAAACGTTGTCACTAAATGATATATTTCTCACACATGCCATGGTTATATGTGGTATTGCACCCCAAAATACATTCTGCTGCTTCTCCTGAGTACGGGGATAAGACATGTGTGGGACTTTTTGGGAGCTTAGCCGCGTACAGGACCCCGAAAACCAATCGCCACCTTCAAGATTTCTAAGGACATACATTTTTGATTTCACTCACACAAATCTTGAAGGCGGTGATTGGTTTTTGGGGTCCCGTACTTGGCTAGGCTCCCAAAAAGTCCCACACATGTGGTATCTCCGTACTCAGGAGAAGCAGCAGAATGTATTTTGGGGTGCAATTCCACATATAACCATGGCATGTGTGAGAAATATATAATTTAGTGACAACGTTTTGTAATTTTTTTTTATTTTTTTGGTCAATATTCAATCACTTGGGGCAAAAAAATTAAATATTCCATGGACTCAACATGCCTCTCAGCAAATAGCTTGGGGTGTCTTCTTTCCAAAATGGGGTCATTTGGGGGGGTTGTGTGCCATCTTGGCATTTTATGGCCTTCAAAACTATGATAGGTAGTGAGGAGTGAAATCAAAAATTTATGCCCTTAGAAATCTTGAAGGCTTTTCGGGGCCCCGTACGCGGCTAGGCTCCCAAAAAGTCCCACACATGTGGTATCCCTGTACTCAGGAGAAGCAGCAGAATGTATTTTGGGGTGCAATTCCACATATAACCATGGCATGTGTGAGCAATATATCATTTAGTGACAACTTTTTGTAATTTTTTTTTTTTTTTGTCATTATTCAATCACTTGGGACAAAAAAAAATGTCAAAATATAAAATATTCCATGGACTCGACATCCCTCTCAGAAAATAGCTTGGGGTGTCTACTTTCCAAAATGGGGTCATTTGGGGGGTTTTTGTGCTATTTTGGCATTTTATGGCTTTCGAAACTGTGATAGGTAGTGAGGAGTGAAATCAAAAATGTACACCCTTAGAAAGCTTGAAGGCGGTGATTGGTTTTTGGGGTCCCGTACGCGGCTAGGCTCCCAAAAAGTCTCACACATGTGGTATCCCCGTACTCAGGAGAAGCAGCAGAATGTATTTTGGGGTGTAATTCCACATATGGGGGGAGTTTGCTTTGCGCGTGGGTGTAAGCGTTACTGGCACTAACTAGCTACCTAGCGGCACCAGCGACACTAATACAGCGATCATAAAAATGATCGCTTAGTGACGCTGGCAATAGGGGGTGAAAGGGTTAACTCTAGGGGCAATCAGGGGTTAAAACCTTTATTAGAAAATGTATGGGGGTACCTAACACTATAAAAACCTAGCGGGCGAACCTCAAAAAATAACTAGCTACCTAGCGGCACTAATACAGCGATCAGAAAAACGATCGCTTAGTGACGCTGGTAATAGGGGGTAAAAGGGTTAACTCTAGGGGCAATCAGGGGTTAAAACCTTTATTAGAAAATGTATGGGGGTACCTAACGCTATAAAAACCTGGCGGGCCAACCTCAAAAAATAACTAGCTACCTACCCCCCCCCCCCCCCAATAAAGGTTTTAACCCCTTGATCACCCCCTAGTTAACCCTTTCACCCCCCTTTTGCCAGCGTCACTAAGCGATCGTTTTTCTGATCGCTGTATTAGGCCCCGTACTCACGACCAAACATGTCTGCTGAAACTGGTCCGCGGACCAGTTTCAGCGGACATGTTCGTTCGTGTGTAGGCAGTAACGTACAGGATTCCAGCAAACAATCGTCGGCCAGACCGTTTTCCAACGAACAACTGTTTCCTGGTCTTGCTTTAAAACAGTCTGCTGGAATCGTGTCCGTCAGACATGTTCGGTCGTCTGTACACAAAAGCAGCGTACAAAAACCCCGCGCATGCTCAGTCCAAATGAGGAGACGGGAGCGCTCGTTCAGGTAAAACTCGCGTTTGTTTGGGATATGGCACATTCGTCATTAGAAACCTTTTATTCTAGCAAGAGAACAATGTCTTAAAAAGGCGCACTAAACCACATTTTCTTGCCTCGTTTTATTAATTCTTCACTTGCTAGAATAACCCCGTTCTCTTGCTGATGCAATTTCAATAGAGTTGTCCCATACTGAAATGTCACATTTCTTGCTTGTGATGTAATCCTTTAATAATGTTTTCTATGCCAGACGTGTGTTTTGGTTGGTGGTCCTCCATAATTTATAGTAGTCATTTTTGTTAAGGAATGTGCATCTTTTTTTTTTTTTTGTTGTTTCTAGTTATGTCACCATTTTATTTTTATTTTTTTAACATGTTTTTTTCTTTGTATTTTTATTTTTTATTTTTTTTGTGTTTCATTTGAGAATATTAAACCATGTTGGCACACCAAATGTCCCCCCCCCCCCCCCCCAAGGAGTGTGTCCTTTGTAAATGACCCATTGTATATTTATTAAAGGTTTGCTGCCTAATAATCCCCACAGTATAACAAACAATAGACATGTTTTCAAATGAAAGCAAAAAGCCTTTTATTCAGGCAAATGTCATCACAAAAAATAAACAGAACGGCAGCACTAGAATAGATAGCAAACTATATGCAAACTTGCATTTCCAACATGGTGAAGGATAAACTTCCAAGCCTCAGGAGCCAAACCAAAAAATATGAAGCAGCAGCACAGAAACAAAGGAACCCAAACTGTGGTAGTCCAAACAAGATGTCCTTTATGTGGAAGGAAATGGAAGGCAGAGAATCAACGTTTCCTCCTCTTTCCAGCCTTCCCTCCAGGCAGCCTTCCAGCGGATCTAACACGGGGTCTTGCAGGTGGGGTCGATGTGGCAGCAGGAGGATGGTGTTCCGCAAGCCGGGCCGGGTCACATAGCCCAGTCTCTGGGGTCAGCAGGCCCCTCTGCATCCACCAAAGGACCTGGTTCATCAGGGCCTTTGCCAGTCTTCTCTGGTCCTCCTCCCCTTCATTTAAATCGTGGGCCAATGAGGCACTGAAGGCCTCTGTGGGGTTGAGGGGGGCCCTCATGATGGCGCTTGCCTCCTGTATCATGCGGAGGCTTGCCTCCTCCACAGGCCTCAACTGCCTCCTTCGGCCTGATGGCCTCACCTGGGGGGGAGAAGACTGGCTGGTGGTGGTTCTCCTGGCCGGGGGGACCTGGTGCAGGCCACTGGGCCCAGCCTCCTCCTGGCTGCCACTGACCCCGGCCTCCTCCTGGCTGACAGACACCTGAGGATCTGCCACCTCCTGGCTGATCTCTTCTTCCTGTGTGGAAAAAAAAGGAAATTTTTTACAATTTCGCAAAATAAAACCACACTCATTTTCATGTTTTTCGTTTAGTATTTTCTGTTCATTATTACTTGAATACACTCTACTTCTGACCCCTGCAGTTGTCATCTCTGACACCTATTTGTCTGTACACCTTTTTTTTGCTTTTTCCCAGCTTGGCTTTTCTTTTACAATATCAAATCATTAATCCACCAAGAATTATTTACGCCAGAAATATAGAGGAAACTACTATACCTCCTCATCGAAGGGTGGCAGATCTGCATCTCTGTCAGCCAGGCCCTCTTCCTCCGACTCTGCAGGGCTGTGGTCATCTGGGGAAGGTCCGCTGGAAGGTAGCATGGAGGAAAGGTTGGAAGAAAGACTCGACATCGTTTTCCTGCCTTCCATTTCGTCCCGCAAAAAAGCCATCTGTTTATAATACCACAGTTTGGGTTCCTTTGCTTGTCTTGCTGCTGCTCCCGATTTTTTGCTTTTATTAGCTTTGTATGCTCTCCTGTATGTGCTTCTGAGGTTGGCAAGTTTATCCTTCACCATGTTGGCAGTGCATCCTGGCACCCATGTTTGCATATAGTTTGCTAGCTCTTCTAGTGCTGCCGCTCGTACATCTTTATTACAATATAAAGAGTGCTTGGAATTCCACAGGATGGGCGTCTCCTGATATTTTTGGAGTAAGGCCTCTATAGCTTCCTTGGTTTGTAGTTGGTCCATTTTACTTTTTGAAATATGATATTTTTTTTTGTCTAGATTCAAAAAACATAAACCAAAGAAAAATAAATATTCAAAAGGATCAGCGTTGACCTTGATATAATATGTGTCTTTAAAATTATTACCTATATCTAATTACAAACACAGTCTCTCTTGTTTAAACAATGATTGGCAGCTCGGCCGCATTGGTTGTACCAAACATTGATTTGCTAGATGCAGAGCCATTGTTAACATTGCAGTAAATATTTTTAATATTGAAAAATAAACAATGCTTACAAATGACAGTATTCATCTAGGCACTCTTTCATGTGTAAATCTCATGCCCCTGACAATGGATGACATAAAAGACACTTCCTAATGACCTCTGTACAACCAACACTTGAACAATACTTTGCCTGATCTGAATACACCATTCAAAAACTTGTCAATGAGGTACAGCATTGTTCACATCTCTATTTTGTGAGGTGTCCAAAAGCATTTGGATACCAAAATAACATTGTGGTACCCCATAGACAGAATAGCTTAAAAAGGGTGCAACCAACAGCCCAAACCCCCATCCCATGTGTCTACATTTTCAAGTCCTCTGCTGATCACATTTTTAATTTCCTTACCTTCCTGTCTCTCGCTCCTCGTTTCTCACGCTCGCCTAATTACCGCGTAAGATGCGTAATCACGGCGTGCACCTTTTAAACACTCCGCGTATTTATTAAACCCCGCCCTCGTCACCTTTGCGAGGCCCCTAATCAATTAGTTTAGGAAATATGGCGTTAACTGTGTATGTAACTGGATGCGCTCGAAGATTCTCCGCGTAACCGACGTAAACACGTTGTTTGCATTCTCTACACTCCGCGTATGTATTAAACGCCGCCCTCTTCTCCGCCCATGGCGTAAGAATTCATCTTTTCCACGCCCATAATCTCTGTGGGAAAGGAAAGATGGCGATGTCACACGAGCGGGCACGATGCTCTCATGCCACAAGTGAAGGGACAGAGGCAGGGACGTCCCGATCAAGGCAAAGAAGATATAAAGCCACTAATATGCGGTTCCAGGAAATGGTGGAGTTAGTTTACATCATGCGAAAGAAGGACTATGATGGTGAATTAGGGCCATACAAGACCCCTAACCGCCGAAAGGCACATATTATGGACAAGGTGGCGAGGAGAATGCAGAGGATGTTTGGGATCACCAGGTCCAAGGAACAGCTGAGGAAACGATGGTCAGACTTAAAATTGAGGGAGCCACATCAGATGAAGAAAATACTTAAAATTCTGCGTAAAAGTAAGTAAATATATATTGGGGTTGGGGGGGGGGTGGGTGATTGTCTGCAATAATGTGTTGCCATGTATATTTCACCATCTGCCTCCTTGGCCTGCTTGTAATTTTAAAGACATGTTGTCATTTATTTTTTATGACATAAATACCTACATATTTACAAATAGTGTTCTTAGTAAACCACGTAACATCACATAGTTTCTCAGAAAGGCTCGGTTATTCCAGGAACAACACACCTGGACATGGCTCACTGGCCAAAAACTTTGTTTGTAAACATTGTGTAAAAGCTAGTTCTAGAAAATAAAATTATGAGAATGGGAAAGGCAAACAGGATTCATTCTAAAAACAGTGGTAATAAAGCAGATGTTTTCACATCTGCAATGCAGAGCACCTGTGTCTCCCCAAACCAAAAAAGTGTTTTGGTAGGGTCTCCCAGAAATACTGTTTAGGGGGGACATCCATGTGTGTCACTTTGCTAAAAAGGGGCAGGATCAGAGCTTGCCATATAGAAGTAATTGCAAAATGTAGGTTTGGTGAAAGATAAAAGTAACTAAATGAAAGCATCTTCTAAGCAATGTGTGCGATTTATGCTCTCCAATATCTGTGTGCTGATGAGTCTACATTTTTTTTGTTTATTTCAGGGGAAAGAAGTCGCCAGCATTTGGAGGAGGCAGAGAGGGCCAGACAAGGCCAAAATCTGCCATCTCAACATGTGGAGGAGGAGGAGGATGTGGAAGGAGAAGAGGATGTGGAAGGAGAAGAGGATGTGGAAGGAGAAGAGGATGTGGAAGGAGAAGAGGATGTGGAAGGAGAGGAGGAAGGAAGAGAGGAGGAAGAAGTAATTTTGGACTTAGAATTTATAGCAGATGAAGGGCAAGTGGCGGAAGAACAATTTGGCGAATTGAAAGAAGGTGGATTGATGGATGAAGGAGGAGTCCAAGATGATGGGGAAGTGGTGGAAGAAGGAGGAGTGATAGAAGATGATGGGGAGGTGGTGGAAGAAGGAGGAGTGATAGAAGATGTCGAAGAGGTGGAAAGGAGAAGCCCATCAGGTCAGTGTCACCCTAGCTTGATTAAAAAAAACATATGTAGATAGGCCTCATCGAAAAATAATGTTGTAAATGACCATTTTTTTTTTTTTTTTAGGGGAGGAGGATGGTGTGCCAATATTTTCACGTGCAAGTGCTGCTATAATTATTCAACAGGTAATGGAGTGCAGCACTGAAATGCACAATATGCGTGAAAGGATGGTTGTCATGGAAGAGAATTTAACAAATGTCCTTTTGGAATGCTGCACGGAAATGGACAATATGCGGCAAAGAATGATGGTCATCGAATCTAATTTTAAAAATATTATTGACATGATGGGCCGTGTCAAAGACTGAAACACCCCCCGCCCATCCCCCGCAAACATTTTTTCTGTTTTAATAATGAATACGCCAAAATTTGAAGATACACACACAGTGTGCCAACATGTGCTATCTGCCATCACAGAATATCTAGTGTCTGTGCTTTGTGGGTCCAACCCCCTCCTCCATCCTCAAGTAGTTGAGAGGAAGGGTTTGCTCCCACAGAACACAGACATTGATCACCCATGATGTCAGATAGCACATGTGGCCATTTGTCTGTTGAACCAATGACATTTGGCGAGTTTGCACTGAATGTGTGTATCTTCAAATTTTGGCGTGTTCCAGTGTGAAAGCACACCATGACTGACTGCTGTTGTGAGTTTTTATATTTTTATAATTGTATTTTGTTACTTTTTGACCATGTTGAACATTTTTGGATACTATAACGTTTAGACCATAAAGAATAAACAACGCCAAAAAATTAAAAATATATATATATAGAATTATAAATCTCTCTAATCACTGAATTTAGTGAAGTCGAGATTTGACTCCTAAATCTCAACAAGAAATTTTCTTATTGAAAAACACAACAAAAAAAAAAAATGTAAAAAAAATATTGGTTTTTGTACATAAAAAATCTGCCGAAAATAAAAAATACTAAGGCGGTAAACACCCCACCAAAAATATTCTATATATATATATATATATGTAAACAATAAATCTAACTATATTTGATAAACAAAAATGTGAACTTGTTAAAAAATGTATAATCTGCATAATATTTTTGGTTGAATTACCTGAAAAAAAAAAAAATTATTAAAAAAATTTTTTGTAGACTCCTAAGTACAAAAGCAGGGAGTAATGAAAAAAATATAAAATAATTTTTGGGGTCATGAACAAGCAAAAATTAAAAAACTTGACCTCAAAATTTAGAAATGGAGTTGCTTCTTATTTCTAGACTCAATACCCTGTTTGTAGATGAGTGAATACTGTGCAAAATGTGGTTATTTACTAAAAGTGGAGAAATCAATTATGCAGTAAAATTGAAGAAGTTAGTTAGAGAACCAGGAAGACAGATAAAAAGAGAAAAAGCATTAATGACAAACAACTGTATAAAGTCCAATGGTCTAATTATTTTTTATTTGAGAGAATATTCCTTTCTTTGGGGGCCGAATTAGAAAGAAATATGATCTGGCATAGCAATGGCCCCCCGACCCATGAAGTACTCAACATATTTGTCGCGTACCTCACGAGCTGATTGGGGGGCCAAGCCAGCGCGACCAGTGTCCAGCCCGGGAAGGGGATCTGAGGGTAGTCTTGCCTCAGAACCGATGTCGGGTAGGTACGTCTGGGAGTGCCTGCGTAAAAAGTTGTGCAAAATGCAGCAGGCAAATACAACGGTGTCCAATTTATATTCCGCCAGATGTATCGATGTCCTGAACAGGCGGAACCGGTTGGTGAGTATCCCAAAGGCATTCTCGACTACCCTCCGAGCCCTGGCCAACCGAAAATTAAACACACTCCTCTCTGAGGTGAGGGTCCTCTGGGGAAAAGGCCGCATGAGGTGAGGACCAAGCCCGAAAGCCTCGTCCGCTAGGAACACAAACGGAAGTCCTTCCACATTATCTTCATCTGGTGGCAATGCCAGACCACCAGCTTGGAGACGATCATAGAAATCAGTCCGTGCGAACACTCCCCCATCAGACATCCGGCCATTCTTCCCCACGTCCACATATAGAAACTCATACTGTGCCGACACCACCGCCATCAACACAATACTATGATAACCCTTGTAATTATAATAGTAGGACCCCGAGTGGGGTGGGGGCACAATGCGGACGTGTTTCCCATCTATTGCTCCACCGCAGTTAGGAAAATCCCACCGCTCGGCAAATTGGGAAGCCACAGACTGCCATTCCTGTGGTGTGGAGGGTAGCTGTGGGGACAAACAAAAAAAGAGATTTAGTACTTTGGAATAAAAACATCCTACAAGCATCCTTGTGACACTTCAAAGTATTAAAATTGCATTCGAAAAATGTGCATGGAGAATTTGGGAAATGAAATATATAGGGCCACTTCATTAAGAGACTCCACAGCCCTCTGATGGGGACAATTAAAGTTTGAAGGGGGGGGGGACACAAAAACCAAAAAGTCCTGTTTTAAAAAATGGCAAGGTGGGTTTGTCCCTAGGATAGCATGCTGGACAGGTTAATATTGGGTAAGGGACAAATATGCAGGTAGGCCAAGAAAAAAACATGTAAAGCTTATATCAACATGCATAGGGAGAAAAGGGAACGTTAGTTAAACACACAGCATATCTGGGAAATTAAAAAAAAAGTTAGTTAGCAACATTATTACAGCCAGGAAACTTACCTTAATATACTCCTCATGCATAACTTTGATGATGGCAGCACACGTGTCCGGTATGATGACCCCAAGCGCCTGCGGAGAGATGCCTGTCGAGAACTTGAGGTCCTGCAGGCTCCTCCCAGTCGCCAGGTACCGCAACGTGGCAATAAGCCTCTGCTCGGCCGTGATGGCTTGGCGCATCACAGTGTCCTGCCTCGTGATATAGGGGGACAGAAGTTCCAGCAGACTGTTGAATACGGGGTCCGTCATGCGGAGAAAATTCCTAAAGTCATTAGGATTATTCTCCTGGAGTTCCCTAAGCAGAGGCATATGTGAGAACTGGTCACGCTGGCGCAACCAATTCTTGGTCCAGAAACGCCTCCGCCCCCTATTTCTGGCCAAAGTACTGGAAAAATGAACATATCCAGCAGCCATCCCATAAACAGCACCAACTCGCGAAAATTGACGCTGCTGCTCCATCATGGCTTCAAACCGGCCGGCTGGTCAGTCAAGAACACACTCAAACAGAAAGCACTCGCAAATCCAGCACTACCTGCGACAAACGCGTGACAAACAGATACGAGCGCACAGGATGCAACTGCTAAAGCAGAAACAACCTGCTAGCCTATAGCCGAATGACAACTACGTTACCGCAAGCACACGCACTGAACCCGTGAATACACGCTGTCAAAGCCTGGAGACCGAGAAGCGCGAATCAGCTCTAACCAAACCTTCACTAACACGAGCAAACCCGTAACTAGCAAAAGAGGAACAGAGGGCGGCGCCATTAAGTTTGGTCTTCCCCTTTATAGTGACGTCGTACGTAGTTTACGTGCACGCGTTCCGGTACGACGGTAATTTGGTCCGCTGGTGTGTACAAGCCAGCGGAACCAAACAAAAATCAGCCTTGTACGCCGGAAACTGTCGGGCAGACAGTTTCCAGCGCACAGATCCGGTCGTGAGTACAAGGCCTTAGTGTCGCTCGTGCCACTAGGTAGCTAGTTTTTTTTGAGGTTCGCCGCCATGTTTTTAAAGCGTTGGGTACCCCCATAAATTTTCTAACGCTATAAAAACATGGCGGCGAACCTAAAAAAAAAAACTAGCTACCTAGTGGCACGAGCGACACTAATACAGCGAACAGAAGAACGATCGCTTAGTGACGCTGGCAAAAGGGGGGAGAAAGGGTTAACTAGGGGGTGATCAAGGGGTTAAAACCTTTATTGGGGGGGTAGGGGGCTATCCTGGACCTAACACTAACTGCCTGACACTTACTGCCTGTCACACTGACACTAAATGCAGTGATCAGTAAATGATCACTGCTATTTAGTGACAGTGTGACCGGGGGCGGGATTGTATGCCTATGTGTACAGGTGTCAGTGTAGTGCTTGTGTACTCACTGTGTGATGTCTCCGCTCCTCCGCCGGACGAATATACCGGCGGAAGGAGCGGTGACATCACTTCCTCCTCTGCCTGTGTTTACAATGCAGGCGGAGGAGGGCGGGGGAGGAAGCGGATTGGCTGGGGAGCGATCCGGAGGGGGCGGACAAAAACGAACCGCCATCCCCTCATCCCGGATCGCTCCTGAAGATTACCGGACCGCCGCATGTACCGGGGGGGGGGTCCCGATTGGACCCCCGACCCACGTCAAGCAGGTACGTTGATGTGCCATTCTGCTGACGTATATGTACATGAGCGGGTCGGGAACTGGTTAAGGACCGCCTAACGCCCATATACGTCGGCAGAATGGCACGGCTGGGCACAGGCACGTACAGGTACGTTGCCCTTTGAGTGTCCAGCCGTGGGTCGCGTGCGCGCCACCGCCGGCATGCTTGCGACCCGGTCCGAAGCTCCGTGACCGGGCTTACGGGACCCAATCGCCGCCGGTGTCCCGCGATCAGTCACAGGAGCTGAAGAACGGGGAGAGGTGTGTGTAAACACACCTTCCCCGTTCTTCTCTGTGGCAGAGTCACTGATTGTCTGTTCCCTGTTATAGGGAACGACGATCAGTGACGTCACATGTCCAGCCACATCCCCCTACAGTAAAAATCACTCCCTTAGGGCACACTTAACCCCTTGGCGCCCCCTAGTGGTTAACCCCTTCACTGCCATTGTCATTTTCACATTTTATAGCACTTTTCTCTGTGAAAAAGTGTTATAAGTGTCCGATGTGTCCGCCAAAATGTCAGTCACGAAAAAAAATCACTGATCGCCGCCATTACTAGCAAAAAAAAAAAAATAATAATAAAAATGCCATAAAACTATCCCCTATTTTGTAAACGCTATAACTTTTGCGCAAACCAATCAATAATCGTTTATTGCAATTTTTACCAGGAATAAGTAGAAGAATACGTATCGGCCTAAACTAATGAACAAAAATAAATTTATATACTTTTTGGGGATATTTATTATAGCAAAAAATAAAAAATATTACATTTTTTTCTAAATTGTTGCTCTATTTTTGTTTATAGCGCACAAAATTAAAACCGCAGAGGTGATCAAATACCACCAAAAGAAAGCTCTATTTGTGGGAAAAAAAGGACGCCAATTTTGTTTGGGAGCCACGTCGCACGACCGCGCAATTGTCAGTTAAAGCGACGCAATGTCGAAATGCAAAAACTAACCAGGTCCCTTTTCTAGATAATGATCCGGGTCTTAAGTGGCTAAGCTTGGCTCCCATAGCAATGAGGGTTCCAACGAACCACTGCCTTGTGGCATTCCCAGAGAGTGCCCTCACTGACCTCCCCGTTTGCGTTTTCAGTGAAATAGTGTGTCAAAGTCTCCTGTATTCCCACCACCACCCCCAGGTCGTCTAGCAGGTTTTCGTTCAGTTTCCAGATCCTGACCTTGGCGAGTGCTTGTGATAATGAAAGGGTGAGCGTCACCGGGGCATGATCAGATATAGTGAAGAAACATGTAGCGCTAGTGAAAAAAACACTTAAGGAAGTGCATAAGAACCATGGATAAATGCAATTAAACCACAGTAATCTGTAAATGAGTGTCCATTAAATAATAAAAACACAGAAAAAAGTCCATCAGTAGAAAACATATGACCACATCATCGTCATGGAGGGGACATTCTGCACGATAAAACAGGAGTAGATGGAATACTCTTACCAGATAGCGTGGATCTGCTTGTCAGCGACAACAGATCATAATCGCATGGAAGGACTCCACTCCAATCTGCTCAGCTGGACGAGGGCCCGATGGTAGGCTTCCACACAGGATATCCAGATGAATGGCTGTAGTCCTGGACTGGAACCTCACCGTGGGTAAATTCTCTCAGACTCAGATTCTCAGCAGAAAGAGAAGATCAACTTGTTTCAAAGCGACAATCGGTGGTGCAAAAAGTGGTATCCACTTAAAGGAGGGTAGGCACAATCATGGAGTATGAAAAAACTTTGTATCCAAACAGGTCATGCAGGAGAAAGAAAAAAACAATGCTCCGGATGGTGCAGATAAGAGGATACGGTTTTATTGTAGTAAAACCAAATAACATAAAAGTGATCACTGTAGCATAAAAAAGTAATACAAGCAATATGGGGAGCAGGTATAGCAAGCCCGACGCGTTTCGTCCAAGTGGACTTCAACTGGGGCATCTACCTTCACCCCCATATTGCCACATATATATAGTACAAATACTTAATTAGACTGAATAAGCGAACCAATCAAGCAAGCCCAGCAGTAAGTGTGTGTGATTGGAAGAAACAAGTCACGTGACATACATGACCCATGACTCTCATGTGCAACCAATCGGATCAAGCAATAAACCCTGACTTAAAAGGTCACCAATCACGAATCGGATATTAGGGTGGAAAAACAAACCATATATTGGTAGAGACATATCAACAGGGACAACGAAAAAAGTAGGCACTAAACAGTCACACATGTATGGCCAACACCACTCAAATGTATACATTTCCCTGGATATGATCAGATATAGTGATTTGGTCAATGGTTGCTTCCAGAAGTAAGTCAAGAGTGTCCTGGTCTACTAGCAATAGGTCAATTCTAGTGTACACTTTTGTGGACGCTAAAGAATGAGCTATAGTCTTTTTCGGTGGCGTGAAAAACTCCAGCTGTCCACCAGGGTATGTCCCTGAAGGGTCTTCCTAAAATGCTGCAAAAAAGCGTAAGAATGGGTAGACTTGTTCGCCGAGGTATCTAATAGGGGGTCCGGGCTAACATTGAAGTCCCCTCCAAAATTCAGTCTACCTTCACGGAAGTCTGCCAGCTGGGCAAGGGTCTGGTCGATAAACGTAAGTTGTTGTGCATTGGGAGCGTACAGTGTTGCAAAGGTGTATTTCTGACCCATTATTGTGCCTTTCAGGAACACGTAGCGTCCTTGATCCACTCTGTGGTCAGAAGGTTGAAACTGGCAGTGTCTGTGAATGGCAATAGCCGTAACCCGGGATTTAGGCTTTGGGGAGTTGATAAGGTACCATTGTGGGAATAGATGGGTGGGCAATTTTGGGAGGGAGGAGTCCGTGAAATGAGTCTCCTGTAGGAAAATCACTTGGGCCCCCAGTCTTTTTAATTCTAACCAGAGTCTATTCCGCTTGTTAGGGGAGCACAGACCATGTACATTGTATGATACTACTCTAATCGTAGCCATTGTGTAGCAAGGTGGGTCGTTCAGAGAGGAGGCGAAGAGAAAGAGAGAAGAGGAGGGGGGGGGGGGAGAGCATTAGCAACACAAAAAGTACACATTTTGGGTCCACAAATTCCTCAAAGGCAATAAGTGGTGGTACCCTATACTGTTTACCCAACCCATGCAGCCCTCTTGAAATTGAAGGGCTACATAGGTGAGGCAAAGTGTCCATATCCGGACTAATACCCAATACGGGTAGTCCTAAGTGGGAGTCGTGGTCGGACATGGAATGCCAGGAGGTTCCTGCTCCTGTGTCGGGTAAAGTTCAAAAACTGAGCACCCCGGGAGTCCAGGTTCCTTTACTTTTTCTGTTTCCTGCTCCGTCTTTCTCTCTTCCCCCTTTACCGGTGTGCATGAGTCACAGTGAGCAGCAACAAAATCAAGGTTGCGAGGCAAGGACCCGCAAAAGAAACAAAAATAAATGTAAGGCAGAGGGCCTCTGATAAGGTATCTGCACCGCACAATCCTCGTGCTAACGTAGCTAAAGAAGCCATAATCGGTCACCGTGCAATGCAAGAGGCTGTCAGTAGCCTATCCCTGAAGAAGTGAGGGTCCTCAGTCCCCTGCGGGGGACCCTTGCCTCACAGCAGCAGAGGAAGAACGTTTGCGGCTCCGGGAGTTCCGAACCTTGGGGTGTCGGCGCCATTGGAATATCTGTAGCTGTCTCCAATCTGTAAAATCAACAGGCTCCAGCTGCGACAGGAAATGCAGGAGGTCATCCTTATTGCGTAGAATGGCAGATTTGCCGTCCCTACTTGCATGGAGGATGAAGGGGAACCCCAACCTATAGGTGATGCCTGCTGAGCGTAGTGATTCCAGAAGGGGGTACAATGCCCTCCGCTGCATCAGGGTGCGCCGTGCCAAGTCCTGATAAAAGAACAAACTGGCTCCATTGAAGTAAAAAAAGGAGCGTTTGCACATCAGCTGCATAATTTGATCTTTAACAGAATATCTGTGGAGCTTGCAAATTATGTCACGCGGGTTCTCTGCATCCTGCAAGGGGGGTCTGAGGGCCCTGTGTGCTCTGTCGATCTCCACTTTCTCATTAGGGGGAGGCCTAGCAGCTCCTTGAAAATGCCTTGCAATGTGGGAACAATATCCTTGGCTCCTGTTGCCTCTGGCAATCCCCTTATGCGTATATTGGACCTGCGACTGCGGTTCTCATAATCGAGTTGTGAGATTAGTCTCTATGTGGTGATCCTGAGCTGCACACTTGTCCCTTTAGCTGTGTTATAGTAGGCAGGGCTTCCTCCACAATCTGTTCCAAAGTCTCAAGCCTGTTGCCTAGCTAAGAAGTTACTGCTTTCAGCTGCTCTGTGTCCTGCTTGAAGGCCTTTTCCACCCTAGTAGCAAAACGATCCAGGTCCTTTTTGGACCAGTACTGTGGTTGTCTGTTTCCTGATCACCACAGTACTGGGAGATTTCTCACTGTGGTGACTAATCAAGGAGGTGTGATTACTGTGTGTCAGCACCAATCCAGTTTTGTTTTACAAAGCATCACTGCCCTCTATTGGCTCTTTGTCTCTGTACATCAGAGAACCAGGAAACAACAGCAAAAACTAAACTGTAGGTACATTATATGATTGGTTTTTATCTATTTGTAATCATTTTTAAAGGGAATCAGTTAACTATTATGTCTCTATACCCTGTAAACAGTCATTTCAGCTAAAAAAAAAAAATTCTTTAGTGACCCTTTAATATACCCTTCCTGCCCAGACCAATTTTCAGCTTTCAGTGCTCTCACACTTTGAATGACAATTACTCAGTCATGTTACATTGTATCCAAACACATTTTTATCATTTTGTTCTCACAAACAGAGCTTTCTTTTGGTGGTAATCACCGCTGGGTTTTTTATTTTTTGCAATATAAGCAAAAAAAGAGAGAACATTTTGCAAAGAAATTATTTTTCTTCAGAAATTTGTTCCAAAATGTATACTGCTACATATCTTTGGTAAAAATAACCCACATTAGTGGCTATTATTTGGTCTCTGTGAACCTTATAGAGTCTACAAGCTATGGTGCAAATCATTGAAAAATTATCACAGTTGATGTACTGACGTTCTATCATTTCTTGAGACCCTAACAAGCCAGGAAAGTACAAATATCCCCCAAATTACCCCTTTTTGGAAAGTAGACATTCCAAGGTATTTAGTAAGAGGCATGGTGAATTTTTTGAAGTTGTAATTTTTTCCCACAATTCTTGGGAAAATTTAAGATTTTTTTTTTTTTACACAAAACTGTCATAATAACAAATCAGTTCTCTCACACAGCACATGCATACTTACAATGACACCCCAAAATACATTCTGCTACTCCTCCTGAGTATGGCGATACCACATGTGTGGGACTTTTACACAGCCTGGCCACATACAGAGGCCGAACATTGAAGTAGCACCTTCAGGCGTTCTAGGAGCATAAATTACACATCTAGGGCCAGATTCACAAAGAGATATGACTGTGTATCTACAGATACACCATCGTATCTCTGACTTACACTGGTCCTATCTATGCGCCTGATTCATAGAATCAGTTACGCATAGATAGGGCTTAGATCCGACAGTGTTACAATGTGTTACACTGTCGGATCTTATTTTCGATTTAAAAATGGCGCCGGAGGCGTTCCCGCTGATTTACCTTGAATAATATGTAAATCAGCGAGATACGCAAATTCACGAACGTACGCGGACCCGACGCAGTCTTCTTACGACGTTTCCGTAGCGGCTTTCCCGTCGTATACTTACCCCTGCTTTTATCAGGCGCAGCCAATGTTAAGTATAGCCGGCGTTCCCGCGTCGAATTTGAATTTTCTAACGTCGTTTGCGTACGCCGATTCACAAACACGCGCGTCGCAAGTCACGCTCACGTCGAAACCACTGACGTCCTAGTGACATCAGTGGGAGCAATGCACGCCGGGAAATTCCCCGGACGGCGCATGCGCATTTAAATCGGCGCGGGAACGCGCCTGATTTAAATAGTACACTCCCCCTAGCCGCGGAATTTGAATTCCGCCGGGGGATTTAGGATCCGCCGCCACAAGTTTGGAGGTAAGTGGTTTGTGAATTAGCCACTTGCCTCTCAAACTTGCGGGAGTGGATCTTAAATCACGTAGATCGAGCGGATCTATAGATCCGCTGATCTACGTGAATCTGGCCCCTAATCTCTCGACCACCTGTTGCATCTCTCTGGACCCCATTTTGGAAAGCTAACACCCCAACGTATAATCTATGAGGAATAATTAGTCTTTTAAATGGTTAATTTTTTTCCAGAAGTTTTTTGAATATGTGTAAAAAAAAAATTAAAACTATTTTTTTTACACAAAGTTGTCCATTTATAAGATATTTCTAACACATAGCATGTACATGGCAAAAATTACACCCCAAAATATATTCTGCTACTCCTCCTGAGTATGGCAATACCACATTTGTGAGACTTTTACACAGCCTGGCCACATACAGAAGTCCAACATCCAAGTAGCACCTCCAGGCGTTCTAGGAGCATAAATTACACACACAAATTCCTGCCAACCTATGACATTGTTGAAGGTCCTTCATATTTCTAACCCATAGCATGTACTGTACATACCAATTACAAACCAAAATACATTCTTCTGAGTAAAAAGTAAAGAAAAGATTACCTGCTGTCTTAGTAGTGCAGTGGTCCAGAGAGGAGAGCATCGGTTCAGGTAGCAGGCAGATGTGGTCAGCAGCAGCGAAAGGATCGTCCATGCAGCAGGCAGGGATACTGTCCATAGTACAGGCTGCAGGCAGAGATATGGTTAGTGCAGCCAAAGTATTGGTCCAGGCAGCAGGCAGGACCATCAAGTTTGGGGCCTCGGTCAGGAAAGAATGGGGACAGGGGTAGAGGCTTCTCCCACCCAAATCGCTTTGAAGCCTCCAGGCAACCAGATCCTGTTCTGGGAATACAGAAAACCAAAAACTGGTTTTCTGAACTCCGAACACTATTCTGGAGCCCCTCACATATGTGAGACCCCTGTGTAGCAGGGAGCAAGATCAGTCCAAGGGGCAGGCAAAAACATGGTCAACAAGCCAAAGTCGGTGCAGGTAAAAGGCAGAAATAGATGGTAGGCAGAGGCATAGTCGATACAGTCCAGGGTCAGTTCATGTGAAAGGCAGAAACATGTTGGTTAACAATGCAGACAGCAGGCAGAGGCATAGTCGATAAACAGGCCAGGGTCAGTTGAGTTAAGGCACTAGGTTAGTTGGTTGAGGCAGCAGGGAAATCGGCACAGAAATTGAAAACGGGGAAGTGGCAGTCTATTAGAAATTTGGGTTAATAATTTTTGAAAGAGTGATATTGCTTGAAGCATGGTGTCATACATAGGCCAGGTTGGTCGCGGCAATGGCAACTGGTGTCTTTCCTAATTCCACGTTTGCTGCACACCCCGACATTTTTTTTGGCATCTTCTTCCGGTTGCTGATGGTGGAATTTTGTCAGGAAAATGACGCTTGTGCAGTCTGCTGACACAATCGGAGTGAATTCTTTGTGGGACGGAGCCTTGCTGATAGATCAGGGCAGTGACGACATTTTCGATAAATCTGATAAAGGGGATGGGCATTTCCATTGATTTTTGATAAGTGACGTATGAATTATAAAGGGCAATATGAAAGTACTGTATTTTCCGGCGTATAAGACGACTTTTTAACCCCTTAAAATCTTCTTAAAAGTCGGGGGTCGTCTTATACGCCAGTAACCTAACATCCCTTACCTTATCCTAAGACATGCAGAATCGTGGCCATCCATTTTTCAAAGCCGCGCCTCCTAATTCTTCTGTTCCGTGATAGGCGGAACACTCAGCTTCCCAGGAGACACTGTGTTTAGTGTCCGCCTATTACGGAGGCCCTCTCGTCCTCGGATGTCATAAGGGAACAGCGAATCTGGCATGTAATGGGGCACAGTGAGTCTGGCATGTGATGGGGCAGTTGAGTCTGGCATGTAATGGGGCACAGTGAGTCTGGCATGTAATGGGGCACAGTGAGTCTGGCATGTAATGGGGCACAGTGAGTCTGGCATGTAATGGGGCACAGTGAGTCTGGCATGTAATGGGGCACACTGAGTCTGGCATGTAATGGGGCACACTGAGTCTGGCATGTAATGGGGGACAGTGAGTCTGGCATGTAATGGGGGACAGTGAGTCTGGCATGTAATGGGGGACAGTGAGTCTGGCATGTAATGGGGGACAGTGAGTCTGGCATGTAATGGGGGACAGGGAGTCTGGCATGTAATGGGGGACAGGGAGTCTGGCATGTAATGGGGCACAGTGAGTCTGGTATGTAATGGGGCACAGTGAGTCTGGCATGTAATGGGGCACAGTGAGTCTGGAGTGTAATGGGGCACAGTGAGTCTGGCATGTAATGGGGCACAGTGAGGCATGTAGTGGCACAGTCTGGCATGTAATGGTGGCGCCGTGAGGCGAGACATGACTAGTAGGAAGGGGGTAGTCTTATACGGCGAGTATATCCCAAAACCAACATTTTAGCTGGAAAATGAGGGGGTCGTCTTATACGCCCAGTCATCTTATACGCCGGCAAATACGGTATATTGCAACTTTTTTGTACCATAAAATAGATTTTCATATTGAAAGATAGGGCTGCAGCATTTGATCGTTTAAATCCACCCCCACATGAACTTATTGTATTCATTGATACAGCAAGGCTTTTGAACGGTACCACGTCTCCTGTGAAGTTCCACTGAGGTGTCATTGTGGATAGTCGACATGATGTAAAAACGTCTTTCTTATTCCTCCACTTCACGGCCAAAACTTCTTTGTTCCTCAGGCTTGCTGATTCCCTCTTTTGTAGCCTTGTGGTGACTAAACTCTGTGGGAAGCCTTTCCTGTTTACGTGCAGTACCACAGGCCAAAGTTTTATTCAGAAATAGGTGGCGAAAAAGGGGCAGACTGGTGTAGTAATTGTCCATGTATATGTGATACCCCTTTTGGAAGAGTGGGAATGCCAACTCCCATCCAATTTTCCCGCGTATTCCCATATACGATGGACACTCAGGGGGCTTAAGCTGGGAGTCTTTGCCTTCGTACACACGAAAGGCATTCACATAGCCAGAGGAGCTTTCGCAGAGCTTGTTTAGCTTCAAGCCGTACTACCCTTTTTTTACTGGGAATATACTGTTTGATTCCCAGCCGGCCTGTGAAATGGACCAGGGATTCGTCCATAGAGATGTTCTGTTCCGGGATGTAAAGTTCGGCAAACTTCATATTAAAAAAATCTATTAGGGGTGAATTTTATACAATCTATCAAAGTCCGTATGATTTCGGGGGGGGGGGGGGCACTGCGAGTTGTCACTGAAATGCAGGAACCGTATGGTCATGTCATAGCGGGACCTGGACATCGTAGCTGAAAAAATTGGCATATGGTGGATGGGCTTTTTAGACCAATATGAATGAAGTTCATTTTTTTTTGTAAGCCCCATATTCAGCGTAAGGCCTAAAAACAATCTTGTATCCTCCATTGTTAGGGGTCTCCATTCAAAAGGGCGGGCATAGGATGAGTTGGGGTTGTTTTGTATGTACTGACGTGCAAAAAGATTTGTTTGGTCTATGATGCTTTTAAGGAACTCATCAGGGAAAAATAAATAAATAAAAATCGATTTCAGAGAAACCTTCGGTGTTGGCCTGCACACCTGGCTGTGCTATGAAAGGGGGGATTGTGGCTGACCCTGTGCTAGAAGGCAGCCACAACCGGTTGGCCAAGCCATCCGGGAGATGGGTTTGGGCCTTACTTCCTCTGCGTGGAATTCCAGAGCTTGTACTGGGCCTTACCTCCTGGGGTCTAGCGCCGTTAGCATTTGCTGATTGGCCACTGAGGTGTTCGGCGCTGCTGGTAGCTGCCTGGGGTTCAGACCGTCGTCTTTTTGAACGGACTACTTCCTCCTCCGATTCGGATGTACTGATTTCGGGGGGCTCGTATTCCGAACCTGAATCGAAACTGGAACCAGAACTGTAATGGGGCGGTGAGAGCTCCCCTCATCGGTCTGGGTTAGCATTTCGTATGCCTCTTCTGATGTGTATAATTTTCTGGACATGGTGGCTGTATGACATGGCTGCACGATAGGGACTAATTGGCTGTACGTCAGCTAGAAATTAGCTGCTGGGCTCACGGGACAGGTACTCCTGATGGAGGTGACAGGTACTCCTGATGGAGGTGACAGGTACTCCTGATGGAGGTGACAGGTACTCCTGATGGAGGTGACAGGTACTCCTGATGGGGGTGACAGGTACTCAGGTACTCCTGATGGAGGTGACAGGTACTCCTTTTTTATGGGGGTGACAGGTACTCAGGTACTCCTGATGGAGGTGACAATTACCCTTGATGGGGGGGGCCAGGTACTCAGGTACTCCTGATGGAGGTGACAGGTATTCTTGATGGGGGCGACGGGTACTCGGGTACTCCTGATGGAGGTGACGGGTACTCGGGTACTCCTGATGGAGGTGACAGGTACTCTTGATGGGGCGACGGGTACTCAGGTACTCTTGATGGGGCGACGGGTACTCAGGTACTCTTGATGGGGCGACGGGTACTCCTGATGGAGGCGACAGGTACTCAGGTACTCCTGATGGAGGTGACAGGTACTCTTGATGGGGGCGACGGGTACTCAGGTACTCTTGATGGGGGCGACGGGTACTCGGGTACTCCTGATGGAGGCGACGGGTACTCGGGTACTCCTGATGGAGGCGACGGGTACTCGGGTACTCCTGATGGAGGTCACAGGTACTCTTGATGGGGGCGACGGGTACTCCTGATGGAGGCGACAGTTACTTAGGTACTCCTGATGGGGGTGACGGGTACTCTTGATGGGGGGGTGACAGGTACTTTTGATGGGGGGGTGACAGGTACTTTTTTTTTATTTTTTTATTGTTTTTATTGAAAATAATTTTTTTTCTTCAAACATCAAACATACATACCTAGGAAACATAGATACATACATAGTACTTCAAGAGGTCGGTGCGCACAGCGCGACCACAGCTAGATTTTCCATCCTACAGCTATACAGCATAACATAAATCTACTATCGCATCCATGGAACCAGTGTAAAAAAACAAAGAAAAATGATAAAAATAAATCAAAATAAATTATAAAACCTTCAATGTATCAGTCCTCTTTCAAAGTGAGAGAAGAACCATAAGAAGGAAGGTGTCAAAAGTATAGGAACTAAAACGAGGAGAAGAGAGGACAGAGGGGAGACAGAAGGTGAGAAGGAAGAGGAGGAAAGGGAGGGAAGGAAGGGAAGGCTGAGATGAGGAGGAGTAGGGTAGCAGTACTAAGAAGCCTGATTCCGCTTTTACGGGAGACATCAAATATATAAGAGAATTTCAGTTTTTAACCATATACCAGGTGGTCCATATCTTCCACAGGGCATCAAATTTCCTTCCTACCCCTCTCCTTCTGGCCAAAAGGGACTCATAAACATAATGCGTCTGTGTCATAAGGAGAACCTCAGAGGCATTGGGGGCCCTATCAGCCTTCCATTGTTGTGCAAGCAATAGTCTAGCCGCCAAGAGGACATGAGTCACTACTACCGGGAAGATCTCTATCCCCACATGTAGAATTGCCAAGCTAGGATTGGGCCTAGTTAGAATACCAGTGATCCTGGATATGTATTGGAAAACAGAGTGCCAAAAGCTAGTCAAGTTCTTGCAGGACCATAGCATATGGAACAGATTGCCTATTCCACCACAATTTCTCCAGCATAGCATAGTGGGGAACTCTGGTTTCCAAATTTAGAAATTCTGTATGGAGTAAGGTACCACCGAAGTGCTATTTTCTGGGATAGCTCCCAGTGATTGATGCATCTAGAAGAAGAGTAGATTGAGCTTAACGCTTTACTCCACTGTGCTTCCGTGATTGTCATTCCTAAGTCGGACTCCCACTTCCTGAAGGGTTGGGACTTAACAAAGCGCAGCTTGTTTTGGAAAAAAGAGATACCCTTACGGGGTGTCGGGGAGGTATGATAAAAATTCCACACTTCTCTAGCCATGAGTATACTATGCGGTCCAATTGAGTTCAGGAAATGGGAGATGCGAACGTAGGCATAATGATCTGTGGGGCCTAAGTTGAACTTTTTCTCCAGGGCTGGAAAGGTGAGGAGAGCCTCGCCCAGGAACAAGTCCTGAACGACGGCAATCCCCCTTGTCCTCCAACTGGACATGGGAAGTTCCGGAATGACCAGGGAGAATGTCTCCAGTGGGATGGGGACCTCTATTAACTCAGAAGGGGGAAAATAAATCTCCCTCAAAGCCCTCCAGGCCTCGAGGGAGGCCCGAATAGTAATCGGGAGTTCTCGCAGACTAAATGGTCTCCAGACATCCGCAAGGAGAAGAAGATCAAGGTTGGTGGAAGGTCCCAGGGCCCGTTCGATAGACCCCCAGACTGAATCGTCCTGGGGGGTCATCCAGGTCTTAAGTTGCGTCAAGATGGACGCTCTGTAGTAGTCCCTAATGTCCACCAGACCCATGCCTCCGGCTCTTCTGTGCTTGGTCAACAGGGGCTTAGAGCATCTGGGAGGAGTGTGCTCAAGGCTTTAAGATAAGGGGTTGGTAGAGGGACGGGGAGGGTTCTAAACACATATAGTATCTGCGGAAGAAGCAGCATTTTAAATGCCGACAGTCTTCCAGACCAGGATAGTTCCACGTTGGCAAGTCTGGTGACTTCTTTAGTTAATTTGTCAATTAAGGGAGGGTAATTGGCATTTGCTAAGGCACATGGGTCAGGGGTCAGCTTTAGGCCCAAATAGGAGATATGGGATGTAGCCCAGGAGTAGGGGAAATTAAGTTGAAGTCTTGATTTTAAGGGGGAGGGAATACTTAGACCAAGGATAACCGATTTGGTAAAATTAACTTTATAGAATGAGATCTCACTAAACACCCGTAAGGTATCATGAGCATGGGGTAAGGACACCAGGGGTGAGGTCAAAAAGAGGATGATGTCATCCGCAAATAAGTGGATAACATGCGACCTATGGTGAATCTGAAAACCTTCAATGGCTGGATGGAACCTGATCCTCTCCGCCAACGGCTCCATTAAGAGATTGAAGATCGAGGGGGACAGAGGGCACCCCTGGCGGGTGCCATTTGATATTGAGAATGTGTCTGACAATAGATTTGAGGTATACACCTGGGCACACGGAGAGGAGTAGAGGGCGAGCACTGCCGAGAGAATCGGTCCAGAGAACCCAAACTTCCCAAGGGTATTTTTCATATATCCCCAATGTATCCTGTCGAACGCCTTCTCCGCATCCAAAGAGAGTAGCAGAGAAGGCGTCCGACAGGATCTAGCATGTTGCATAACTCCCAACACTCTTCTCGTGGCATCCGATGCCTGTCTCCCTGGGGTGAAGCCCGATTGGTCAGATTTAACAAGTAAGGGAAGGACAGATAAGATTCTATGAGCTAATATCTTTGCATATAATTTTACATCAGAGTTCAATAATGAGATCGGTCTGAAGTTGGAAGGGGTGGTGGGATCTTTACCAGGCTTTGGGATAGTAACCACATACGCTTTGAGCATCTCAGGAGGGAAGGAGGCAGAGGACACCGCTTTGGCATATAAGGTCTGTAGAGCAGGAACCAGATCGTCTTGGAACGTTCTATAGTAATCGTTCGGAAGACCGTCAGGTCCTGGAGATTTGCCTAGAGCAGACCTGGGCAAACTACGGCCCGCGGGCCGTATACGGCCCGGCGGACCTTTTAATCCGGCCCACCCCCGCCGCTGCAGCCTACTGTTATCACCGCGGCGGGGAACATAACAGACAGCGTTCGTTTGAACAGCTGTTTTCCCCGCCGCGCATAGACACTCCCCCTTGGACGGATCTGTCCAATCTCGAGCAAGGGGGAGTCACATAGACACTCCCCCTTGCTCGCAATTGGACAGATCCGTCCAAGGGGGAGTGTCTATGCGCAGCGGGGAAAACAGCTGTTCAAACGAACGCTGTCTGTTATGTTCCCCGCGCATAGACACTCTACCTTGGACGGATCTGTCCAATCGCGAGCAAGGGGGAGTGTCTATGTGACTCCCCCTTGCTCGCGATTGGACAGATCCGTCCAAGGGGAAGTGTCTATGCCATAGACACTCTACCTTGGACGGATCTGTCCAATCGCGAGCAAGGGGGAGTGTCTGTGACTCCCCCTTGCTCGCGATTGGACAGATCCGTCCAAGGGGGAGTGTCTATGCGCGGCGGGGAAAACAGCTGTTCAAACGAACGCTGTCTGTTATGTTCCCCGCCGCGGTGATAACAGTAGGCAGGGCCGGGAGGGGTCACTGTGCCCATCACACGCAGCCACTTGTGCCAACACATGCAGCCACTTGTGCCAATCACACGCAGCCACTGTGCCAATCACATGCAGCCACTGTTCCCATCAAACGCAGCCACTGTGCCAATCACACGCAGCCACTGTGCCAATCACACGCAGCCACTGTTCCCATCAAACGCAGCCACTGTGCCAATCACACGCAGCCACTGTGCAATCAATTGTTGCCACTGTTCCCAAACACAGCCACTGTGCCAATCACATGCAGCCACTGTGCCAATCACATGCAGCCACTGTGCCAATCACATGCAGCCACTGTGCCAATCACACGCAGCCACTGTGCCAATCACACGCAGCCACTGTGCCCATCACACGCAGCCACTGTGCCAATAACACGCAGCCACTCTGCCCATCAAACGCAGCCACTGTGCCAATCACACGCAGCCACTGTGCCCATCAAACGCAGCCACTGTGCCATCACATGCAGCCACTGTGCCAACACACGCAGTCACTGTGCCATCAATTGTTGCCACTGTGCCCATCACACGCAGCCACTATGCCATCAATTGTCGCCACTGTGCCCATCAAACGCAACCACTGTGCCGTCACACGCAGCCACTGTGCCATCACATGCAGCCACTGTTTAATCAATTGTTATTGATTAAACAGTGGCTGCCTGTCCCCAGCCTCTGTCCCCCTCCTGTGTCATGTCCCCAGCGTCTGTCCCCCTCCTGTGTCATGTCCCCAGCGTCTGTCCCCTTCCTGTGTCATGTCCCCAGCGTCTGTCCCCCTCCTGTGTCATGTCCCCAGCGTCTGTCCCCCTCCTGTGTCATGTCCCCAGCGTCTGTCTCCCTCCTGTGTCTGTCTCCCTCCTGTCTCATGTCCCCAGCGTCTGTCCCCCTCCTGTGTCATGTCCCCAGCGTCTGTCCCCCTCCTGTGTCATGTCCCCAGCCTCTGTCCCCCTCCTGTGCCATGTCCCCAGCCTCTGTCCCCCTCCTGTGCCATGCCCCCAGCCTCTGTCCCCCTCCTGTGCCATGTCCCCAGCGTCTGTCCCCCTCCTGTGTCATGTCCCCAGCGTCTGTCCCCCTCCTGTGTCATGTCCCCAGCGTCTGTCCCCCTCCTGTGTCATGTCCCCAGCGTCTGTCCCCCTCCTGTGTCATGTCCCCAGCCTCTGTCCCCCTCCTGTGTCATGTCCCCAGACTCTGTCCCCCTCCTGTGCCATGTCCCCAGCCTCTGTCCCCCTCCTGTGCCATGTCCCCCTCCTGTGCCATGTCCCCAGCCTCTGTCCCCCTCCTGTGTCATGTCCCCAGCCTCTGTCCCCCTCCTGTGTCATGTCCCCAGCCTCTGTCCCCCTCCTGTGTCATGTCCCCAGCCTCTGTCCCCCTCCTGTGTCATGTCCCCAGCCTCTGTCCCCCTCCTGTGTCATGTCCCCAGCCTCTGTCCCCCTCCTGTGTCATGTCCCCAGCCTCTGTCCCCCTCCTGTGTCATGTCCCCAGCCTCTGTCCCCCTCCTGTGCCATGTCCCCAGCCTCTGTCCCCCTCCTGTGTCATGTCCCCAGCCTCTGTCCCCCTCCTGTGTCATGTCCCCAGCCTCTGTCCCCCTCCTGTGTCATGTCCCCAGCCTCTGTCCCCCTCCTGTGTCATGTCCCCAGCCTCTGTCCCCCTCCTGTGCCATGTCCCCAGCCTCTGTCCCCCTCCTGTGCCATGTCCCCAGCCTCTGTCCCCCTCCTGTGCCATGTCCCCAGCCTCTGTCCCCCTCCTGTGTCATGTCCCCAGCCTCTGTCCCCCTCCTGTGCCATGTCCCCAGCCTCTGTCCCCCAGTTTTCCAACAATGATATTTACTGCTTTTTATAAAGAAATACAATTGATTTTATGCAGTATTGAGTTTAGCCTTTTGGCCCGGCCCTCCAAAATATTTTTAGTTTCTCATGTGGCCCCATCGAAAAAATAATTGCCCACCCCTGGCCTAGAGGGAGTGAGTTAATAATTTTCCTAATTTCAGGTTCCAAGATAGGGGCATTTAGAGAGTCTAGTTGTAATTGAGAAAGAGCCGGGAGGTTCACACTGGCGAGAAACTCCCGGATCTTGTCATCAGAGGGTTGTGGAGTGTCAGGATCATCTCTTAGATTATACAGGGATGAATAGTAATCGGCAAAGGAGTTTGCTATATCTTTAGGGTTAACAATTTTGTGTTTGTTAGTCGGATGGAACAGGAAAGGGATCTTAGCTTTGGTTTGGGCTGCTCGGAGCCTCGGGGCTAGAAATTTCCTCGCTCGATTACCAGACGAGTAATGGTTGAGTTTCAGCCGCTGTAGATGTTTATCATACTGCTCGATAAGAAGGGACCTGAGCTCTGCCCGACACTGAGAGAGAGTTTTCCCCAGTGCCGTATTTGTATTAGATTTGTTTTGGGCTTCTAATTTTTTGATGTCACCTAGGAGATGATTAATTTTCAGTGTCCTCTGCCTTTTCTCCCTCGCACAGATCTGAAGGATCACTCCCCTAACCACTGCCTTATGGGCACACCACAGAGTAGTTGGGTCAGAGACAGACCCCACATTATTTACAAAGAATTCCGACAGACATTTGGCAATCGTAGTAGCATGAGTAGGAATTTGGAAAATCCTTGAATTAGCCCTCCAAATATACGCAGGACTGGGAGTGTGCCCCTCCGCCACTGTTATAGAGACCGGAGCGTGGTCAGACCACGTTATATTATGGATGGCGGAGGAGGACACTGCCTGCAAAAGCATCTTAACAAGTATAAGGTCAATTCTAGAATAGAGGTTAGGATGAAGGAAAAAAGCTGGGACAGCCGCACTCCAAAAAAACTCCTCCTTTAATTAAAAATCACAAAATACATGCCACAGCAAAAAAACAAAAGAAAAGCTGACGTTTCGCACTATGCCTTAGTGCTTCTTCATAGCTATGAAGAAGCACTAAGGCATAGTGCGAAACGTCAGCTTTTCTTTAGGTAGGGGGCGCAGATAGAGCTTTCCAACGACCAGAAAGGAGAAAAAGGAAATAAAAAAAGTCAGAGTCAAAGGAAAAAAAAACAACATGGAGTCGGCTAAAAAAGCTTGAAAAAGCAAGAACCAGAGGGCAGAAATTCTGCCCATAATCAAGGGGGATCAAAGGAACGGAACAAAATGGATACTCCGGATGGAGTGGGAACCTTCAAGTGAGTAATGAGACACTACAACCCGAAAGGATCACGCAGCACGTTTCTTGCCGCTTTTCTTCCTGGACACTGTTTCCCATTGGTAGTGCTGGTCAATTTTGGCAGATGGCATGGGACCTGTAGGCGCCTGAGCCGGGAGGATATCTAGGGATCTGAGTAATGTAAGGCCTTCCTCCAGGCTAGCAATTGTTGTGTCCTTCCCATCATGAGTGACAGTAAGCTTCACCGGAAAACCCCATCTATAGGGAACGTTGTGATTGCGCAGAGCTTTGGTAATTGTCACCAGTGACCGTCGCTTCTGCATAGTGAACTGTGATAAGTCTGTAAACAGCTGGAGCCCAGCGAACTGCTCCGGAAGTTGTTGAGCTTTTCTGAATGAAGTCATGAGCTGCTCCTTAATTTGATAGAAATGTATTCTCAACAGGACGTCTCGGGGTACATTATCAGGCAGGAAACCAGGCTTGGGCAGCCTGTGGATTCTATCAATCTGCAGCTCTGACTCAGAGGCATCCGGGAGGATCTGCTGCAACAGGTCTCTGGCAAATTTCTGTAGTTGGGCGGGGAGCACTGTTTCAGGGACCCCCCTTAGCTTAACATTGTTGCGCCTTGACCTGTCCTCAAGGTCAGCGACCTTTGCCCTCAGCCAGGTTATCTCAGTATCGTGTTCAGAGTGGGCATCGATCAATGAGTTGTGGGAGGATGCAAATGCCCCCATTTTTTCTTCCACGTGGGTAACCCTTTCCCCCAGCTCCCCCACATCTGCTTTAAAGTTCCTCATGCACTGGAGCATGTCAGCATGCATGGAGCTCCTGAGGGAGACCAGCATGTCTTTCAGAGTCGTGTCAGACACTGCCTTTCCTGAAGTGGGGAAGGCAGTGAAGGGGTCAAACAGCTCTCTAGTGTCCTCCAGGGCCTCGGCCCCCCCGCTCACCTGGCTGGTGTTCGCCTCCAGGCGAGGTTTGGACTTAGCAGGGCTCCTATCGATCGGGGTCGATCCTCCTGGGGACTGCTGTGTGGTGCCTGGATGCATCCCTGGATTCGAGGCGGTTGATCGGGAGCTGCAGGGTGAGAAGGAGACGCGTCTCCAGGCCGGCGCCAGCGCCATCTTGTTTTAGGCCGCGGCTTTTTGGAGGATAAAACTCCTCTAATTTCCGGGGTTGGGACCCCTCTTTTCTCTTGCGGGTCATGCGCGGGTGTCTCCGGACCTCCAGGCGGGAGTAGGGCGAGTGATGGGCGGAATAGTCGCCGCTGTAGCTAGGCGGAAGGTTCCCTTGGACGGAGCAGCTCAATCACACGTCCATACAGCCGCGCGGTAGCCACGCCCCCAACTGACAGGTACTTTTGATGGGGGTGACAGGTACTCTTGAGGGGGGGGGGTGACAGGTACTTCGGGTACTTTTGATGGGGGGGTGACAGGTACTCTTTGTTCGGGGGGGCAATCTGGACACAGTACTATACTAGTAGCGTTTTCCATCACTGCCCTGTATGGCTCTGTGGCTCTGTGGCTCTGTATGCTCTGTACAGCAAAGAGGCAGGAAACAACATGCAAAAACGAAACTAGAAACTACAGGTACATTATATGATTGATTTTTAATCTATTTTTAATAGTTTTAAAAGGAATCAGTTAACTCTTATGTCTCTATACCCTGTAAACAGTCATTTCAGCATAATTTTTTTTTTTTTATTTACAACTCCTTTAAGAGACAAATGGCTTCTCTCATGTCAAATATATATGATATGACAAATATACAATGTTCGGCCTTATACATATATAAATTCTTTTAACCCCAAATGTTCTGACACTATATTTCTCCTACTTTTTTCCTTAACCACTTCATTACTGGGCACTTAAACCCCCTTCGTGCCCAAACCAATTTTCAGCTTTCAGCGCTGACGCATTTTGAATGACAATTGCGCGGTCATACAACACTGTACCCAAATTATATTTTTATAATTTTTTTCCCACAAATAGAGCTTTCTTTGGTGGTATTTGATCATCTTATTTTTTTGCGCTATAATCAAAAAAGACAGAAAATTTTGGGAAAAAACACAATATTTTTACTTTTTGTATAATAATATCCAATTTAAAAAAAAAGAAATAAAAATGTTTCCTCGGTTTAGGACGATACGTATTCTTCTACATATTATTGTTAAAAATCGCAATAAGCAAATTTGATCGGTTTGCGCAACAGTTATAGCACCTACAAATAGGGGATAGATTTATGATTTATTTTTTTTATTTTTTACTAGTAATGGCGGGCGATCTGCGTTTTTTTTTTTTTGTCAGGCTGCGATATTGCGACCGACATATCGGACACTTTTGACACAAATTTGGGGACCATTCAAATGTATTTTATAAAGCGATCAGTGCTATAAAATGCAATTAATTACTGTATAAATGTGACTGGCAGGGAATGGGTTTAACACTAGGGGGGTGAGGAAGGGGTTTTAAATGTATTCCCTGGGTGTGTTCTAACTGTGTGGGGGGAGGGGACTGACTGGGGGAGGTGACCGATGCTGTGTCCCTATGTACAAGAGACACAGTTTGGTCTCCTCTCTCCCTGACAGGACGTGGAGCTCTGTGTTTACACACAGAGCTCCACGTCCCTGCTGTCACCGCCGATCGCGTGTACCCGGCGGACATCGCCGCCGCCAGGTACACGCATCGGCTTCCCAGCGATGCACCGGCATAGTGTTTACCCGCTGCGCGCACGGGTAATGCACAGAAAAAGACGTCCACTCGGCACTAGAGAGCCGCGCTGTGGATGTCTTTTGTCTATAGCGCAGATCTTAAGTGGTTAAAGATGTATGGTAATCCTGTCAATCTAACCCAAGGGTGATTAACCCTTTAGTCGCAGGGCCACTTGACTAGCTACACAGGCCTATAACAATTTGCATTAACAATACAATAAATGTTACACATACACATATTTCTTGCTGATACATTACGGGACACAGAGCCTTAATTAACCAGTTCCCGACCTCCTCATGTACATTTACGTCGGCAGAATGGCACGGACAGGCACATCCACGTACCTGTACGTCCTCTGCTAGACGTGGGTGGGGGGTCCGATCGGGACCCTCCCCGGTACATGCGGAGGTCGGGTCCGCTCGGGGAGCGATCCGGGACGACGGCGCGGCTATTTGTTTTTAGCCGCTCCATCGCGATCGTTCCCCGGAGCTGAAGAACGGGGAGAGCCGTGTGTAAACACGGCTTCCCGTGCTTCACTGTGGCGGCGGCATCGATCGAGTGATCCCTTTTATAGGGAAGGACTCGATCGATGGTGTCAGTCCTACAGCCACACCCCCCCTACACTAGTAAACACACACTAGGTGATCCCTAAATGTTTACAGCGCCCCCTGTGTTTAACTCCCAAAACTGCAACTGTCATTTTCACAATAAACAATGCAATTTAAATGCATTTTTTGCTGTGAAAATGACAATGGTCCCAAAAATGTGTCAAAATTGTCCGAAGTGTCCGCCATAATGTCGCAGTCACGAAAAAAAATCGCTGATCGCCGCCATTACTAGTAAAAAAAAATAAAAATGCAAAAAAACTATCCCCTATTTTTTAAAAGCTATAAATTTTGCGCAAACCAACCGATAAACGATTATTGCGATTTTTTTTACAAAAATATGTAGAAGAATACGTATCGGCCTAAACTGAGGGAAAAAAAATTTTATATATGTTTTTGGGGGATATTTATTACAGCAAAAAGTAAAAAATATTGAATTTTTTTAAATTGTCGCTCTATTTTTGTTTATAGCGCAAAAAATAAAAACCGCAGAGGTGATCAAATACCACCAAAAGAAAGGCTCTATTTGTGGGGAAAAAAGGACGCCAATTTTGTTTGGGAGGCCACGTCGCACGACCGCGCCAATTGTCTGTTAAAGCGACGCAGTCCCGAACTGTAAAAACCCCTTGGGTTCTTTAGCCAGCATATTGGTCCGGGGCTTAAGTGGTTAAAGAGTTATGTTTAAACATAACAAATACCCATAAAGTGAAGGGGGGCGTTATGTTTAAGAGATGTAACACCATATACCGTGCACTAATATGGAGGAAACGGGTCCCAAGAATTAAATTAGAAACTTTACAGGAGATGAAGGACTCGGGAGGTCTGGCAGTACCGAACCCATTTGATTATTTTGTCGCAGCACAGCTACAACATCTGACAGGATGGTTATGTCCAGAGCCCTCGGACCCCACTAGAAATATAGTGCGTACCCAGGTAACTGGGGATAACCTGGTGGAATGTATAGAGGCGGGGGAACTGGGAGCTATGGACCAGTACCCCACACTTATACTTATAGATAAGATATGGTATAACACTAAACAGCATCTGCAATACATGGGATATACAGTACTAGCTGGTCACGTATATGGAAGAATAGTAAATTACCCAGAACTTGACAAATTACAAAAATTTCTCCAATTGGGGAGAGACGGGGAGTAAAGTATATTTCAACAATTATATTGTGATGGTGTACTTAGGGATTTCCAGTCCCTGCGTGCGGAATTTGATTTGTCCCAACACGTTTTTTTTTTCAATATTTACAATTGCGACACGCTATTTCGGCGCAGGCTACAACGTCCAAATGGGAGCTCACCAGACCGGTAATGCTTACGAAATTAACTATGGCGCCCTCCAGGAAAGGACAAATTTCGTCCTTGTATAGTTCCCTTCTTGGTCATGTCTCTAAGGCGATGACTTTGAGATGTAGAGCTGGCTGGGGGGACGACATAGGATATATTTCTGATGAGGAGTGGAACGCAATATTGGGTAATGTTCTCAAGGTAACGCTGTCATCAACTCAGCAGCTCACCCAGCTTTTTATTATTCACCGTACATATCGCACACCTGAAAAGTTGCATAAATGGCGCAGAAGGGATGACCCATTTTGTCCCCGCTGTCTAGTGGACAACAGGACTCTTGTGCATATGCTGTGGAGGTGTCCGAAGCTGCAGCCCTATTGGGCTGCGATGGTGGCCACTGTCAACAGCATATGGAATCTTCAGCTTACCTATGGATCCTAAACTTTGTTTGCTGGGGTGGTTAGATGAAGAACTGTACATGCCACACAACTCTACTGCTATTCTAAGGGTCTTGTTTTTGGCTAGGAAACTTATTGCCAGGAAATTGTTGTCCGTAACAGCCCCCACACATACAGAGTGGATTATATCGTAAATGATTCTCTTGTTGGGGAACAACTTACGTATAAGCATCGGGGGTAGTCTGGGAAGTTTGAGAATATATGGGGCCCCTGGCTGGATATCCCAGGTTTGGCACCATTGCGGCTTGTGCAAAATAGATTTTTTGGAGACAGAGCTGTAGCGGCTAATATGCTGATTTAGAATGGGCAGGTGAGAAGGGAGGGAGCCCACCTGTGCCTTCGAGTAGCTTCTTGGGAGAGGTACGTCATACGGTGATGGGCTCCTGTGGAGATAGCTCTCCTTTTGTTTTATTTAATAGGTGAGCCTTAAATGTTTACAGCTACTTTAGACCTGCTCCCCGAAATATAGGGGAGATGGGCACCTGCCCTTCTCACTTTCTTTAGACCGGAACCAGGGGAGGATAGAAAAACATATGAAGAGCATACTTAATGCTTCTGGACATAATGGATGCACCAAACATAGTGCTGAAGAGTATAAATGTGTTGTACTGACTTGTCTGTGTATCCGAAGATATGTGAAATCTGTTTCGCACTATATTTTTGTATCGCATTTTTTAAAAAAAAGTCTGTGTTTTTTATGTCCTGAATTTCAATAAAAAATTATCTGATTAAAAAAAAAAGTTATGTAGTCACCACAGGTGATTGGACACTGGTAAACCCAATTAAAATTGAGTCCCTACCTTATTTAACCCCTCCCAAATGGAGAGTACCTCAGTTTTTTCGGCCAGTGTTTAAGGTGGTTGGTCACGTTCAACATGTGCTAAGAAGAAAGTGCTCTTTTGATCGTCTGTCTGCGGAGGCCTAGGAGCTATAACCGGATCATACATCGGGTCAATGTCAAAAGCCTAAGATGGGTGGTACCCGAGCCTTGTGTAAAGAAGAAACAAGGTTTGCCTGTAATGTCTCTCTGCGGAGGTCTGGGCTCTCGGATCCAGACTTTGGTGTACTAATGCAACTGTGGCATGAAAAGTTTCTAGCAGGAGTCTTCTACAGGTCCAGGTATGAGGTTTCTCCTAATGGAACCCTTGATAACCTGAAGGTTGGCACATCTTGCCCGCCGTGATGGTTGAAAGCTGGAACTACTTCTTAGTAAGCTTTCCTGTGGCGTGGAGAAGGTAAGAGAGGATCATTATTTAAAATGTATCTTCTGTGAGTAGGATGTCTTTCCTGGATTTATCCACTGGAGGGAGTAAGTGCATACCTGGTGTATTCTTATATAGCCATCCAGGACAAGCTCAGTGAAGTCGGTCAATTAAAACACCACTCACCTCCTCCGCCACAGGCTCTGCCACGAACGCATACAGGGGTCCCCCCAATGAACCCCCCCAGTGATCTCTCCCCCTTCTCCTCTTCGCCCTGGGTGCCGCCATGACAGTCGGCGCGTGCACGCACTTTATGCTGTTTATATGGGCGGATAGGGGGAGGGCCGTGGTTGCTAGTGCCTGTGCGCAGACACAGAGAACCTGTGTGCAGGCACCAAGAGGCTGATTTAAAGTCCAGCACGCCAGAAGCCTTCTGTAAGCAGCATGGACACAGAGCTGTGGGCTGTAAGCATCCCTGTGGTTTGAACCAGGCAAACCTAAGACTCCTACTCTGCATCAGGTTGTGCAGTGAGCTGATATTTGTCTATTGTAAGACTATCGCACAACAGTGTTTGCATTTTTCTGTGGATAGTATCTTTGCTTTGCAGTAAGGACTATGTCCCAAAGAAGCGGTACAAGGGCTAGTAAAAGGCATCAGAAAATCTCTGCTTATGGCTAAGGATTCTGAGCTTGCCTGCAGTTTACCATCCCCCACTGTCAGCCTGATAGCAGCCCTCAAAGGATGAACCCCTGTCTGGTTCTGCAGCTTCTCCTATGGGCAGCTCCTGTATACGTCACTGGAGAACTTTAAAAGTTGCTTTGGATGGCTTAGAAGTAAGGAATGCTACTATAATCGCAACCTCCTTAAAAGATGGCAGAAAACGGGGTAGATCCCTCTTCATCTGCTCTGGCTCTCTCATCAGATGAGCATTCTGAGGGTGAAAAAACCCCTCTCTGGATATCAGGATCAGGTGCAGTCTGAGGACTTAGAGGTTGAGAGGATTCCTGCTACCTCTCATTTGCTAAAGATGCAGGTGCAATATTATGCAAAGATGGTGTGTGCAACTTACATATTGCCTCCTGTTGAAGCTTCTATGTCCTCTGTTTCCTCTTTGGGATCCTGGAAATCCCCACAGGCTGCATGCTCCTTTCCAGTCATCCCTTGCTAGATAAACTGATTGTATGATGTCTGGGTTCACCAAACTGTTTTCTCCTCCTAAGCAGTTTTCTTTCCTTTATCCAAAGTTTCACTAAGAAATGGGGGGTACCTGCTATTGATGCAGCTTTCTTGTGCAAACAAAAGCCGATATGTCCTATAGATAATGCTCACAGCTTTATCCAACTGATAAAAAGCTGGGAATCCCTATTGAAAGCCTCCTCCTCCATGGCTGGTACTGTAGTGCAACCTGCAGTTTGCAGCTATTGGTGTATGTCGGTTCCTCAAGAAACAAATGAAGCAGATGATTAACCTCCTCCCTACAGAGGATATTGAGGTTTATGAGGACCTTCCTAAGGCCTTGTGTTTTGCGATTGATGCGATTATGGACTCTGTTCAGCAAGCATCCCGCTTGAATCTCTTGCAGGTACACATGCGCAGGTCCCTTTGGTTAAAACATTGGGAGGCAGAGGTTTCTTGCAAAAAATACTTGGCAGCGTTCCCCTTTGAGGGAGGATGCCTGTTTGGAGATGAATTAGATAAATACATCCAAAAGATTACCGGAGGCAAATCAACTCTGTTGCCAGTAAAAAAGAAGAGTAAACATCCTTCATTTAAGCATCTCTTGCCCCACCCCTTGGAACCTGAGGGTCCAGGCAGTGACAGACAGCCTCCCCAGTCTTGCACTAGGGGAAAAGCCCAGAGCCAAGCCCAATGCAGAAAAGGACTTGGGGTTCAAAGTCTAAGCAGAACCCCAAAACTTCCTATGAAGGGATACCCCCGCTCGGCCGAGGTGGGGGAAGGCTGCTGCAATTTGCAAACGCCTGACGGGGACGAAGTTCGGACAAGTGGGTCATCTCCACAGTGTCCTCAGACTGTAAAGCTAGAATTCAGAGAACTTCCGCCAGCCCGTTTTCTGAATCAAGACTTGCCAAAGATCCAGAAAAAGATGGCCTTTGTTGTTAGGCCTTGGAACGCCGTGTTTCTCAAGGGGTAATCATGGAGTAAAACCCAGAGGATCAGGGGTCAGGGTTCTTACTCAAACCTTTTCACGGTTCCAAAAACAGGGATGTCAGACCTATCCTAGATCTGAAAATCCTGAATCAGTTTCTGAACATTCGCTCCTTTCGTATGGAGTCTGTCCGTTCAGTGTTTCCACCCCTTCAGGGAGGAGAATTCCTGGCATCAATAGACATCAGAGATGCATATCTACAGGTGCCAAATATTCCCACTCACCAAACATTTCTAAGCTTTGCGTGGATCAGTGCCACTTTCAGTTTGTGGCCCTTCTTTTCGAGCTGGCTGCAGCACTTCGAGTGGTTAACAAAGATACTGACCCTGGCAAGGGTAAGGCACGGGGCATAACAGTAAAAGCCTATCTGGACGATCTGTTAATCATAGATCAGTTTGCTGAATGCTTGGGCCACAATGTGCAAAGCACAGTGAATATTTAGAGTACCTAAGCTGGGTCCTCAATCTGGACAAATCCTCCTTGCAGCCTCATAGAAGGCTGGAGATTTGGGTATGATTTTAGACAGACTCAAAGCTAGGTATTACTTCCGAGCCAAAAGCAAAAGCTATAGGAGACTTGGTCCGAGTGATAAAGGCAAAGAGAAGGCCTTCCATCCATCTATGCATGAGATTATTGGAAAAAGATGTAGCCGTCATTCGAGGCTGGTCCCTTACACCCAGTTCACTCAAGCCGTTACAGGGGCAGAATTTTGGTCCCTTGGAACAAAGATTTTCAGGCCCTGGACCTTTCTATGATCTTATCTCCAAAGGTTTGCGACAGCCTTAATTGGTGGTAGCACCCCCCAAAATCTGTCAAAAGGAATATCCTTTGCTCTGGTTACCTGGAATTGGTAACACAGACGCCAGTTTTCTTTGCTGGGGGGGCAGTTCTGGAAGAGGCATCTGCCAAGGGGAGTGGGTCCGGAGCTTAAAAGCTCCTACCCATCAACATTCGGGAGATTTCGGGCAATTCATCTGGCCTCAGAGTCTGGTCTTATAGACTGCAGGGTTGGCCTGTTCGGATTTAGTCCGACAATGCTACAGCCGTGTCTATATCAATCACCAAGGAGGCACAGAAGTCTGGATGCTCAAAGAGGGTGAATACATCCCTGGCCTGGGCAGAAAGGCATATTCCTCTCCTGTCTGCGGTCTTCATTTTAGGGGTAGAAAATTGGCAGGCAGATTTTTTAAGCTGACAGCAGCTGAGTCCAGAAGAATGGTCTCTACACCCCAACATGTTTTAAATCATATGTCAGAAATGGGGTACCCCAGATGTGGACCTGTTGGCTTACAGGTTCAACACAAATCTGTACAACTTTGTGTCAAGAACAAGAGATCCCTGTGCTCAAGGGTCGGATGCCCTGACAATCTCATGGGATCATTATTCTCTGATTTATGCATTCCCTCCAGTTCTGCTTCTCCCACAATTCCTTCAGAGAGTCAAGTGGGAAGGAAAGACGTGATTTTGGTCCCCCCAGCTTGGCCCAGGAGACCCTGGTACACAGATATCGTAAGAATGGCAGTAGGAAGACCTTGGGTTCTCCCACTACACTTGGACCTACTATCGCAGGGGCCGATATTCCATCCTGCCTTACAAAGTCTAAATTTGACGGTTTGGCTGTTGAGACCCACATTCTGAGAAAACGTGGGCTCTCAGGTCCAGTCCTATCCACTCTGGTTAATGCTAGAAAGTCGGCCTCCAGGCTCATCTACTACAGAATCTGGAAGGCATATGTTTCCTGGTGTGAACCCAGAAGGTGGCATCCTAGGAAGTATGCCATTAATAGGATTCTTGCCTTTCTTCAGTTGGGCTTAAATATGAAGTTGGCCTTGAGCACTATCAAGAGCCAGATCTCAGCCTTGTCTGTATTCTTTCAAAAACCGCTTGCCTCTCATTCCCTAGTCCGGGTCTTTGTTCAGGGAGCACTGCACTTAAATCCGCCGGTTAAGTCTCCCGTGTGCCCATGGGATTTGAATTTGGTATTTTCTGTTTTACAGAAGCTACCTTTTGAACCATTACACCAGATTTCTCTAAGTCTTTTGACAAAGAAACAGTTTTTTCTCGTAGCCATATCCTCAGCAAGGAGGGTATCAGAATTGGTGGCTCTTTCATGTAAAGAACCGTATGTGATTATTCATGATGAAAGGTTGGTGCTGCGTCCTCGCCCAACTTTCTTACCTAAGGTGGATTCAGGATTTCATCTGAATCAAGATATAGTCCTACCGTCTTTTTTCCAGATACGCAGTCTGAGGAGGAAGTGAGTCTACACTCTCTAGATGTTGTAAGAGCGGTAAAGGTTTATCTGCAAGCTACGGTTTAGATAAGAAAGACTATATCAAAACAACTATATATAAAACTGACTGCATCTGTAGGCCAAGGCCAATTATATTCCAGTGCTCAATAAGATTAAAGAACATTTGAAGAATCTGAGACATAAGCCCCTCTCATAGACAGGAATAATTAATGCTTTATAAATGAATATCCTACCAAGGTTGACCTATATTTTCCAAATGATCCCAATAACCGTACCCCAGCAAGACTATTTTAAGAAACTAAGATCAAGGATTTTAAAATACATCTGAGCACATAAATGGCCCAGAATTGCATATGCAACATTGGCGAAAGCTTAAAGGTCAGGAGGATTAGCAGCCCCAGATTTTGAGAAATACTATCGGGCGAATTGTATTTCTCTGAAACTCTGGTTAAAGATAGTATACGCGCCCCTTTACCTTCTCAAACCACCACTGAGCGCAGGAAAAATAAATGCAAATATATATACAAAATATATATATGCCCAAAGCTGCTACTTGAAAGGTATGATATATATGCTAAAAAGGTTAATGAAAAATGTGTAGCGCTGTGTTCATAAATCATATAAACATATTTAAAACATGTAAATAATATAAACTAAATCACCACGTGAAAAAGTGTCAAAAATTATTAAACATGAGAATAAAAAGAATGGAAAATATATACTGCAAATTATATATTATCTTTAAAAAAAATTCATAAGTGGTCATCCAAAACCCACACCTAAAGTGTGGAAAGAATCAAAAAAATCAAGTCCATAAAGTGTAGTGTTTTTCCAAGTGCCACTGTGCCAATTGTCACCTCTGTGCCTTTTGTCACCACTGTGCCCCATGATGCCACTGTGCCCATTGTCACTCACCACTGTGCCCCATGATGCCACTGTGCCAATTGTCACCTCTGTGCCCTTTGTCACCACTGTGCCCCATGATGCCACTGTGCCAATTGTCACCTCTGTGCCCTTTGTCACCACTGTGCCCCATGATGTCACTGTGCCCCTTTCCCTGTAAAAAGCACTTACCTGAGGATTCAATGTCCTCCCATTTATGCACGAATGTGTGTTATTTGCGAGAGGGGGTGGCGCTGCAGCGCCCTCTATAGACGGCCGCCAGAACTGCGGTTAAAATTTCAAAATTACATTTTAGCCGAATAAAAGTTCTTAAAGGGCCCGTTTTTTTTGTTTTTTTTTTGTGACTGTGGGAGGGGAGGCGGCGCCCGTGCGTCCCTATGGACGGGCCGCCACTGACACAATCCTTTAGAACAGTGGTTCTCAACCTGGGGGTCGGGTCCCCCTCGGGGGTCAAATGATGATTTGCCAGGGGTCACCAAATCTTGGGCTGTTCCTGAAGACCGCACCTCTTTTGCAGCCACCCAGCAGGGCTGTCCCTGGAGCCCACGGCTGCTCACTCAGCCTCTTTGCAGCCGCCCACTTTGCAGTTCACAACATTGCTGGGGGGGGGGCAGAGTCTAGAGGTTAGCTGACTGGTGAGGAATGTGAAGTGGGAGGGGCTGGAGGAGACCCTATCTCCTTATTTCGGTAGAGGTGTCACTGCTATGAGACACCACAAAGTCGGAGACACAGTGAGTAACACTACCTGTGATTAGAGTTCCCATTAAAAGTCCCCCCTACAGTTCCCAGATCAGCAAATGACCTTGATCAAGAGCACCTATGTTGGCCAATCAGAACTCTCCCACCAGCACTGCCACTCATCCCAACCCTCCCACCCCCAAGGAGTAAGGGAAGGAATAAAAATAGAGAATACATGAAAAGGAAAAGAAAAGAAAAAAAGAGGGGGAATAACAAATAAAAAAAAGGGAGAGAAAGATTAAGAGCAAGAAAGACGGCTAGAGAGAGGGATGGGGGGGGGGGAATTAGGATAGAGATATAAAAGGGAAAGAAAGGAGAACAAAGAGTGGTACATCCTAAAATGTACCATAAGGGGTTTTAATACTTCACAAATGTAAGGGTTAGGGGCGCAAATTACTTGTTTTGCCTTGGGTGCTGACAACCCAAGCTACGAAAATTTTTACTGTTGGGGGTCCCCACAACTTGGGAAATTGTATCAAGGGGTCACGGCACTAGTAAGGTTGAGAACCACTGCTTTAGAAGAACAACATTATTATATACATACATATGCAAATCAGTTCAAGAGTGGCAATGCTGGAGCAGAGTGTCAGGGGAACAACTCATTCAGTGAGGATAGGGGCAAGGTTACAGAAAAATTATAGTAGAAAACACCTGTAGAATCTGGGATTCCAAGGAAACAACTTGCTCACATTTTGCACATATGGGATTTGGCCTAAAACGGTTGTTTAAGAAACGTATACATGGTGCAGGATGTTGCAACAAATTGCATTACCATTCCCGTTCGACATTTAAAAAAATTAGGAATTAAATTATATATTTTATACAATATAGTGTTAATCTTCCTTTCTAACCTTATTTAATCTGAATATAATGTTAATCTTCCTTCCTGACCTTATTTAATCTGAGCACTACTTGTTTCCCTGTTTGGGATCTCGTTCACTGGCCACTGTCCTCTCCTCCTGCTCATTGATCACACGATCCTTGGAATCCTCTCCTCCCGTTTACTGATTACATGCCCCTGGCAACCTCTCCTCTTGCTTACAGATGACCCATCCCCCAGCGTCTGGTCTCCCTGCTTCCACTTTCTGATTACATGGCCTCCAGCAGGATAAAATAAAAAAAAGCAAAATCTGCACATTTTTTTCCATTCACTGTACTTTATATTGATCAAGAAACATCCCAGAAACGATGTGTCTGTATTTTTAAATGCTTTGCAGCAAGTGCCTAAACATTAACAGAGTACTTTATATTACTGCCTAGGCAGGTTTTATTATTGACATTAAGAATAAGTGCATATGATATTTACAAGCTGTTTTTTTATTTAGACATATTGTCAGTTGGCACACCCTATTCAGCAAGCCAAATCAATGGGCCTACTGGTTCACTCCAAGATCCTGGATATTGACAACATTGATGTAAGTGTTTGTATTTTTGTTTTATAGACATATCTATTTTTCATTTGCAATTGTACAAAGCACTAAATGTTGCATTGATGCATGTTTTTCAGCTGGCAATGGGAAAGATGATGGAACAAGGTCCAGTTCTCATTATAACATTCCAGGCTCAAACCGTCATGGTTCTCAAAAATCAGTTAGGAGAGGTTGTGGAAGGAGACCAGGCAAGTGTAACTAAACTTTTAGCATAAACTTAAAAGTCAAAATGTAGTGGGAAGTTCTGGTAGAAACATTAGTTAAGACCATTCCAGTCTTCACAGGCATTTAAAAATGTAATGTCTGGATTTCCAACATGATATTTTAAATACACTTTACTCATTTAGATTAGTATCCATACGTTGCTCAAAACGGGTGCCCATGCGATCCTGTGATCCTCAGATACAGCCCATTATAGATCGGGATATGGGTGCTGTGTTTGGCCCTCCCAATCCTGTCATGTGTCCAATTACAGCCTTCACAGTATAAACAGAGACACATGTCTCTGTGCCAGTTCTCCTTGCTGAGCTGCAGCCTATGTTGACAGCTATTTGTGTAAGTAATGATTTTACACAGAGAGCTGTCACAGATCACACATATTGCAGCCCTTCCCACACAGTAAACCAAGCACCATGGACATTTGTACAGGGCACAAAACATCTGTACCAGTGCACAAAAACATCTGCAATAGTGTTCAGTTGCAACATCAACATATGTCAGTGTCTGTCGGTGGATGATCAGCATCTGTCAAAGTGTGCAAGTGCACAAAAACATCTGTCAGTCTACCAGTGTCCCACCAATAAATAAATTAAATGTAAGGGCCCCTGTGCTTGCGTACAAAGGTGAGCTCACGCGTTGGTCCCGTCAGCATATGTAAACAGAACTTGCACCATACATGTGAGGTATCGTCGCGAAAGTCAGAGCAAGAGCAATAATTATAGCACCAGCCCTTTTGTGTAACTCTAAACTAGTAACCAAGAAAGGCTTATAAAGCGTCACCTGTGGAGATGTTTAAATATGGAAATTTGAAGCCATTGCACAAGTGTGTGCAATTTAAAAGTGTGACATGTTGGGGGGGGTGTCCGGACGTGAGCGGGGATAGACGTGCTTCAGAGGAGCTCCGTCAAGCCTGACAATAATCTGCTGCCATCCCAGGTCAATACTCCACATTTGGCCTAAAATACACTCCATCCCGACTCCTGGACTTACCCTGCACGATCCGCTTTCTTTATTGTGCCTCTAGACGAGCCGCCCACCCTGCAATACAGGCCGAGACAGGCTCCACTCACGTGGGTCCGCCACCATCCTGAGGCCTGTGCGGCCTGCAAGGCCTCGGAACGCACCGGGCTCACGTGCGGCGGCCGCGTAACGGGCATCTACCCTTCCCCGACCCACTCTCAACTACTCACCGGGAATCGAGGCTTCGGATCAGCCGACCACCCAGTGATTTGGGCCGGGAACCGGCTCCCCTCCCGCCATCTTGAGGCCCTTTGGAATTGCCGCGCTGAAGTGCCGCGATTGCGGGAGGAACAGCGCCCCGCTCCGAACTTGTGTACCGCTGCCTTCCCGGACTGAGGGATCACCAAGGAGGTCCCACAGCCAGGACACCCAGCGGAGGGCTTCGCTGTTGGAGGTGAGCGGCGGCCATCTTTAGACACCCATTGTCCTTCCAGTGGCCCTGTTCCCCCCCTCCTTCCCAGACTTCCCCACAACTTAAAGGCAACCCCCCGCCCGCGAATGGGGAGACCTGGGTACCAGCCCAGAGGGTCTAACATCAGCGGCCATCTTGCTACTCCCGTACTGGCGGGGAGGGCGGCCATCTTCCTTCCTTGTCCTCCACACGCCTTGGGGCCCTCCCGGATACTCAGCCCGACCGCAGCATCGTGACACCCTCTGCCCCCTAGACCGCCTGACGGACGGGTCGTGGCCACGGCTCCAGCGCAAGGTACGGCGGCCATCTTGCTACTCCCGAACTTGGCTGACACTCGCCTCTGGCCTCAGCGCACCCCTTCTTCGGCCACCGGTCCTGCCTGGTCTACCACGCCACTGCCTAAACTGTATGCATGGGCAGTCCTCTATCCATAAAGTGTCTGGACAGTGCAGCTGCATCACCATTTCACCTATGGGGGCGTGTGGCTGAAGATGGTCGGCTGACGACAAGCACCGCTGAGCTTTGTGCTCTCCCGACAACCGCAAGCTGTGTTCATATTAACTCGCACCCGATCTTCTGATGGCGGCTTCCAGCTCTGCATCTAACGACCATACTGAACTGCAACAAGGCACTATCCAACGGTACCTGCTACCCACAACATCACAAGACCCTCGTACAGGCAAAGACAAACTTTCAGCAAGCCGAACTCCAGGCAAAACTAAGCCTCCTCCCCCGCCTGCGGCGACTTCATCGGACGGCTCGGGCCCACACCAGTCTCCTCTGATGGACCCTCCAGATCCACTATCCGGACCTGCACTGCCCCCTTCCACTAGCGTAAGCACTGCCCCGGAGGGGATGCCTCTCCCAGCCTCAGGGGGCGCTCCGGGCTCCACAACCACTGCCCTGCTCTCTGCCTTCCGGAATGATTTTGACTCCTGGGCCTCTAAATTGGAGGCTTCTCTCCACGTTGAACTGACTGCCAGTGCCCTTAAACAACGGGTCTCGGCATCGGAGGTCGCAGTTTCTGCAATGGCTACCACCCAGGAAGACCATTCAGCCCGTATAACGGCGCTTGAAAATGCTTCTATAGCCCACCTTTCCCGTTTACGACAACACCAGCTCCGAATTGAGGACGGTGAAAACCGGAGCCGCAGGAACAACATCCGGTTGCAGGGTGTACCGGAGGCAACCTCGGGTACTGATCTCAAACCCACTGTCAACGCTATCCTCAATCAGGTCGTGGGCAGGGAGGTTACATCCCCTATCGAATTGGACAGAGTGCATAGGGTGGGGGGCGATCGCAGGGACCGCCCTCGGGACGTCCTCTGCCGGGTGCACTACTATACCCTGAAAGAAGAGATCTTACGCAAGGCCTGGCGCCTAGGCCCGTTGGACTTTCACGGATCCTCCATTCACCTATACCCGGATCTCTCCCGTAACACGCTGTACATGCGACGAGTGGTCCGCCCACTGCTGGAAGTGATTCGCCAAGTTGGTGCTTCATACACCTGGGGCCCACCCCTTCAGCATCAAAGTGACCCAGGGTGATGACCACAAATTTGTCCTGTCAGATCCGGACGGCCACACCTCCCTGAATGTGTCTGGTCTCGGTAGCTACCCAGGGTCGGGCCTGGGTGGGAGACCGCCTGGGAATACCAGGTGCTGTCTACTGTTCATATTTTAGGCGATCAGGCTATGCTTCTCCTCGTGGTCAACCGATCTGGTTTCAGCCGGACAACGCCACGGCTGTGGCTTTGGTCTACAATCAGGTATACTGGCAGGCGGACTACTGGAGTCGCCAGATGCTGGACCAGGGCGACTGGTCTTTGTGCTAGGGGTGTTTCGTCTCCCTTGCAGGAGGTGAGCCTCACAGGGCATGGATCTCCTGGCAGCTCGTCTCCACTGCAAGGGTGTCAAAGTTAGTGGCCAAGTCTAGTGATCTGGCAGGCCTACATCTCTTGGTGCAAAGGGATGGAGTGACGTCCATGGACGTACTCGGTGTCCAGGGTTCTGCTGTTTTTAAAGCTTGGAGTGGATCTAAAAATTGCTTAAAGCACCGTTTGGGGGCAGATTTCAGCCTTGGCTTTGTTCTCTCAGTGGCCTTTTTGCGCCCTGTTCCCTGGTGGGACCCTTTTTGTGTGCAGGGGGTTTGTCATATACTTTCCCCTCTTGGCCCATCTCTTCCCCCATGAGTTTTGACTCTGATGCTCTCGGTTCTTCAGGAACCTTCCTTTTGGAAACATCAGAGAGATTTTCTCTTGACACCATCTTAAAAGGTGGCCCCTTTAGTGGCCTTTACCTCTGTTAGAGGGGTTTCTGAGTTGGCGGTCTTGTCTTGCAAGCCATCATGCTTGATCCTACATAAGGATTAGGTGATGTTGCGCCCGCGACCTTCCCTTCTTCCGAAGGAGGTTTCGGCCTTTCATACTTTAGACGTGGTACGCGCTTTGCGGGTGTACCAGCCTACTACGGCTCCGTTTCGGAGTTCTGACTCTATTTTGTGTTGGTGTCTGGTCCACAAAAGGGCCTGGTGGTCTCGTCGACCACCATTTCTCGGTGGATCAGGCAGGCCGTCATACAGGCCTATGCTCTTAAGGGGCAGGCTCCCCTTTCCGGTCACGGCACTTTCGACCAGGGCAATTGGTGCTTCCTGGGTTTTTTTCCCGACATCATGCGTCTGTCTCACAGGTGTGTGAGGCGGCGACATGCTCGTCCATTCACGCTTTTTCCAGAATTTACATGGTTGCTGTGAGTGCATCTTATGATGCTTTTTTCGCCTGCTAGTTTTTGCCGGCGGCTGTTTAAAGTTGCACCTCCTCCGTTGAGGAGCTCTGCTTGTTTTGGGGTGAAGTTAAAATTGGTTTTACTGATATATTTCCCACCCCTCGTTTTTGACACTGCTTGGGGACGTCCTACTTGTCAAGATTTAAGGAGCTGTGTCTGTCCATGGACGATAAGAGAAAATCTGATTTTTTTTGTACTCACCGTAAAATCCTTTTCTCTGAGTCCATGGACGGACACAGCACCCACCCCTCCTTTTTAGGTTTGTACTGCTAGTTACGAACTGAGGCTGCAGGCTGCAGTGAGGAGGGTTATGTCTGGAGGGACCGCCCCCTGGGCGGGGCTGTTCAACTCTATTAATGTAACATGTATTTAATTATCTAACATGTTTCTGCCTAGTCCTCTCCTGTAAACAGGGAACATAACCCACTTGTCAAGATTTAAGGAGCTGTGTCCATCCATGGACTCGGAGAAAAGGATTTTACGTTGAGTACAAAAAATCCTATTATTTGCAAAACTATTTATTTTGATATTTTTTTTATATTTTCGTTTTTTTTTTCATTTGTAGTGTAAAAAATATAAAACCCAATGGTGATTAAATACCAACAAAATAAAGCTGTATTTTTGTGAAAAAAGTTATAAACATTTTATATGTACAGTGTTGCATGACTATATGCTTGCATGAGTAATTATTGTTCAAAATGCGACAGCACTGAAAGCTGAAAATTGTCCTGGGAAGCAAAAGGGTGAAAGTGCCCAGTATTGAGATGGGTAAAAGTGAGTTCCAGTTATGGTATTTTTTTTTTATAGTTGCATTGGTCCAGCTTAGACCAATGTAACTGTTTATATAACATACCTGGACAATAAGCCTGGCAACTGCTACTCCAGTTATCTCCAGTAATCTCCGCTTGACTCAGAGTCCCATGCTGAGCAGCTAGCCTGATACATTCTGAGCACAGGAGGTCAGCCACTCTGCACCATTTAACACTTTCCCACCTGGCCTGTAGTAAAATGACGGCAGGTCGGGAGCACTGTTCTAGGACAGCGTCATATGCAGTGCTTTAAGTGGGCCAAAAGAGGTGCCGGTACTCTATTAGGCGCCGGTGCCCCCCCCCCCCCCAATACTGAACATGAAAATACCCTTAGAAAGTACCCTGAAAAAGAGCTACTGTAGAAAGAGCTACTGAACATAAATAAAATGTGCAAAAGGGTATTGAACAAAATGGGCTCTGCACGTGCACTGTGCGAACACTCTGGAGCTCATCCTTAATCCTATGTAATGTATCCCTCTCAGGGCTTTCAGCATGTAGGGGGTTAAATGATTAATCCAGTGTAATGCATCCTTCAGGGCTTTCAGCATGTAAGGGGTTAAATGATTGCAGGATTAATCATTTAACCCCTTACTGTAAGGGATTAAATGATTAATCTTGCAATCATTTAACCCCTTACATGCTGAAAGCCCTGAAGGATGCATTACACTGGATTAATCATTTAACCCCTTACATGCTGAAAGCCCTGAGGGTATAGATCATGAAGCTCTGTTATTGATCAAATTATTGCAGGCCGCAGCAGGAGGGGGCTTTTGGCAATGGCATCAGGCAGACAGGCATGTTGGACTTCAATTTGTACAAAGTACTACCTTAAAAAAAAAAAAAATGTTTAACAGCAGAATCTAATGGGACCTGGAGGGGGGTCTTTTTCTAACAGTGTCCCATGGACAGTCTATTAGAAAGTGTCCCCTCTAGGCCCCATTAGAGACTACAACAGAGTCTAATGGGACCCCCTCTGTGTGCCATGACTCTCACCCCTGCCCAACCTCTCACAAAATAGAAATAAAATTGTAGCGCTACTCTTACCTTAACTGTGGGTGCTGTAGCTGTGGCTGGCTCCCACATCCTCTGTGGCTGGTTCCTGTGGGTGGCTAGCTGGCACCTGTTGGTGACTGGCTGGCAACCTGCTGTGGCTGGCTGGATCCCTGGTGTGGGTGGGTCACCGTGGGTGGCTGGCATCCTGCTGTGGATAGTCACTGTGGCTGGTTTGCTCCTGTGGGTGGCTGGCTCCCTGCTGTGGGTGGGTCACTGTGGCTGGTTGGCTCCTGTGGGTGGTTGGCTGGCACCCCGTTGTAGCTGGCTGGTTTCCTGGTGTGGGTGGGTCACTGTGGGTGGCTGTCTGGCACCCTGGTCCTGCTGTGGATGAGTCACCATGGGTGGCTGGCACCCTGGCCCTGCTGTGGGTGGGTCACCGTGGGTGGCTGGCTTCTGTGGGTGGCTGCCTGGCACCCTGCTGTTGGTGGCTGGCCTGGCTCTCTGCCGTGGGTCAGTGGGTGGCTGTCTGACACGGTGCAGCCTGCTGTGGGTGACTGGCCTGGCTCCCTGCTGTGGGTCAGTGGCTGGCTTGCATGGTGCACCCTGCTGTGGGTGGCTGGCCTGGCTCCCTGCTGTGGGTCAGTGGCTGGCTTGCATGGTGCACCCTGCTGTGGGTGGCTGGCCTTGCTCCCTGCTGTGGGTCAGTGGCTGGCTTGCACGGTGCAGCCTGCTGTGGGTGGGTGGCTGGCCTGGCTCCCTGCTGTGGGTCAGTGGGTAGGTCGGTGGCTGGCTGACATGGTGCAGCCTGCTGTGGGTGGCTGGCCTGGCTCCCTGATGTGGGTCAGTGGGTGGGTGGGTCGGTGGCTGGCTGACACGGTGCAGCCTACTGTGGGTGACTGGCCTGGCTCCCTGCTGTGGGTCAGTGGCTGGCTTGCATGGTGCTCCCTGCTGTGGTTGGGTGGCTGGCCTGGCTCCCTGCTGTGGGTCAGTGGCTGGCTTGCACGGTGCACCCTGCTGTGGGTGGCTGGTCTGGCTCCATGCTGTGGGTCAGTGGCTGGCTTGCACGGTGCTCCCTGCTGTGGGTGGGTGGGTGTCTGGCCTGGCTCCCTGCTGTGGGTCGGTGGGTGGCTGGCACAATGCACCCTGCTGCAGGTGGCTAGCCTGGCTCCCTGCTGTGGCTGACAGAGAGGGGGTGGGCTGACAAAGGGAGGATGGGCTGTGATAGAGGAGGTGTGGGCTGACAGAGGAGGTGTGGACTGACAGAGAGGAGTGGGCTGAGAGGGGATGGGGGCTGACAGAGGGGAGCTGACAGAGGGGGGTGGGCTGACAGAGGGGGGGATGGGCTGACAGAGGTGGGTGGGCTGACAGAGGGGGGTGGGCTGACAGAGGGGGGGGGCTGACAGAGGGGGGTGGGCTGACAGAGGGGGGGTGGGCTGACAGAGGGGGGGTGGGCTGACAGAGGGGGGTGGGCTGACAGAGGGGGGTGGGCTGGCAGAGGAGGAGTGGGCTGAGAGGGGGTGGGTGCTGACAGAGGGGGGGTGGGCTGACAGAGGGGGGTAGGCTGACAGAGGGGAGATGGGTTTGCAGAGGAGGAGTGGGCTGAGAGGGGGTGGGTGTTGAAAGGGGGGTGGGCTGACAGAGGGGGTGGGCTGTGGGCTGACAGAGGATGGGTGGGCTGACAAAGGGGGTGTGGGCTGCCTGACATAGAGGAGGATGGCTGACATAGAGGAGGTGGTTTGACTGAGGAGAATGGCTTAAACGGGGGGGGGTGATGGTGACAGAGACCTCAGAAATACAAAGCGCCCTAGGCCGAGAGGCGGGACTCCAGCAAGTGGTCACGACCAGCCGCATCCACACGTGACCAGCTCCGCCTCCGTCGATGATTTGCAGGGCGCTCGCAACACAAATGCCCTGTGATTGGCCAAACAGGGTCATGTGCGGCCGTACGCTGTGGAATTCTGGGACATGTACTCATGATGCGAGGCTCGGATCATGACTCATGATGCGAGCCTCACATCATGACTACATGTCCCAGAATTCCACAGCGTGCGGCCGCACATGACCCTGTCCGGCCAATCACAGGGCTTTTGTATGGCTGCCGCCTACTGTATTGAAGTCGACTTCATCAAAGAAAAAAAAAAAAAAAACGTCAACGAGAGCGACACGGACGCCGGTATTTTGTGCCCTCCCCCAATTTTGCGCCCGGTGCGATACGCCAGTGCGTTCCGGTACGGGAAACCCACGTACTGGGCGCACGGAGAGGTGCTGGTACTCTCCAGGGCCATTTTTGGAAGTGGTGGTACTGAGTACCGCCGCGTTCCGGCCCAGTTAAAGCACTGGTCATATGACATCATCCCAGGACGCTCCGCCTGCGGGGGCTACGCAGGGGCGCAACTTATTTTCAAGCTGTGTCCACCGGCCACATGACTGATCACTGCACTGGCCTCCTACCAATGACCAATCACAGCAGATCACATGACAATTGTAAACAATCGATGGATTCCTGTCATGCCATCTATTGTATGTGTTGCTAGCTGTGATTGGTCACAGTGATCAAATGATACAGACAGGCCAATCACAGCCCATCTGTACCATGTGATTAGCTTCACAGCTAATAAAAACAAAAGAGACTAAACTAGTTTCATTCAGTTAAAATGGTTGCTTATACCAATAAAATTAAAAATGTTGGTAGTTGATCTGAAAAAGATAGGTCCTCATAGAGCCTCAATTCTGAAAGTAGGTTTGGGAGAGCAACTAGAAGATTTAAAATAAAAAAAAAAAGATAATCCGCGTAAGCTGCATGTAAAAAGTGTGGCGTGCACTTGTATTCAGCCCCCTTGAGACAATACTTTGTAGAACCACCCGTTGCTGCAATTACAGCTGCAAGTCTTTTTGGGGATGTCTCTACCAGCTTTGCACATCTAGAGAGTCACATTTTTGCCCATTATTCTTGGCAAAATAGCTCAAGCTCTGTCAGATTGGATGGAGAGCGTCTAAAAGTTTCAAGTCTTGCCACAGATTTTCATTTGGATTTAAGTCTGGACTTAGAATGGCCCTGTCAAACACATGAATATGCTTTGATCTAAACCATTCCATTGTAGCTCTGCCTGTATGTTTAGGGTAGTTTTCCTGCTGGAAGTCCACCCCAGTTTCAAGTCTTTTGCAGATTCTAACAGGTTTTCCTCTAAGTTTGCCCTGTATTGTGCTCCATCCATCTTCCCATCAACTCTGACCAGCTTTCTTGTCCCTGCTGAAGAAAAGCATCCCCACAACATAATGCTGCCACCACCATGTTTCATGATGGGGATGGTGTGTTTAGGGTGATGTGCAGTGTTAGTTTTCCACCACACATAGCGTTTTGCTTTTAGGTTAAAAAGTTAAATTTTGGTCTCGTCTGACCAGAGCACCTTCTTCCACACGTTTGCTGTGTCCTCTACATCATTGGTCATCAACCCTGCCCTACACGGCCCACTAACAGGCCAGGTTTTATGTATTACCATGGGGAGATGAAGTCTAGAATACTGCAATCACTGAGCAGCAAATTATATCACCTGTGATGTATTTCAGTTATCTTGCAAACCTGGCCTGTTAGTGGGCCCTGTAGGGCAGGGTTGATGACCACTGCTCTACATGGCTTCTCGCAAACTGCAAATGGGACTTCTTATGGCTTTCTTTCAACAATGGTTTTCTTTTTGGCACTCTTCCATAAAGGCCAGATTTGTGGAGTGCTTTCTGCAGCTCCTCCAGAATTACCATGGGCCTCTTGGCTACTTTTCTGATTTAATGCTCTCCTTTCCCAACCTGTCAGTTTAGGTGGAAGGCCATGTCTTGGGTTTGCAGTTGTGCCATACTCTTTCCATTTTCAGATGTCTTGAACAGTGCTCCGTGACATGTGCAAAGCTTGGGATATTTTTTTTGTATACCCTAACCCTGCTTTAAACTTCTCCACAACTTTCTCTCTGACCTGTCTGGTGTCCTTGGTGTTTGTTCACTAAAACCTCTGAGGGCTTCACAGAACAGTTGTATTTACACTAATATTAAATTGCACACAGCTGGACTCCATTTACTAATTGGGTGACTTCTGAAGGCAATTGGTTCCACTAGATTTTAGTTAGGGGTATCTGAGTAAAGGGGGGTGAATACAAATGCATGCCACACTTTTCAGATATTTATTTGTAAAACATTTTGAAAACCATTTATAATTTTCCTTCCACTTCCCAATTATGTGCCACTTTGTGTTGGTCTATCACATAAAATACATTCGCGTTTTTGGTTGTAACATAACAAAATGTGGAAAATGTCAAGGGGTATGGATCCTTTTTAAGGCACTGTAGGTTTTATTGTTATCCTTTCAAACTTATAATTTGCAGAGAGTTTGCATACAGTCTCTTTTTGAAGAATTCCCATTTCTGTTCTGTGTTCATCTATGCCAATATTCTCTCCCAGTCTAAGTCTTGGAGAGCAGCCTTCATCCTTGGAAAATTTGCTCTTTTAAAGTTGAGTGTTTTTATATTTCCAGTATGTGTTTCTTGCTTACAGCTAACATTAAATGAAATCATGTTATGGTCACTGCTACCCAGATGTTCTTTTATTATGAACATTGGTATTAAGCTCTGCATGGTTCGAGATTACCAGGTCCAGCAGAGCGTCATTCCTAGTCGGGCCTTAATAAACTGGACCATAGTTGTAAAAGTTTTATACATTTTTGCCTTTTAGCTTTCCCAGCAGTGCCATTACTCCAGTAAATGTCTGGGTAGTTAAAATCCCCCATTATAATCACTGTCCCAGCCCCTAAAGCCCTTTCCTGGTGCATCATCATGGCAGCAATACACATGGGTTGTGACTCCGCCCCACAACCTGATAGGTCTGGTTAACTATAAATCAAAGACAGACCCGTCTCACAGCATTCTCCTTCCCCCCCCCTCATCTGATCAGGACTGGGATCGTGAGGTATCCCTTACCGTTTGTCGCCCAGCCAGGTTCAGCCTCTCCTGGGTGGAAGTCCTTTCTGTACAGTCTCTAAATGAGCTATATGGTTGGAGCCCCATTCTGGTGGTCTGGGGGGCATATTTTTAGCCTTTCCTGGCTGGAAGTCCTTGCTCTATAGTCTCTAAATGAGCTATATGGTTGGAGCCCCATTTTGGTGGTACAGGCTGGTCAAAGAAAGCTTTAAACAAGATTTGACGTAAGTGACAGCGTTTCCCGTTGCTTTCCATATAATTTTTACTACTTTTCTCTGTGTTATGAGCGTTTGCCATTTCCAAGATGGCTGCAGCAGTGCAAGTACACTCTGATCATGAGAGGCAGGAAGTGATGCGGCCTCTGTGACCGATTTCCTGGCTAGAGCTTTTTCAGGATGGCAATCTGAGCATGCTCAGGCACTGATATCATCACTAATGGCAAATGTGAGTTTTAAATGGTTTTATGGCTCTCTACTCATGCATGCTGGATGCTTATGTGGTCATTGTTTGCAGGTATGTTTTCCCTTTTTATGGCATTCATCTGGGCTTCTCCTATCTCCTTTTCAGTGCTTCTCTAGAATCGCTGTGCTCTTTGTGGCATTTACCTTGGCTGTTCCTATCTCCTTCTCAATGCTTGCTCTGGGATCACTGTGTTGGGCTCAGTTTCCACTAGTGTGACTTGTCACTGTAAAGTCGCATGACAAGTCGTACCCTATGATTTCCAATGAGTACCGTTCTTATCTGTGTCCATAGACCTCAAGAATACACAGGCATTGCTTTAAGTCGCATCAAATTTGCAGCAAAATCGTGCGACTTTCAGGTCACAATAGCGTAGACTTAACCTTATGCTGTTTTTCACTTCAGTCTGCTTTGCTCTGTTTCTATGGAAAAAAAGCGCTATTCAGTTAGACCACGCACTGCTTTTAAGGTATAGGGATTAGGTAAGTAGTGAAGATTGAGAAAAAGAGAGCCAATATCTATAGTCCTGTAAGGACCACAAGATGGAGGGAGCCTTCTGAAGTTCAAGACAAGTCACCATCTAAGAACAGACATCCAGGCAATGTTGATTAAGGTTATCATCTCACCCCTCATTATCGTTGCTCCCCATTTACAAACATCACAAGTTACCAGCCCTAATGGTTGCTGCATTTGTGGTGGAAAGTCATTGCCTGCCAAGCAGAGGCAGCTCTAGGCTTTGTGAAGCCTTAAGCAAACCTTAGACAGGAGTCCCCACTAATTCCTGTAATGGTAAAACTAATTCAAGCGACAAAAATTAACGGTATAAATTGCATATATAAAGAGACTTAAATCCTATAAACTATGAATTTACAGTTTCTAGAACTCTAACCAATTCTTCTTTAATCAAATATATATACTACAGGCACACAAATATAGATAACGTTTGTGCAGCTGCTACTAGCAATGTGTTTAAGGTATAACAAGAGTCAAAACCATATTTCTCCATTTACATGACGGTCAGGTTAATATAACCCAACACAGAGTTCCCCCCTAACGTCAGAGTGTGCAGGATTTCCAATTATAGTGCAAGGGGGAATGTTGCAGACTTTGGTGTAAGGGGGTGCTCTGGTGACGAGATCACCTTATATCAGAGTGCACTGCATTCCCCTTTACATCAGAGTTACCCTTTGTGTCATTGTCCACAGAGTTCCAACTTGCATTAAAATGGAAACTCTAATGTGGGGAGGATTCTGGTCACCATAGTGAACCTTCCGCAGAGTGAATGCACTAAGGTAAGTGGGGGGGCTTATTGATATAACAGGGAACCTTTATATCAGTGCCCCCTTACCTTACTGTATTCACTGCCTCCTAAATCAGTGATTCCCCCTCAGTCTGGCCTTGCTACGCTGTTACTGACCACCACTCAGGTGCACTGTACAGGGCTTAGTCAAATGGTCCTCTCTGATCTCCAGTGTGATGGCTCCCGTTGCATCCTATATTACACTATGAGACTGTGAGGACATGATATAAGAGATGGTCAGGGACTGTGCAGCCATAATACAATAGTTGGTCAGAGCCTGCCGAAATACTAGAGTAGATGGTCAGAGCATGTGCGGACATGATACAGGTGATAGTCAGAGACTGCAAACCTACTACAGGAGATGGTCAGAGGCTGCATACATGATACAAGAGAGGGTCGTAGACTGCATACATGATACATGACATGGTCAGAGACTCCAGACATACTACAAGAGACGGTCAGAGACTCCAGACATTACTACAGGAGATGGTCAGAGACTGCAAACATAGTACATGAGATGGTCAGAGACTGCGGACATACTACAGGAGATGGTCAGAGACCGCAGACCTAGTACAGGACATGGTCAGAGACTGCGGACCTAGTACAGGACATGGTCAGAGACTGCGGACCTAGTACAGGAGATGGTCAGAGACTGCGGACCTAGTACAGGAGATGATCAGAGACTGCGGACATAATACAGGAGATGGTCAGAGACTGCATAGTACAGGAGATGATCAGAGACTATGGACATAGTACAGGAGATGGTCAGAGAGTGTGCGGACACAATTGGGCTGAAATTGCACAGAATGCACACTTTACTGCACTAACTTGCCTGGAAGGGGGGGCACTAGTATGGGCACCTGGAGCAATTTTGCACATCTCTTGTGGGGTGTCAAGAGCCACCCCTTCTGTGGCAGACAGCATCTTTTTAATTTGGGGGGGATATGGGATAAGTGGGGTTGATTTCATATGTAAGCCCCCTTGTAGAGCAAGTCATAAAGTGACCCCTAGAACATATCCTCTCCCTCCAAATCACTCAAAGTGAACTGTCTGTAGGCCTCCTCTGGAAAACTCACTTTGCATTAGTTCAGGCAGTCTCAGACGAGCAGCGTTGTCTCGGCAGCGTGGTGAGCCTCCTCCCCCTCCTCCTCTGTGTACACACAGGAAACATCACAGCAGGAGAAGGAAGGGACAGGTTCAGTTCACTCCACGCTCACTGCAATGTGTCTGTCTGTCAGCCGGGGACTGCGGGGAGAGATGTCGGCTGACTCTGCGCTCTCTGTCAAAAAAAAGTGAAGTTGACGGCGTGGGGGAACGAAAATAGTCCGCACAAGCTAGGCACAATGACTGATTTGCCGGGAAAATGTGAGGTACAGTAGGTGTTTGTGATATTGTGTTTTTAGCATGACAGCATCGCGCTGATTCTCGGCGACATGGTGCCAAGATCTCGCACTCACTGGAATAGTGACAGCACATTCCAACGTGCGCGTCATAGAAGCGACGGGAGATCCGACTTGGATTCCCGCCAATTCTACACGTGTGCAGCGTTTGTTATGAATCCTGAGGGGGAAGTCCCCGCCGGATTTTAAATAAAAATCCGGCATGGGTTCCCCCCTCAGGAGCATACCGGGCCCTTAGGTCTGTTATGGGTTGTAAGGAGAGCCCCCCCTACGCCAAAAAAACGGCGTAGGGGGTCCCCCTACAATCCATACCAGACTCGTATCCAAAGCACGCTACCCGGCCGGTCAGGAAAGGAGTGGGGACGAGCGAGCAGCCCCCCCCCCCTCCTGAGCCGTACCAGGCTGCATGCCCTCAACATGGGGGGGTTGGGTGCTCTGGGGCAGGGGGGCGCACTGCGCCCCCCCCCCACCCCAGAGCACCCTGTCCCCATGTTGATGAGGACAGGGCCCCTTCCCGACAACCCTGGCCGTTGGTTGTCGGGGTATGCGGGCGGGAGGCTTATCGTAATCTGGGAGCCCCCTTTAATAAGGGGGCCCCCAAAAACCGGCCCCCCACCCTAAGTGAATGGATATGGGGTACATCGCACCCCATCGCACCCCATTCACCTGGAGGAAAAGTGGTAAAAACACATAAAAAACACAGGGTATTAAAATATTTTATTAGTTTGCTCCGGAGGCTCCCCCTGTCTTCTTTAGCTCTTTTACCAGGGGGAGCTTCTTCTTCCGATTTCCGGGGGTCTTCTCCTGCTCTCCGGGGTCTTCACCGCTCTTCTGTGACGTCTTCTCCGCTCCGGGGGGTCTTCTTCTATGTTCGCCACTCTCCGCTCTTGACTCGGCGCACCCTGGTTCTTCCTCCCGCTGTCCGGTGCCTTCTCCTTCTTCCGCTGTTCTGTGACGTCTTCTCCTCTTCTTCCGCTGTTCTGTGACGATTTCTACTTCTCCCTTCAGGCCGCTGTGCTGTGACGTCTTCTCTTCTTCTCTTCTCCCGATGTTGACACGCCAGCTCTTCTCACTGAAATGGCAGGTGCGCTGCTTTCATCGGACCTATATAGGCCTCACAGTCCCATCATGCTCTGTACCTACCCATGTGATACCTACCACGTGGGTAGGTATCACATGGGTAGGTACAGAGCATGATGGACTGTGAGGCCTATATAGGTCCGATGAAAGCAGCGCACCTGCCATTTCAGCGAGAAGAGCCGGCGTGTCAACATTGGAGAAAGTGAAGAAGATGACGTCACAGCCCGGAAGAAGAAGAATACGTCACAGCACGGAAGAAGAAGATAGACGTTCAGCGCTGAAGGAGAAGGCACCGGACAGCTGGAGGAAGAACCCGGGGTGCGCCGAGTCAACAGCGGAGAGCGGCGAACATAGGAGACCCCGGAGAGTTGAGAAGACCCCCCGGATAGCGGAGAAGACCCGTCGGGATAGCGGAAGAAAAACAACCCCGCCGAAGACGCCGGAGGAAACCCGCCGGGGGTGGGGGCTTTTTTAAAAGCGACCCCCCCCGGCGGTGGAAGAGAACCAGACGGCGGCCCCCACCCACCCGAAGACGTCAAAGAAGAAGCTCCCCTGGTAGAAGAGCTAATAAAGAAGACAGGGGGAGCCTCCGGAGCAGAAAAATAAATATTTTAAAAACCCTTGTGTGGTGTTTATTACTTTGACATTTTTCCTCCAGGTGAATGGTTAGGGGTACGATGTGCCCCATATCCATTCACTTAGGGTGGGGGGCCGGTATCTGGGAGCCCCTTTAATAATGGGGCTCCCAGATTCCGATAAGCCTCCCGCCCGCATACCCCGACAACCAACGGCCAGGGTTGTCGGGAAGGGGCCCTGTCCTCATCAACATGGGGACAGGGTGCTCTGAGGTGGGGGGGGCCGCAGTGCGCCCCCCTGCCCCCAGAGCACCCAACCCCCCCATGTTGAGGGCATGCAGCCTGGTACGGCTCAGGAGGGGGGGGCGCTCGCTCGTCCCCACTCCTTTTCCTGGCCGGCCCGGGTAGCGTGCTTTGGATACGGGTCTGGTATGGATTGTAGGGGGACCCTCTACGCCGTTTTTTCGGCGTAGGGGGGGCTCTCCTTACAACCCATAACAGACCTAAGGGCCCGGTATGCTCCTGAGGGGGGAACCCATGCCGGATTTTTATTTAAAATCCGGCGGGGACTTCCCCCTCAGGATTCATAACAAACGCCGCACACGTGTAGAATTGGCGGGAATCCAAGACGGCTTTGTCTCTATCGCGGCAAGCCAGCTCGGCGCTGGCTCCCGCGATGGGGCTCGTAGGTGCTCAATCTCGCCGAGAAAGGAAGCGAGATTGACACAATATCGCGTGCACCTACTGTATGGGCAAATTAGGTGGCCGCGCTGGGCCTAATTAGTCGGCTGCCTAATTAGAGAGCTTCCTCTGCTGCCGAGCTAGTATGTCAAATCTGCCTGGAACAAGCACTATACAGCCCTGCAAGGACTTTAAGATGAAGGGAGCCTACTAAAAGCCAGAACAGTCACCATTCAAGCACAGACATCCTAGCAAAATTGATCAATGTGATCATCTCACCTCTCATCCCACAGGTTACCAGCCCTAATGCCGCATACACACCATCACTTTATGTGATGAAAAAAAAACTAAATTTTCTGTGAATTAAAAAACGACGTTTTTGAAACTTCAATTTTCAAAGACGAAGTTGCCTACACACCATCGTTTTTTCACAATTCTCTAGCAAAGCGAGGTTACGTTCACCACGTTTTTCCATTGAAGCTTGCTTCATAACTAGCTTCTGGGCATGCGCGGGTGTAAAAACGTTGTTTTAAACGTCGTTTTTTGCTACACACGGTCAATTTCTGTGAAGTAAAAAACAAGGTTTTGAAAAACGACACATAAAATTGAAGCATGCTTCAATTTTTTTTTTGTCGTTTTTCACAAGACATAAAACGACGTTTTCCCCCACACACGGTCCATTTAAAGTGACGTTTTTAAAACGCGTTTTTTTTTCATCAATAAAGTGATGGTGTGTACGCGGCATTATGGTTGCTGCATTTGTGGTGGAAAGTCATTGCTTGACAAGCTACAAGCTGCATGAATTGCCTAGCACTTCAACCAGAGCCAGAGGTGGTGTCCAAATAGGAAAGTTTGCATGGGAAGAAAGCGTTAAAGGGGCCACAAGCTTTGAAGCGCAGCTAAGGACGCAATTGCCTGGGGTTAAGTGGAGGAAACTCTCCACAAGGTTAGAAAGTACAAATGTACAAAAATGTCCGTATAAATAGGCTGTCAAAACCTTATACCCTGAAAAAGCTAAATGTCAACCTGCAGTCTCCTCCGTTGGTGGATGCATCATTAATCTCGTTTTGCAGAGAGTTTGCATACAGTCTTTTTTGAAGAATTCCCATTTCTGTTCTGTGTTCATCTATGCCAATATTCCCTCCTAGTATAAGGGACGGGGCAGGAGGTGCGGTGGGTGGTATGCACCGCTAAAAATAGCGGCGCTATACCCTCGGAATTGCCGCGGGTTTCTGGCCGCTAGCGGTGCGGTATTAACCCCCACTAGCGGCCGTTTAAAGGGTTCATTTTGGCCCGCAATGCGCCTCTGCAGAAGCGCATTGGCGGCAGTATTACCGCGGTTTCCCATTGTTTTTAAATGGGAAGGAGCGGTATACACACCGCTCAAAGATCGCTGCTTGCAGGAGATTTTTTTCTCTCCTGCCAGCGCATCACCACAGTGTGAAAGGGGCCTAAGTCTTGGAGAGCAGCCCTCATCCTTGGAAAATTTGCTCTCTTATTGGAGTCGTGCAAGATGGAAAACCTCCCAATCATATTATATTATTCATAAATCTGGGAGACTATTGCTCACCTACTTGTCCCAATTTATCCTCAATTCCTCTACCAGTTTGAGTGCCTCCCCTTCGGTCTGTACATCTCCCCCATGGCATTCACAAAGGTCTTACTGTCTGCAATAGCGATGTGAAAAATTCAATAGAACTTCCACAAGGGAGTATCCTTGTTTTTTCTTAACTGGCCAATTGTTTGCAGATGGAACATTATCACATTAGACCCCAGCTAGAAAGATTGGGGGACGCATTTCAAAGAGCAGGCTGTTTAAGGTCATGGGATGTTAAGCTTATGAGGCATAGTATTGAATGCTCTTGAACTGAGAGTGGTGTTTAAAGTGCTTCTGTCATTCACTCCTTTAGTACTGTGCCTAGACAGCAGTGGATGGGTAGGCTGTCAGTGGAGCTTTCTGTATCAATAATCACAAATACAGTAAAACCGTGGTTTGAGTGTAACTTGGTTTAAGAGCGTTTTGCAAGACAAGCAAAATGTTTTAATAAATGTTGCCTTGACATACAAGCGATGTCTTGATATAAGAGTAGTGTCATGTCACAACGGAGTATAAAAAAGAAGCAATATGGTTAAATTTAATGAAGGTACAACATTTAGAAACTTATTGCTACACTTAGAGGTGCCTCTCTTCTCTTTTTTATACCATGTAAAAAAATGCTTTGATAGACAAGTGCTTTTGGATTACAAGCATGTTTTTGGAACAAATTATGCTCGCAAACCAAAGTTTTACTGTATACCATTTTGCTTAGGAGGCTCTAGCTTAGTGATGGCGAACCTTGGCACACCAGATGTTTTTGGAACTACATTTCCCATGATGCTTATGCAATCTGCAGTGTAGTGAAGCATCATGGGAAATGAAGTTCTGGGGTGCCAAGGTTTGCCATCACTGCTCTAGTGTCTCTCTCCTACTCTTAAGCATTGAATCACCACTGTTGCTTCCGGTAATGACAGATTTGCTCTCTCATGGACAGTTTTGCCATCCAGCTCCAAGAGACTACTGTTTTTTTGTTTTTGTTTTTTATAAAGATATTTTTATTAGGTTTAACCCCCAGCTTTCACCCCCAGCTCAGCATTTTTTTTACTTCCTGCGAATTGCCTCTCGCCGGGCTTCTGGAATTCTATAAGGCTTCAACTTGACCTTATCCCCCTGGTGTGGTGATAATGTCATGTTCAACTCCGAAGACCCAACCTGGCAGGTCTGAAAACTTCTCCTTATTACGGAGCACAAATTCTTTAACCTCCTGTTGCTGAGTTTTGGATAGAGTCTCCGCTATCCCAACTTCATGGACAGCCAGGTTAAATGGAGCAGAAAATCGGGTAGTCTTAGCGACCAAGGACTCTCTATCCTTCCATGGTTTCAGCAAGTTCACGTGATAGAGCTGCTCAGGTTTTCGTCTTCCCGGTTGGCTAATTTTATAATTCACCAATCCCATTTTTTCCAACACTTCATATGGACCCTGCCATTTGGCTAGGAATTTACTTTCGACCGTGGGGACCAGCACCAACACCCTATCACCAGGTGCAAAGGAACGGACCTGGGCCCCACGATTGTAAATCCTTTGTTGAGCCAATTGGGCTTGGGCTAAATGTTCCTTCACAATCGGCATCACTTGGGCAATTCTATCTTGCATTTGGGCCACATGTTCAATCACACTACGATGAGGGGAACTCTCACTCTCCATGTTTCCCTGGCAATGTCCAGTAGGCCCCGGGGGTGCCTCCCATACAGTAGTTAAAACGGAGAGAACCCTGTGGACGATAGGGGAACCTCTCTTATTGCAAACATCAGATAAGGGAGCAGATAATCCCAATTCTTTCTGTCTTTATCCACCACCTTCCTCAACATTTGTTTTAAGGTTTTATTAAACCTTTCCACTAACCCGTCTGTTTGAGGGTGATATACTGATGTACGTAATTGGGTCACTTTCAGGAGTTTACAAAGTTTTTTGGTAACCCTAGACATAAACGGGGTGCCCTGGTCTGAAAACCTGAAACAACTCTTTGGCAATGGTTTTAGCAGAGGTGTTTCGGAGAGGAATCGCTTCTGGGTACCGGGTGGCATAGTCCATTATTACCAAGATGTGCTGGTGCCCTCTAGTGGACTTCAGTAAGGGGCCAACCAAGTCCATGGCGATGCTCTCAAAAGGGACCTCGATAATGGGCAGGGGTACCAACGGACTGTGGAAATGTGGCATGGGTGCAGTAATCTGACACACTTGACAGGAAGAACAGTACAATTCCACTTCTTTAGTGATCCCAGGCCAATAAAACCTCTGGGTGATCCTCTCCCAGGTTTTTTCTGCTCCCAAATGTCCCCCAAAAATTTGCCCATGGGCCAGTTCCAAAACCATCTTGCGGTACGATTTAGGCACTACCAGTTGCTCAATGGTGTCCTCTATCCTCTGTGACACTCGATATAACAGGTCCCTTTCAATAATGAAGTAAGGGAGGGCAACCCTCTTGTCAGGGTTAACTAACTCCCCATCTATGTAAAATAATGAGACCAGAATAATTTGATTTTGGTAGGGACTCTGAAAAGTCCCTACCAAAATCCCTTCCCTTTCCCCTTGACCTAAATGCTGACGTTCATTGGCCCCAAGCAGCCAATGTTGTCAAATTATTCTGGTCTCATTATTTTACATATTAAATGGGATGTAGGCACATTTTATCTTTTGTATCTTTATTCTAAAAGAGGCCACACTCTTCTCGTTTTTCAACTCCCCATCTATCTTCACTACATTCTCCCGGGCTCTTAGCAATGTGGGGTCCCTCAATTGCTCAGTGACAAAATTTTCTCTGTGCACCTCGAGGTCATCAAACCCTATCGGCCGCTGTTCCTCTTCTGAGGTAGCAGGCTCCTCCCTAGGGACTGGTGTTTCCCCTGCTAATACTGAGAATGGAAACTCAGGAGAATCCTCACAGTTATAGGTTTCTGGAGTAGAACCACCTACTGGGGAATCTGGGCAGTCCCAGAGGGCCTGATTCCCAAAAGAGATACACAGGCGGAACTGCTGTTCAGTCTATGCCTAACTTTGGAAACGATCCTCAAAAGGCTTTTTCCAAAGTTAGGCAGAAAATCTGACATGTGTAAGACACTTACACGGTCAGATCTTAGGATGCAGTACCGCATCCGCCGCTGGGGGCATTTCTCATTGAAATGCAGCTTTGAGTATGCAAATGAGGACTTAAGCAGATCCACAACGCTTTTCATCATTGTGATTTCCCCCCTCAGGAGCATACCAGGCCCTTAGGTCTGGTATGGTTTGTAAGGAGACCCCCCCCTACGCCGAAAAATCGACGTAGGGGGTCCTCCTACAATCCATACCAGACCCGTATCCAAAGCACGCTACCCGGCCGGTCAGGAAAGGGAGTGGGGACGAGCGAGCGCCCCCCCCCCCCTCCTGAGCCGTGCCAGGCCGCATGCCCTTAACATGGGGGGGTTGGGTGCTCTGGGGCAGGGGGGCGCACTGCGGGCCCCCCCACCCCAGAGCACCCTGTCCCCATGTTGATGAGGACAGGACCTCTTCCCGACAACCCTTGCCGTTGGTTGTCGGGGGTATGCGGGCGGGGCTTATCGGAATCTGGGAGTCCCCTTTAATAAGGGGGCCCCCAGATACCGGCCCCCCCACCCTAAGTGAATGGATATGGGGTACATCGTACCCCTACCCATTCACCTGGAGGCAAAAAGTTAAAGTTATTAAACACACAACACAAGGGTTTTTAAAATAATTTATTAGTCTGCTCCGGAGGCACCCCCCTGTCTTTTTTATTAGCTCTAATACCAGGGGGGGCTTCTTCTTCCACTCTCCGGGGGTCTTCTCCGCTCTCCGGGGGGGGTTTCTTCTTCCGCTCTCCGGGGGGGTCTTCTCCGCTCTCCGGGGGTCTTCTTCTATCTTCGCCGCTCTCCGCTGTTGACTCGGCGCACCCCGGTTCTTCTCCAGCCTGTCCGGTGCCTTCTTCTTCAGCGCTGGCTGCCTGCTATCTTCGTGTGTTAGCTCAATTACTAGCAGGCAGCCAGCGCGGTTCTTCTGTTCTTCTCCCCTCTTCCGATGTTGACACGTCGCCTCTTGTCACTGCAATGATGGAAGCGCGCCTTGCATCCCATTTATATAGGCATCACCGTCCCATCATGCTCCGGTAGGTACCCACCGTGGTGGGTGCACGTGGGTAGGCACCCACCACGTGGGTACCTACCGGAGCATGATGGGACGGCGATGCCTATATAAATGGGATGCAAGGCGCGCTTCCATCATTGCAGTGACAAGAGGCGTCGAGTCAACATCGGAAGAAGGGAGAAGAAGACCATGACGTCACAGAAGACCGCGCTGGCTGCCTGCTAGTAATTGAGCTAACACACGAAGATAGCAGGCAGCCAGCGCTGAAGGAGAAGGCACCGGACAGCTGCAGAAGAACCGGGGTTCGCCGAGTCAACAGCGGAGAGCGGCGAAGATAGAAGAAGACCCCCGGAGAGCGGAGAAGACCCCCCCCGGAGAGCGGAAGAAGAAACCCCCCCCCGGAGAGTGGAAGAAGAAGCCCCCCCTGGTATTAGAGCTAATAAAGAAGACAGGGGGGCCTCCGGAGCAGACTAATAAATTATTTTAAAAAGCCTTGTGTTGTGTGTTTAATAACTTTAACTTTTTGCCTCCAGGTGAATGGGTAGGGGTACGATGTACCCCATATCCATTCACTTAGGGTGGGGGCCGGTATCTGGGGGCCCACTTATTTGAGGGGACTCCCAGATTCCGATAAGCCCCCGCCCGCAGACCCCGACAACCAACGGCAAGGGTTGTCGGGAAGAGGTCCTGTCCTCATCAACATGGGGGCAGGGTGCTCTGGGGTGGGGGGGCCCGCAGTGCGCCCCCCTGCCCCAGAGCACCCAACCCCCCCATATTGAGGGCATGCGGCCTGGCACGGCTCAGGAGGGGGGGGGGGCGCTCGCTCGTCCCCACTCCCATTCCTGACCGGCCGGGTAGCGTGCTTTGGATACGGGTCTGGTATGGATTGTAGGGGGACCCCCTACGTTGATTTTTCGGCGTGGGGGGGGTCTCCTTACAACCCATACCAGACCTAAGGGCCTGGTATGCTCCTGGGGGGGGGAACCCATGCCGGTTTTTTCTTTGAAAATTGGCATGGAGTTCTCCCTCAGGAATGCATGCTGAGCGACGCTGTCATTTTTTAAAATAATTATTTGTTTTCCCGGCGCGTATATTTTTTTTCACCCGTCGCAACTTTAGTGTCCCGTCGCAATCCACAAAGCCCGGCGTCAATTATGTTTGCGCGCTGCACGTCGGGAAAATTACGTCACACGCATGCGCAGTACGGCCGGCGTGGGAGCGCGCCTCATTTAAATTTTAAACGCCCCCCGGAGAGGAGGACCGCCTTGCGACGGAGGCACTTAAGTTACACGGCGTGTAATTTCTAGGTAAGTGCTTTGTGGATCAGGCACTTAGGTAGAAATTTTAAGTCAGTGTAACTTAACTGCTGAAAGTTAAGTTAGGCAGCTTTTTTGGGAATCAGGCCCAGAGTTCCCAGAATTTTGGGAAATCCCTTCCCACAATGGCGTCATGTGGTAGTTTGGGAACTAAACCCACCTGGTGACACAAGTTACCGAGGGAGGTTTCAAAGGAAACCGTAGTCACCGGATATTCTCGAGTGTCCCCATGTACACATACTACAGCCATTTTCCTAGGATGTAAGGTTTTTCCCACCACTAGATCACTTTTCACTAAGGTGACCAGGCTACCTGAATCCAACAATACCACAACATTTTTACCATCTAAGCACAATTTATATAAAGGTTTCTCATTTTCCTTTTCTGCAGTGCATGTGGTTGCAAAAAGGGACTGTCGTCTCTCGGTCAGAAAGTCACACTGCATGGGTTCATCACCCGCTGGGCAAACCGCTGCTACATGTCCCTCTTCCCGGCAACGGTAACAAATCAACCTTCTGGTCCTCTCCTGTGGGATGGGTCTTCCAGGCCGCTCTCGCCAAACTTTAGCAGTAGTCCCGATAATTCCTCTAGTTGCTCCTTGGTTTCTCTCTCCACCCCCATCCCTTGATGCAGTCTTACCTATAGGTGGGGAGGGTCTGGTCTTAGGGTGGAAAGTCTGTGCGTCTCTGGTGGAAGAGGACAAATTCTCTGTTGTTAGGTACCTTTCGACCAGGTCTACAAGTTTGTCTGCGGTTTCTGGACCACCATGGTTCACCCATTTCTGCAGGGTGTTTCTGTTCCAAGCCTGCAATGCTCTCTCGGTGAGCTGCAAGTTTCTCTTGGTGAACCTGTTGTTGAGCTGCGTGAGCCTGTTGTTTAGCTGCCTGAGCCTGTTGTTGCGCTGCCATGCTCTCTTGGTAAACCTGTTGTTGAGCTGCCATGCTCTCTTGGTGATCCTGTTGTTGAGCTGCGTGAGCCTGTTGTTGAGCTGCAAGACTCCGGTGCAAACCTGCATTCGTCTGCTGTTGATTTGCATTTGCTATAGCCAGCTGTTTCAGTATCTCCTCCATTTTGGGTTTACTTTAACTGCCCGCGGCACTCCACCATGTGTAAGGGGTTAGCTCGGTAGCAGGGTGTGTGACCCCCTGGATGGGTTCACTACACACTGAATTTATACAGACAGGCAGTCGAAGAAGGTTGAAAACAAAGATTTTGGTTTATTCTTCCATCTTGCTGGAAACAAGTGCAAGCATCCAAACAGCATAAACAAAATCAAACATAAAATAAACCCTGGCCACTTGGGGCGTCTACCTTCACCACACATGAACCTATCTAGGGAGTCTGGCACAGCCTAGTGCTGGGCAGACACTGCTGGTCATACAGCAGAAAAACAATAGTCTTTTGATTTTTATCACACAGAAAAATCAATCCTCTCCTCACCTCCTCAGAAGACTTTCACCTACTGCTCTCCTTCACTCAGAAAGCCTCAGGATGCAGCAAATCAGTGGTAATCCTCTGGATTACTTATAGAGGCCTAAATTGCCTCATTCTGAACAGCTGAAGTTTTCCAACGCCCTTAGACCTTTTCTGGCTACTTTTGCAGCCGACGCCTAATAACAATTGGTGTATTGTCTAAACAAGGCAGAAATGTATGTCCCGTCTGTGACAACACCCACAGATTTACCTGACTTCCTGTCACACATGTCACGCTTCAAAATTGATGCCAAACGTCGGTACCTAAAAATCCCAATGGGTAAGGCTTTGAATTTTTTTACTGGTTACATGTTTTGAGTTGCAGAGGAGGAGGTCTAGGGCTAAAACTATTGCTCTTGCTCCAACGTTCGCGCCGACACCTCACATGTGTGGTTTGAACACAGTTTTTATATGTGGGCGGGACTTGCGTATGCGTTCGCTTCTGCGTGCGAGCACACAGGGACAGGGGTACTTTAAAACAAATAATCAAAATCTTGTTAATTTTACTTAATTTTTTTTATTTTGACACTTTTCAAAAAAAAAATTGATCACTTTTATTCCTATTACAAGGAATGTAAACAACTCTTGTAATAGGAATATGGCATGACAGGTCCTATTTACAGTGAGATATGGGGTCAAAAAGGCCCAACATCCCATCACTAGGCTGGAAAGCCAAAAAGAAAAAGATCACCGCTTTACAGCCAAAGCGGCGCAGTTCTTTTGAATGCCGAGACCGGGCGTGATGTCATATAACATCGCGTCTGTCCTCCGACAATCATAGAGACTCCGGCGACCATCTGGTCCGCCAAAAATCTCTATGATCAGCATCCGGGGCCAGCGGATCCTGTCACAGACTCACCGATCGCACAGGTGAGTTGGTAGAAGCGGGAGGGGGGACGTCCCCTTTTGCCGCCCGTAGGAACGATCAAGTGTCGGAACATGCTGATATCTGAATGATGCCTGTAGCTGCAGGCATCATTCCGATATAGCCCCACAAAGCCTAGGATGTCATATGACGTCCTCTGGGGCTCAAGTGGTTAAATATATATAATTTTTTTTCTACATGTATTTGTATCACTATATTTGATACGTGAAGTTTTTGATTTTATTTATTTATTTTGGAGTTTGCACGAAAATATTTACTGCACTGAGGTAATTTATACATTTCAACATATGTGGATTATAAGGTTTGTGATGCTGTGATCACACGCTCTATGGTAAAACAAACTTTTTTGCACGTCAACACATTTTTTATTTGGTATCATCGCATCAAGGCACTCATGCTAACATCCAGATATCGCAGCATTTCCTCTATAAATATTGCATTTGCGTGGATGTATGGGATGTGATCAGTGCTAGCAGCTGTCCTGATAGGAGGTGTTACATATTTACAGATTTTGGGTAGCTTGCAAGATTTATTGGTTTTAGATGTTTAATCTGATATGTCTAATGTGGGGCACCCCCCAAGGTGGATCTGTTGGTGTTTCGGCTCAACAGAAAGGTACCAAGGTTTGTGGCAAGGTCACGGGATCCTCTGGCTGACGCCACATATGCTCTGGTGGTCCTGTGGGGCCAATATCATCAGATTTTTGCCTTACCGTCTCTCAAGCTTCTTCCATGGCTTCTGCACAGGATCAAGGCCGAAGAGATTCTGGTGGTTCCGGACTAGCCTCGCCGATCTTGGTACTTCAACCTGGTGCGATTGGTTCGCCGACATCCCTTGGAGACTTCCTCTCAGGGAGGACCTGCTGTCCCAATGGCCGATCTTCCATCCTGCTTTGCAGTTGCTGGCTTTGACGGCCTGGCGGTTGAAAGCCAGGTGCTGAAGGATAGAGGTTTGCCTGGGTCTCTGATCTCGACACTGCTGAAGACTTGAAAGTCTACCTCCTAGAAAGATTTACCATTGTATGTGGAAAGCGTACATTTTGTGGTGTGAGTCCATCTGTGTTCTCCCTCGTTCCTTTTCGGTGGCTTGGATTTTGACCTTCCTTCAATGAGGTGTTGAGCAGAAGTTGGCCTTGAGTACCATCAAGGGCCAGTTGTCTGCTTTGGCGGTCTTCTTTCAGCGACCCCTAGTCACGCATTTTATTCAAGGGGTTTGACACCTGACTCTGCTGGGGCGGTCTCCTCTACCGCCATTGGATTTGAACTTGGTGCTCTGTTCTCCAAAAACCTCCCTCTGACTTCCTTTTGAATAAAGACATTGTGTTGCCTTCTTTGTGTCCCAGGCACACTCATCCCAAGGAAATTGCATGCCCTGGATGTAATTTGAGCAATTTGGGGGTATCTGACAGCCACAGAGTTTTCGGAGGTCAGACTTACGGTTTGTGATCACAGACGGGCCAAGGACAGGGTTGCGTATCCAGATGGATTAATAAAGAGGGTGGGGGCGTGGCCAAGAGCGGCATGTGAGCGGACGTGTCTCACAAAGCTCCCAAACAGCACATTGCAGCGATCCTTCTCCCGGCCGAAATACCGCTCGTTTTCGGTAACGAACACCACCCAGCGGCACATCAGCACTCGGTGCACACAGCGATCCGCTCTCCTGCCCGATTACCGGCATGATGACCCACAAACAGCTCAAAGGAGATGAGCTCCCTGACCTACAAAATGGCGCCACGGCGGCCTGGAAGACACGAGGAGATAAACGAGACCCCGGTAAGCACCCCCACAAGACACCTAAGGCCCTGGGAAAAGAGCCCCCTAAAGACATGGTGTATTATGCAGAGAAACTGAATGGCCTAGCAGACCGTCCCTCGGATGAGGAGCTGGATGCCACACCTGACATCTTTAATGCATTGGCACCGGGGCCTTGCTCTGCCCGGACCTCACAGGCCTCAGTACAAAATACACACGCAGAGAATATAGGGGAGGAGGACGAGGGCGCTGAACAACCCACTCTGGCCCAGATACTGCAGGCAGTAAATAAGTGCACAGCCACGGTGCAGACACTGCAACAACACTTTGGGGGGCTGAAGGAGGAGGTGGGATTGATCCGACAGGACTTTCAGAAAATTAGAGAGCGCACCACGGCGGTAGAGAGCCGTGTGAGCGAGGAGGAAGAAAGGATGGCCCCCCTTATTAGGGAACTGCAGGTCACGGCCAGAACCGCGACGGCTAATGAGAACCGTAATGAGGATATTGAGAATCGTTTGAGGAGGAGTAATGTCCGCATTGTGGGCCTACCAGAAAAAACGGAGGGCCGTGACCCCACCGCATTTGTAGAGGCCTGGCTGCAAGAGGTTTTTGGCAAAGATGCCTTCACACCCTTCTATTCGGTGGAGAGGGCGCATAGAGTACCGCCTAGGCCTCTCCCTCCTGGCAACCCGCCGCGCACCATGCTAGCCAAACTGCTTAACTTTAAGGACAAGGAAATCATTTTGAGACTGGCCAGAGAGCGTCGCAATGTTCAATTTAACGGGTGAGGGTGTCATTTTATCCCGACTTCTCTGCGGAAGTACAAAGGCGCAGGGCCAAATTTGGAGAAGTGAAGAGAAGACTGCAACGCCTGCGAGCCAACTACGCTATGCTCTACCCGGCTAAGCTACGGATCATAGCAGGAGACAGGGCCCAATTTTTTGAATCAGCTACGGAGGCCTCATCATGGCTGGATAGGAATGAGCACCTGATTCGCAGAGCAGAGGACCCAGTGGCGGATGCGGATTGATGTACTTTGATTGAATGGACTACAGAGTTTGATGGTAAGCCAGCTAAAACAAAATTTTCTTTTTTTTCAATTACTTGCCATTAGACTGTAGGTTTACCTTTGCCACCATCTACATGATCTTTGAACCGGGAGAACAATATATGCAGATTTTTTTTCTACTCAGGAATGGAGCGAACTGTTTATTTCATTTTTTTTCCTGAACTCTACTTGTTCCGCATGCGATTCGGATCGTGTAAGGAGTGCCACTTGAGGCGCAATGTTGGGGCCACAGACTGCCGGTTGCGTCTGTGGCATGCTGAGGGCGCAGGTTATGCCCAGCAGCTTCGGGCTGCAAAGTTGAAGTGTTATTATTTTTTTCTGGTGCTACTGATTTTGTTCCTTTTCTTTTTTTTGGATGCCACTCTTTATTACTTACACCCAGAGGAGCTGCTACCTCGGGCTCGCGCTCCCTGCCGCAATAATGTGTTGGGCGGTAAGGCCTGGACTACCACTCGGCAATGGCCCACCTCTGACTGTTTGAAGCTGCTGACCCACGTGACACTTTTTTTTTCTTTTGCCTGTTTTGCTTTTTTATTTTTAGGCTCCCGGAGGAGCACCTGCTCTTCCTTGACAATCCTATATGATATGATGCTGTTAGGTAGGATGGGGAGACATAGCGCTATTACGGGCGGGCGGAGGTTTAATATGTCATATGATGATGCTGTAATTGAGGAATGATGGCGGGAATTTCTGTAATTTCATGGAATGTCAGGGGTTTGGGAGATCCGCTTAAGCGGACTATGGTATCCACCTCCCTTAGAAAGCACTTTCCAGCTATCTGCGTTTTGCAGGAGACCCATTTGACTCCGGACACTAGGTCGTGGCTGGGATTTGCATGGGCAGGTTGGACTTATCACTCCACTCACACCTCATGTTCGAGGGGTGTGAGTGTATTGATACACAGATCCCTAGATTTTCAGTGTATAACCTCTAAGATTGACCAGGAAGGAAGATATGTGTTTCTGCTGTGCAGGGTATACCAACTGACATTCATTCTGGCCGCAGTGTATGTCCCTCCCCCGTTCAGTCCACAGGTATTGCGGTCCCTTCTTGCCTTTCAGCTATCGAATCCTGGAACCCCATTAGCGGTAGTAGGGGACTTTAACGGGATTGTGAATCCATACCTGGATAGACACCCGGCCCCGGGGGGACAACAAGGTCAGCCATGGCTAAGTTTATGGAAGAGGTGGGTTGGGTGGATCCCTGGAGACTGAAAAATCCCCTTGAGAGGCAATTTTCCTGCTTCTCCAAGACGCATATGTCTTTGTCTAGGATAGACACAGTATGTCGAGCATATACAATACCTTCCCCGGTGTGTCTCGGACCATTCCCCCGTCTTACTCTCTCTGAGGGCTACAGTAGGCCTCTTCCCACTCTTCCCAGAGCACCGTGGAAGCTTAATGCCTTTTGGCTTAACCTCTTCCCCTCTCATGAAAACATTGAGAGGGACATAGTGGCCTACTGGCAGAGGCATGCAGATTATCCTGGAACAGACATGGAATGGGATGCTTTTAAGGCCTTCTTGAGAGGAGTTTTGCAGAGGTGAACACCATAAAACACAACACGACCGAACAAAGGGACCAGATAGCACTGATGGTAAAACGCTTAGAGGCAGAGTATATAGCTAATTCGGGGGAGGGTTCTCGGGAGGCGTGGATAGCGGCTCAGGACGCACTGACTAGACTTGACACCTCCAGGGCTGACAGAAAAAGTTTTTTTTCAAAAATGGCGTTCTATGAGGAGGGGGAGCAGACAGGCAAACTCTTAGCTAAAATAGTCCAGTCACAACAGACGTCCCCGTCCATTGGAGCTCTAAGGACAGAAGGAGGTAGATTGGTGAACCCCCCTGACATGGTAATGAGGGAGCTGGTCAGATTTTATTCTAGTCTATACGAATCAAAGCAAACGCATACTGGAGAGGAGACTCGGGACTTTCTGCAAGGGATAGAGCTACCGTGTTTAACGGAGTCCCAAGCGGAGTCCCTTGAGACTCCCATCACCATTGAAGAGATGACGGAGGCGACCAACTCTTTCCCCAATACTAAGGCACCGGGTGATGATGGCATTCCGATGGAGGTATACAAACAGTATGGAGGTGTTGTGCTCCCGAAGTTGCTTCACACGCTGAAAGCGGCTAGGGAGTCGCGACGGCTCCCGGAATCCATGCGACAGGCTAGCATAGTCCTACTACTTAAACCTGGAAAGGATCCACTAGATCCTGGCTCTTATAGGCCGATCTCGCTCCTTCAAAACGATATAAAAATATTAGCAAAGGTCTTGGCAATAAGGCTAAATAAGGTAATCACGGCAATTATACATACTGATCAATCGGGTTTTATACCGGAAAGATCTACTGCCATTAATCTCAGGAGATTGTTTGTAAATATGCAGTCAGCGGCGGACAACATGGGGGATAGAGCTCTGTTGTCTTTAGATGCCCACAAGGCTTTCGACAGCATTGAATGGCAGTACTTGTGGGCTACTTTGACCAGATTTGGATTTGGGCCTGTGTTCCAGTCGTGGGTGCGGCTCCTGTACGACTCCCCCGTGGCGGTTATTAGGGAGGAGGGCAGAGTGTCTTCTCCCTCCCGCTCCATAGGGGGACCCGACAGGGGTGCCCCCTCTCACCCTTGCTGTTCGCTGTTGCCATAGAACCGCTAGCGGCTCTGGTGCGTTCCAACCCCTCAATTACGGGATTTCAGTACGGATTGACACACGAAAAAATTATGCTCTATGCGGACGATACCATGCTTCTACTGGGTGATACGTCGGGCTCTCTTCGTCGAAGAGAATCCGCAGGATTGTACGCTGATGGACATTCCGGTGGCGACTAAATTTAAATATCTGGGTGTGTGGGTGACCCCTCAACCGCTTGATTATGTTACTCTTAATCTCACTCCCTTAGTAGGCAGGATCAGAGACAAAATTAAAGTGTGGTCGAAATTGAAAATGTCCCTAGTCGGTAGAGTAAACCTCACAAAAATGGTGTTTATGCCTCAGTTATTGTATATATTGCATAACACTCCCATGGTTGTCCCACTCAGGATCTTTAGGATTATTAATTCCCTATTCCGTGCATTTCTCTGGCTTAATAAGCCCCCCAGGACTAAACTGGAACAATTACAAAAACCGAAAGAGACGGGAGGGCTTGCTCTCCCAAATCCCTGGTAATACTACTTAGCTGCCCAATTACAACACATTGCTCGAGCCATGAGTAAGGGACGGGGTGACCCGGTGGTAGATATAGTAAATTGCACGATGGGCATGGATAATTTGGTGACGGGACTCGAATCTTTACAATGCGCTAAATCGAATAAACTATTTCCCACATATGTATTAATGCAGAAGATTTGGAATAAAAACCCGCCAATTACAGAACATAGAGGGCTTTACAGGGCACAGCCCAATTTGGAACAATCACTATTACGAGGAGTTGATGTCGCTGACATGTGGGGAGCGCTGGAGGAGGTATGGGGTAACTCACTTGGTGCATATCTTCTCCGGGGGCCGTCTGCTTTCCTTTGCGGAGCTCCAGGAGAAGTTTGATCTTCCTCAGGCAATGCATTTTTATTATTTGCAGTTGAGTCATGCCGTTAGGGCCCAGGCTGGGAGCAACCCTTGGATATTATCCCCTGCCCCGATCTTCCACTTTTTGACTGGGACAACTAGCTTCAGGGGTTTCATCTCGAGCTTATACGCCATGCTGCTGTCGGCATTTTTGCCGGGCATCCCCTCTAGGGTGGTGACCTCCTGGGAAAGTGATGTGGGTGTTTTCGAGGAGGAGCAGTGGGAAGAGGCATTACTAGCTATACAGGGAGCCTCACTTAACGTAGCACAACGCCTGTCACAATTGTACATTGTTCTCCGGGTACATTATACTCCAGTCAGACTGCACAGGATGGGCCTGGTTGCTGATGACAGCTGTCCTAGATGCGCCAGAGACCATGGAGACCTCATCCATCTGATGTGGAGGTGCCCCAAACTACACCTATATTGGGCGGGGGTTCTCAAAACTTTAAACTAGGTATTTATGATTCAAATACCACAGACCCCTAAGGTGTGCATCTTGGGTATTATAGAGGATCTCCCGCTAGAGGACAACCCGAAGAGGGCCGTTGGTAGAGCCCTTTTCCAGGCTCGCAAACTTATCCTCAGGCACTGGAAGGATGTAGAACCCCCAAGACTCGGGGAGTGGATAGCTCAGATGGGTTGTACTCTCCGGGCAGAGAAATATATATATCAGCACAGGAAAAGGGGGGGAAGGTTTGAGTTGCTGTGGGCTCCCTGGTTAAATTCCCCAGGGCTGGCCCCACTTGAGTTGGTACTGGACAGGCTGCTCATATAAGAGGATGGAGGTGAGGCCTCACAATAGGGCCAATGACACACAGTGGAGAGGGGAGGCGGAGTGCTCCAGGGGATGGAATCCTGACACATACTGGTGCGGGTTACGGGGTGTGAGGTCTTGTCAGAACCCATATTTTGTGGTATTACAAACTGTGATGATTTTTGTAGGAAGAAGAGGTAGCATTCCAGAAGTTTTTGTGGATTTTCTTTTACTTTCCTTTTTGTTTTATGATGTTATGTAAGGATGGATGAATACTGACAAAAAACAAAATGTATTTTTTGCCATATTATTCAATAAACATCCTTTTTTGAGAAAAAATAAAGAAAGAAAGAGGGTTTTTTTCCATAAAGTTTTTTTTAAATAGTTTTTAAATAAAATTGTTTGAGATTGTAAAAGTCTATCCAGTCATTCCCCCTGGGCTGAGAATGTCACCTATAAGGTAGCAAATGAAAAAACAGTGACCAAATGCAAACAATACTTCAGTTTTTTTGAGTAAATAGAGTAAGGAGTGAATAGGAAGTTAGTAAGAAAAAGATGGGCAAATATCACCAGTAACCAAAATGGCGGAAAGTGAACTTTCTGTTTTGCAGAAAACCAAAATGTAATAAGGGCATGAAGACCTTAAAGGGGTTGTAAAGACAAAAATATTTTCCTCTTAAATTAAAGTCTGACAGTAGCTGATAAAGTAAAAAGTAATGTTTTACATTATAACTAGTTTGATACCTGTTGAAATCGAGCTGTTTTATTCACCTCCGTCACTCCTGAATCATTATTCTCACTGACTTCCTGGTTTGCGGTGCGCATTCATTCTTGCTACATCACGGCCTAATGGGAACTACAGTTCCCATTAGGCTTAGCCTCCATGCCTGTGAGGGATAAGAGAGCATCTTCACACAGGGCTGTAGTCATAGGGAGGGGGCGAGCACATTCTGCTTTCCACCATGCAAAACGGCTCAGATGCTGGTGGAAAGCAAGAAGAGGAGAGACAGGAAATGGCATTTTCAAACCTGGATTACTGTATTTTGGAGGTCAAAAGGAAACACGAGGTAAGTGATATTTAAATGCTCTAGCTTACAGCAATCAATTGATCTAATAAAAAACGAACCTTTAGTGTTCCTTTAAGCAATATAGTGACACCAGCTTCCTGATGACACATGAGTGATGTGAAACGCATAGAGGTTAGTAATGCCAATGTCGCATTCTGTCCCTAACCCGCATGAAATGCTGGCCCCTGGAGACGGAACGGCAAGCATAGGCTTCACTCGTAACACTGGATAGACTCAGTGCTGGTCTAAAGGCACCATATCATGTGAGTGCATATTTTATACACGTTTTAAAAAAAATAAGGTAAGGAATGTTGTGCAATAATGACCGTTTGTTTTCTTAAAGGATTTAAGATCATTGAAAGGTGGATATTTTTGGAAGGAATATTGCTACAACCGTTGGGGAAACGCGTGGCATATTTTTACAAAAGAAACTGATTCAGGCATATATTGAGGCATTTTGATTATTGTTTTCTGGAGAGTGCAAATTTTGGAAGGTGGTGGTGCATCACAAATTGGTGGAATATACAAACACGGATTTTAACTGCTTGCCGACGTGCTGCCGGAGGCACGCACGCCTGCCCCTGACGCTGACGCGTGTGCCCGGCGGGCGCGATCACACACAGCTCCCGGTCCTGTCAGGGGGAGAAATGCCTGATCCTCTGTTCATACAATGTATGAACAGCGATCAGTCAGTCTCACCCCCCCTTCAGTTAGAACACACCCAGGGAACATACTTAACCCCTTCCTCGCCCCCTAGTGTTAACCCCTTCCCTGCCAGTGGCATTTTTATAGTAATCAATGCATTTTTATAGCACTGATTGCTATAAAAATGCCAATGGTCCCAAAAATGTGTCTTGTCCGAAGTGTCCGCCATAAGGTCGCAGTACCGATAAAAATCGCTGATCGCTGCCATTAATAGTAAAAAAAAATGATAATACAAATGCCATAAAACTATGCCCTATTCAGTAGACGCTATAACTTTTGTGCAAACCAATCAATAAACGCTTATTTCGATTTTTTTACGGAAAAATATGTAGAATATGTATCGGCCTAAACTGAGGGAAAAAAAAGTTATTTAATATATTTTTGGGGATATTTATTACAGCAAAAAGTAAAAAAAAATATTTTTTCAAAATTGTCGCTCTATTTTTATTTATAGCGCAAAAAATAAAAACCGCAGGGGTGATCAAATACCACCAAAAGAAAGTTCTATTTGTGCAGCCGGACATATGCTCTTCCATCACTGCAAGGTCTGGCAGCTGGCCCTGCGCATCGGTGCAGCCCCCTCCCCTCACTCCCACACACCTCTTTGGGACAATCCCCTCCTACCTGAGCTTGCCTCTATTCCTGACCGCGGCCTGTGGATCAACAGGGGTTACATTTACCTGTCACAGGTGGTGGCCCGGGGTTCAGTCAAGTCGTTTCAGTCCCTTAAAACTAAATTTACACTACCCAATCATATGTTTTTTCGATTCCTTCAACTTCGACACGCACTCAATACACAGTTTGATGGCCCCATACCGACCCTTGAGATTCCCCTCCCTGTGGATATTGTATCGGGGTCAGACAGCCAAAAACGAATCTCCCAACTATATGCATATCTCCTTCAGCCGGCTGCGGCTGCTACGGCCCACCGCCTGAAGGCACGCTGGGAACCCGACCTGGGCACGTTGACCGACGAGAACTGGGGGGAGGCCCTCACTAACTGCAAGACAGTCTCTCCCAAGCTCTCTGACCGCCTCACTCATCTATTCATTCTCCACAGATCGTACCTGACCCCACACCGCCTTTCTAAGTTTCGACGAGACCACGATCCTAACTGCCCCAGCTGCGGCCACCCTGACGCGTCCTTCTTCCATCCACTCTGGACCTGCCCGCCCGTACAGGGATACTGGACCCAGGTGGTCCGGTTCCTCCACGATCGCATGGGCTCCCCCGTATCGCAATGCCCACGTCAGTGTGTGCTGGGGCTCCTCTCGCTCCCCGAAAGCCGAAAGTACCTTAATACATTTCTGCAGGAAACATTATTCCTTGCTAGGATGCAGATCGCTAGGAGATGGATGAGAGGGGCACCACCCACCCTGCAACAGTGGATTAGGGCTGTCAACATTACCCTTCCCTACAAAAAAGTGATGTACTCCCGAAGAAGTATAACAAAATTTGGGACAAGTGGCTGGAGGAGCCCTCCACATGGTCCTCTGGGAACTAGACGCTACCCCCACTTACTATCTGTCCTCTCCCCCTGCTCTCCTCCCTATCACCCTACCCCTCTTGATCCCCTTCGAAATGCAATGACTTCCCTCCGTCTGTGCGCCTGGCGCTGCCGCGCCCTGGCCGTGTTGTGTCTCCTCCTCCTGTTTGAAACCATCTATTCCCCATATCCCCTTATTTCAATGTGTATCAACTATGCATGTCCTTATGAATGTCGAATGGATAATATCTGCACCTGTAGTGCATGTTGCACTTCTGACCCGATTGTTTACCTACTTTTATCTTCTGCTCAATAAAAGTCGTTTTGATAAAAAAAAAAAAAAAAGAAAGTTCTATTTGAGGGAAAGAAAGTACGCCAATTTTGTTTGGGAGCCACGTCGCACGACCGCGCAATTGTCAGTTAAAGCGACGCAGTGCCGAATCGCAAAAAGTGGCCCAGTCATTGACCAGCAATATGGTCCGTGGCTTTAGTGGTTAACTTTGAGCACATAAGCTAAACTATTTGTGAAATAGAGTTTGACTGGGGCTTTTCTTTTTATTTACGTCATATATAATCATTTTTCCCTGTAGTTATAATTTTTGTGGGGATATACTTTTTATGTGCATATTTTTATATGTTCATTGTATGTGTTTAATTTAATGAATGACATGTCACTGATGGATGTAAACAGTATTCACTGTCACAGATGCAAATATTAATTTGGGGTTGGCAGTTTTCCAATATACCAATATCATTTTATTTCACATAGTGGGGAATTCATAACTACAGCAAATCCTACACATTTTTTATTATTTTTTTTTGCGCTGGTGACACCATATACACAAGGAAAGGGCTGTCTTCTGCGACCATTTCCAGATGGATCCGACAGACTGTTAAGGGTCAGTTCCTCCTTTCCCGGTAACGGCATACTCTACTCGGTTGCTTAGTACTTCTCTGGCCTTCCGGCGTCAGTGGCGCAGGTTTGTAAAGCGGCCACCTTATCGTGGATGTGTTTGGTATATGCAGATGCTTATTTTTACCACAAGGTTTTGCAGACTGCTGTTTAGAGGGTCTGTTCCCTCTTTGGGGGTGTATTGTTCAGATTGGGCTCCAGTTGTTTTTGTTGAGCTCCTATTACCCGTTTGGCTACTTGTGTTTTGCCTTGGGATTTTTTGTTGTTCCATCCCTCTTGTTTGGCACTGCTTGGAGATAAATAAATAAAATCCATTTCTCTGAGTTCTTTGACGAACACAGCACCCACCCCTCTGGAGTTTTAATACTTTTGATGCTGCTTGTTACTAAACTGAAGGTCTATAGGAGAGAGGGAGATGTACAGTATACCAGCTAGGACTGCCCATAGGTGTAGCCAAGTCTTTTTTTCTGCCTGGTGTCCTCTACGCCTGTAGGAGGCGATATAGCGCTATGGTTCTGAATATGGAGCACTGTGTCCGTCAATGAACACAGACAAATGGATTTTACGGTATGTACAAAAATCCTTTTTTTTTTTTTTTTTAACATTATGTATACTTTCATATGTAATATAGAGAATTAAAAAAAAAATCTAATAGAATGATGACTTTTTGGCATCTTTTGTCTTAAAAGCTGCCATAATCTTTATATTCGTATATAATGTAATGCATTAAAGGTTTTTTTTCTGTCTTTTTAGGATAAAGTTTTGCGTAATGTGTACGTGTGGGCACTCTGCAGAGATCAAGATGAGCTTAATCCGTATGCAGCATGGAGATTATTAGATATGTCCTCTTCTGCCTCTGAACAAATCCTCTGAAAATTTGCAACTTGCTAAAATTAAACTGTGTTCCCATTTAAAGATGATATTTGGACTAAACCTATATTTTCTAATTTCAATAAAAGAACCTCACAATTTTCTCCTGAAGTGAAAGTAGCTAGGTTGTTTTCCTCCATCAGCAAATGCTAGACAACAAAGTGTCCTGTTTGAAATATTCTCATGAATAATTGCAAAGGCAAAACCTTTTTTGTTTTTCTTCAGTTTTCTAGCGTTGGGTAAAACCCTTCAGTTTATTTGTTGCTAGCTGTGTTAGTTTTTATTGTTTGTCTTTCTCTGGATGGAGAGATCCCCCTTTGCTTCCTGTCCTAGAGATGCAAGAGTAAAAGGACATTTCTTTAGAGCAGGCATGTCCAAAGTCTGGCCCTCGGACCAATTGCAGCCCCCATTCCAGTTTAATGTGGCCCCCTCCCAGCCACAAAAGATATATACTGTATTTGTCAGTGCTGCCTCGGAGGGGACAGGGAGGGGGGACAGAAACAAGTGCTGTTAAATTTACATACAGGAGAATCTCCTGTTTACTCTGCATCTGTAAAGGGAAGTCTTGTCTCCTTTCCTGCCATTGGTCGACGACTCTGTCTATCATAGAAGGCGGGACATTGTGTTTAATTCACTTAAGACCTGGACCTTTAGGCAGCTTATGGACCTGGCCAGTTTTTGAGATTCGGCACTGCATCGCTTTCACTGACAATTGCGCGGTAGTGCGACGTGGCTCCCAAACAAAATTGGCATCCTTTTTTTCCCACAAATAGAACTTTCTTTTGGTGGTATTTGGACACCTGCGTTTTTTTTTTTTTTGCGCTATAAACAAAAATAGAGCGAAAATTTTGAAAAAAATTCAATTTTTTTTTACTTTTTGCTATAGTAAATATCCCCCCCAAAAAACGATAAACTATTTTTTTCGTCAGTTTAGGCCGATACGTATTCTTCTACCTATTTTTGGTAAAAAAAAATCGCAATAAGCGTTTATCGATTGGTTTGCGCAAAATGTATAGCGTTTACAAAATAGGGCATAGTTTTATTGCATTTTTTATTAATTATTTATTTGTTTACTACTAATGGCGGCAATCAGCGATTTTTTTTCGTGACTGCGACATTATGGCGGACACATCAGACAATTTTGACATCTTTTTGGGACCATTGTCATTTTCACAACAAAAAATGCATTAAAAATGCATTGTTTCTGTGAAAATGACAATTGCAGTTTGGGAGTTAACCACAAGGGGGCGCTGAAGGGGTTAAGTGTGACCTCATCTGTGTTTCTAACTGTAGGGGGGTGTGGCTGTAGGTGTGACGTCATTGATTGTGATTCCCTATGTAAGGGAACACAAGATCAATGACGGCGCCACAGTGAAGAACGGGGAAGCTGTGTTTACACACAGCTCTCCCTGTTCTTAAGCTCCGGGGACCGATCGCGGGACTCCAGCGGCGATCGGGTCCCGCGGCTGGGCACTTAAAGAGGACGTACCTGTACGTGCTTGTGCCCAGCCGTGCCATTCTGACGACGTATATGTGCAGGAGGCGGTTCTTAAGTGGTTAAGAGGCTGCTGTGTAAACAGGAGATTCTTCTGTATGTGATCTGTTGGCACTCGCCCCGCCCTCCCATCCCCTCCGAGGCTGCAGATGGGCATCAATCAGGCTGCATTTATTGCAATGGAGAGGCTGCATTTATTGCAATGGAGAGGCTGCATTTATTGCAATGGAGAGGCTGCATTTATTGCAATGGAGAGGCTGCATTTATTGCAATGGAGAGGCTGCATTTATTGCAATGGAGAGGCTGCATTTATTGCAATGGAGAGGCTGCATTCATGGCAATGGAGAGGCTGCATTGATGGGCACTGACCCTTATTTTGCTTCACAGTTCTTTATTTAAAATGTACGTTTTTTTCTGAAACTTCCCTCCTAAAGTGAAGGAGCGTGTTATACGCCAATAAATAAGATATATCCAAATAACACGCCCAAGCTCATCCTTAGTTCTGAGCGGCGCTCAGAGATTCGCTGGGGCCACAAAAGATATATATCCAAATAACACGCCCAACCTCATCTCTTCACCACACACAGCCACAAAGGCAAGAAAATGATTGTTGAGAACTGTATTAGTGCTCGGACGAACACACTAAGGCCCCGTACACACGACCGAACATGTCTGCTGAAACTGGTCCGCGGACCAGTTTCAGCAGACATGTTCGGTCGTGTGTATGGCCGATCGGACAGGATTCCAGCGTACATTTGCCCGCCAGACCGTTTTCGAGCGGACAAATGTTTCTAAACTTGCTTAGAAACATGCCCGCTGGAATCCTGTCCGTCGGACATGTTCGGTCGTCTGTACATGTCCGAGCGGCCGCCATCCCTCGCATGCGTCGAATGACTTTGACGCATGCGTGGAAGCATTGACCTTTCAGCGTCGCGCACGTCGCCGTGTCATCGTCGCGGCGACGGCGCGAACACGTCACTGCGCTGCCTGTCCGCGCGGATTGTCTCATTTCTGTATGATGGTGTGTACAGCCATCATACAGAAATCTCCGGGCGGGCATGTCCGCTGAAAACGGTACGGTGGACCGTTTTCAGCGGACATGTTTGCCCGTGTGTACAAGGCCTAAGACCGAACTTTAATGGTTCAAAGAATGTCAGGCAAAATGGTCAGCCCTCACGCATGTTCCCCTTTAATAAATCTGGCCCTCTTTAAAAAAAAAAAAGTTTAGACACCCCTGCTTTAGAGTGAAGGAAATTTCCTTTATTAGCCAATGTTTTTGCAGTAAGTGACCCCTTTGGAAGATTTATAATCACCCCTTGTTCTGGTGACACTTGTAAAATCACTTTCTGTATGGGAGACAATGGCCACTAGGACAAATAGTGTGAATTGACCCAAATAGAACACAGACAACCATAAAAACAAGGAAGTTTAAAAGTTTTGGCTATACATGTACGTTTGTTTCCCATGTAGTAATGACAAAGAAGTGTGAAGTATTGTTAGAAGCTGACATTGCATGTTTTCGTAAATTTCATACATATGAAAATACTCATAAGCATTTACCCTGTGAATTAATAGTAAATAGAGGCACTGTGAGTTAAAGTGACTGTAAATCATACATAACAAATCACCCAGTGACAAGTGATGATAATTAACGTTAATTGGTAATTCTGAATTGTATGAATGAATGAACAGTCCATTAAACAAGCGTGAAGGCTCAGTGGGATTCTACACTATTCATACTATGTATGTATTATGAATGTTTTGACTTAAAAAATCATCCGCCACACCACGGGCAAATGGTGACTCCGCTCCCCTTTAGATGTGCACTCATCAAATGAAGTTGCCTTCACTCGAATGCTCTGCAAATACATGACCACCCACAGGGTTAAATCATCCATTGATATCCAATCTTGAAAGTAGATCTCATGGAAAATTCACATATAAAGAAACAAAGTGCTAGTACTAGAGCAGTATCGTTTGATGAAAGTTTATTCAAATAAAAACGCTTCAAAAATGATTACACTCACATGGAATCAAAGGCATTTAAACAAATTCACTGCAGCCACAATAAACTGGCATGACATGGTCACAGCGGACCAGTGTGTGTGAACGGCGTCTCACCCACACAATCTTAACCCTTCCCGTATTGCGTCCAATGTCGCGAATTGTTGCTATACAGCCACGTTTTGAAGAGTTTCGTCATCACGACTTCTTCCTGGGATTGGCACAGCAACCTCCCTTTTATAATTTCCCATATGTTAATGGCAGTGAATATCCGCAACCATGATATGCACAGTCTTGCTCCGCTTAAATGTTGTATGTTGTAGGTTAGATAGTGTTATCATAGATCAACATATTATTAATAACATGAAAGACAACACAAAACCAAAGCGACTCTGTCACTGATTGTAGCCAATGTAAATTAGCAGTGTATATTAAAAAAAAGTTATACTTACTATAACAATGCACTAACAGAAGAAATATATAAATATTAGAATTATAAAATTACATATAAAACCTGAGAAACCCATTCCTAACATTAGGCCCATAAGCCCATCTAAATCATGACTTAAAAATGACTTATGAAACAGTTGAGAACCAGCTCAATATTTAACCCTCTAGGGGGTTAAACTTTTTTAAAAGAAAAATCCCACCCTCCACGGTGGAAATACATAATCTAACCCACGAAATTGCAGTAGTGTGGGATCTTGATCGTGGTTCTCCGTAAAGTGAAGGGACACACTATGCTTTTTAAACCTTTTCGTTATATTGGCTACATGTTCGGCAATGCACATTTTGAGAAGAATTTTAGTCCTCCCCACATAATACAACCCACATGGACACCACAACAAATAAACCACGTGTGAGGTATTTAATGTGATAAATTAATCTATAGAGAATGATTTATTATCAATATTTGTAATGCTAGATGTTGATCCTTTTTAACAAGGCATTGGGTTCTGGATATATCAAAAAATTTGAAATAGTAAACCAAGTTCAATATATCTCCCTCAGCGCACACAGAAAATAGAGACGGTAAGCACATACTATAATGATACAAAATATATCCAAAAATATGTCAAAGTACTAATACTCAAACATTAGCAGCGCTAGTGCAAAAAATAGCAAGTAATGGAAATAATGTATTTAAAATCAAGTCCACTTATGAAAAAAATGGTAAACCACTTAGATATCGCACATTAGTGTGAGTCCATTAAAAAGCAGAATGTGAGAGTAACCACTCCGTCACCACACCACTTGTGTCACTCCCTCCAGGTAATACACTTACCAGATAATACTGGATAGTACGCTTATTACTCCACAGATGCTGTCAGAAGACCAAGCTTGTGCCATCTAGGTTATTGCTCATCACAAGCAAATAGAGAAAAGGTATACACAGTGTAGGAAAGTCACTGGTCTTTAAACAGAAATGGCGAATAAATGCAGCTTTATTGCGTCCAATTAAAAAAAACACAAATAAACAGGCCTACTCCACCTTAGGAGGTGAACTAAACAAGAGCGTCCCTCACTACACTTTACTAGAGCAGCTATTCCGGCTTCTAGTACAAACAAACACAAAAAAAACAGTCCGATATAAGCAATTGTTCTGACAGACCCTAATTCCACGAATACGCAGACACTCTCCAGTCTGTGTTCATCCAGTGCAGCCTGGATCTCGCTCTGAGCTCTCACTCTCCCCCCACACTATCAGGTGCAGGCTAATTAATAGAGAGAGAGAGTAGGTTTACCTGTTGGGCCAGGCTTAACCCTTTCCAAGACAGGGAAAGCTGCCCTTTCCAACCTCTCACTGACATACACAGTGTCGTGTACCCTGTCACATATCCTCCCCCCTAGCTTAACACCTGCATGGGAAGCGGCCACCTCTGCAAACCCATGTACTCGGGACAGCGCATCTGCATTACTGTGGAGGACACCTGCCCTATGCCGTACCACAAAAGTAAAGGGCTGTAGGGACAAAAACCATCTTGTGACCCGAGCGTTCTTGTCCCTGTTGGTGTGCATCCACTTTAATGGAGCATGGTCCGTGACCAGGGTAAAACCGTCTGCCCAACAAATAGTAGCGGAGTGTTTCTACTGCCCACTTAATCGCCAAACACTCTTTTTCCACTGTGGCATAGCGCTGTTCTCGAGGTAACAACTTCAGACTCAAATATAGAACAGGGTGTTCCTCACCACCCACATATTGGGACAAAACTGCACCCAAACCCACCTCTGAGACATCGATCTGGAGAAAGAACTCCTCCTTAAAGCACAGGTTGGGCACAAAGCGCTGCCCGCAGACCCGCAAAGGCTTCCTCAGCTTCGCTGTTCCACTACCGTGTCTGGACTTCTGGCTTTAATAAGGTCAGTGAGTGGAGCAGCCCTTGTAGCAAAGTGAGGAACAAACCTCCGATAGTAGCCTACGATCCCCAAAAAGGCTCTGACTTGTTTTTTCCTCAGCGGTCTGGGCCAACTCTGTATAGCTCCCATCTTGTTCATTTTTTTTTTTTAATCCACTTTATTTTTCTTTTTTCTTTTCTTATTTCATACATAAATATGCCTTATCGGCATCAGTTGCATTTCAATTGACATACATTATACAACATTTTTACATTCCTATAATATTCCAATGTATGTCTCTATATTTGTATATGAATTGTTGCTAACAGTCCCTCGTATATTTTTGTTATCAGTCCTCTCCGAGCTTCTGTTTGCAGAACCGCTGTCATCAAAGGTGACGGTGAAGTTACCACTAGTGATCGTGTTTGTTGTTGTTTCTGTAGAGCATGCCGGAGCTGGAGATACTGATAGAAGCCCCGTGGGGCTAATTGGTATTCTTTACACAGCTGCTCGTAAGTTTTCAGTACCTCACCCTCATACAGCTGTAAAGCCTACTAGATCCTGTAGCTCTGCATATCTAGGATTGTTCCATATTGGAGTGAATGGTAACACCCCCCTCTGTCCCCAAAGTCTTCCGTAGCACCCCCCATACCTTTCTGAGGAGGGTTCCTGTGGGTGCTGCCTGTGGCATACTGGGCAAGCCCATCTCAAGATGGGAGGCTGCCTTTAATGAGGGAGCAGTACCAATTACCATATTTCTATTAAAATCCTCTTTCTTCCCTTCCCCATCCCGCCAGCTGTTGCATCTGAGAGGCTAAAAAGTAAGTTTTGGGGTGAGGTACCGCCAATCCCCCCTATCTTTTCCATATTGTAGAGTGGTTAAACTAATCCTGGCTACCTTTTTCTTCCATATCAACTCCTGCATCTGGGTATCAATTCTTTTAAACCATTTGTTCGATATCCATATCGGTGAATTATGGAAGATGTATAGGAGTTGTGGAGCCCATACCATTAGGTTAGCTCTCCCTACCGCTGATAGGGGGAGTTTGCACCAGCTGTCACATTTTTCTCTTTGCTTTGCCAGTAGTGGACCCAGGTTCAGCTGAAGATATTCAGTCGTATCTTGTTCATTTGTGGTTTAACAAGTCCTCTGCCAACCAGATAACCCAAGTATCTAGCCTCAGCTAGGCCCAAGGCACATTTAGAGGGGTTAGCTGTCCGTTCCGCTCTTCTAAAGGTGTCTAACACTGCCTGCACTTTGTCCAGATGGCCTTCCCAGTCCGGGCTATGAATGATCACATCATCCAAGTATGCGGCTGCATACTTGGTGTGGGGCCTAAGCAGTTTATCCATTAACCTTTGGAAAGTGGCTGGGGCCCCATGGAGGCCAAAAGGCATGATCCTGTACTGAAACAGGCCACCAGGAGTAGTAAACGATGTCTTCTCCCGGGCACGCTTTGTCAATGGGATCTGCCAAAAACCCTTTGTCAGGTCCAAAGTGGTGAAGAACCTGTTTTTGGCTAGTCGCTCTACTAGTTCATCCACCCTAGGTATGGGGTAGGCGTCAAACTTAGACACCTCGTTTAACTTCCTGAAGTCATTACAGAATCTGATGGACCCATCAGGTTTAGGCACTAGAACAACAGGGCTAGACCACTGGCTGTGAGACTCCTCGATCACTCCAAGCTCAAGCATTTTCTTGACTTCAGCCCTTACAGCTTCCCTCTTGGCCTTCAGAATGCGTTAATACTTCACCCTTACGATAACCCCTGGTAACTATCATGGGTAATCTCTCAGGTTTGTCCAGGGTTGGGGGAGAAGACATCGCTATTCCTCTTAACCAAGCCCTTAGCCTCCTCTATTTGCTTAGGTGTCAGCTCTGGAGAGAGTGTCACTGAAGGTCTAGAGTGGTGACACCACTTGTGGATCAGGCTTGGTGTCACCCACTGCGGCCATGCAGTCCTCCATGGCTTAAGAAGGTTTATGTGGAACACGGCCTCCTTCTTCCAGCGTCCTGGCTGACTAACTTTATAATTTACTGGGCTCACTTTTTCCAAGACCTCATAGGGCCACTGTGCTAGAAGTTTGCTTTCTGCGGTGGGTACTAGAACCATTACTCTGTCCCCCCTCTCAAACTGTCTCACTAGGGCCCTCTGGTCACAGTAGGACTTCTGCCTGCTCTGTGCCTGCTCCATATGCTGGCGAACAAGAGGAGCAATCCAAGTCATACGCACCCGCATACCCCTGGGATTCCTACCATATAAAAGCTCAAATGGGGAGAAGCCCGTAGAACTTTGGGGAATCTCTCGAACTGCAAACAGGTAAGGAAGCAACAAGTCCCAATCCTTCCCATCCCTGCTAACTTTTCTCAACATCCTCTTTAGGGTCTGGTTAAACCTTTCCTCCAGCCCATCTGTCTGTGGGTGGTACACTGACGTTCTCAGGGACCGTACCTTAAATAGCTGACATAGCTCTTTCATAATACGGGAAACAAACGGTGTCCCCTGGTCCGTGAGCAACGTCTTTGGTATCCCCACGCGTGTAAACATCTGAACCAACTCTTTCGCAATATTTTTAGCATTAGCCTTGCGTAGTGGGATGGCTTCAGGGTATCTGGTGGCATAGTCGAGGATGACAAGGTGCCCTCGAGCTGTTTTCTCTAAGGGACCCACTAGGTCCATGCCAATCCTCTCAAAAGGAACGTTGACTATGGGGAGAGGTATGAGTGGGGCTCTCAACTTCGGTCTTGGAGACGCCAGTTGGCATTCTGGGCAAGAAGCGCAATACCTTTTAACGCCCTCATATACCCCAGGCCAAAAGAACCTCCTGAGCACCCGTTCTTGGGTTTTTTCCACCCCTTAGTGTCCCCCCAGTAGATGAGAGTGAGAATAATTCAGCACTTTTCGGGTGCATGATGAAGGCATAACCAGTTGTTCGAGTTCTTGTCCCTCATCGGAGGTTACTCTATAAAGGAGATCGTTTTTGAGGATGAAGTAGGGATAGGCCTTTTCTGTTGCCCCTTCCACTGGTACCCTATTAACCTCTATAACTTTACTCCTGGCTTCCTGCAACAGGGAATCACCTGCCTGGTCTCGGCCAAAGCCACTACCCGAAATATCCAGGATATCTATAACCTCATCACCTTCACTGGTTGCCTCTGGGCCGGGTTCTGGTTGATCAACCTCTGCCTCATCTTCTGTCTGTCGTGTGGCCCCGCCTCTCCTAGACTGCTCCCCATGCTGATTTAACAGGACTTCATTGACAGCCCTATTAAATCTCAGCTTGCTCTCCCAGCGTTCCCGTCCTGTTTTACTTCTTTTTGGACTAGAGATATACAAGTCGGGATGAATAAAGGGAAATATTTCATGGACCCCTGTATTTCTCTGCTCCGCTTCCGGTTCCCCTTGTTCTCCCATCACAGGGGGTTGTAAAAGAGTGTGGAAGTTAGGGAAATTCCTTCCTATTATCAAAGAATATGGCAGACGAGGAACTACCACTGCTAAGGTCCTTACCAGACTGTCCTGTACTAACACCCCATCCACCAGGCCTGCTAGACAGACGAGTCCGCAAAAGTCTGAAGAATATTCCCCTAGCCCACACTGCATTGGCTCAGGAAGGTTGGGGCATCTCGCCCTGACATGTTCTTTTGCGCCACACTCAAAACAAGTTATGGAGTTTCTCCTAGGGTGATCCTCTTTCCCAGGGTTTTGACTTCTAGCGTGTGTTTTGGAAACACGGGCTCCTGATCCGAAGTCTGCTTCTAATCCACTCTTCCGGTCTCTGTATTTTCCCACTCAACCTAGTGAGAGATCGGTCCAAATCTTTGGCAGACAGATACCGCTCCACTTGAACGACCATGCTATCACAGTCCAGGGGGTTTCCCTGAGTGACCCACTCCCGGAGGCCATTTGGAAGCTCTCTCATGTAACGGTCAAGCACGAGCGTTTCTATGATCTGTGCAGGGGTTTGAGTCTCTGGTTTGAGCCACTTCCAAACCAGATGGATTAAGTCAAACATCTGGGATCTTGGAGCTTTTTCTTCCTTGAACCTCCAGTTGTAGAAACGCTGGGCCCTCACTGTGGCAGTCACCCCTAACCGAGCCAGGATCTCTACTTTCAGTTTGGGATAGTCTGCAGCAGATAGGTCTCCACATCATCATCTAGGGCAGTGTTTCTCAACTCCAGTCCTCGGGGCGCACCAACAGGTCATGTTTTCAGGATTTCCCTCAGATCAAACTGCTGTGGTAATTACTAAGGCAGTGAAACTGATAAAATCACCTGTGCACATTAATGGAAAGCCTGAAAACAAGACCTGTTGGTGCGCCCCGAGGACTGGAGTTGAGAAACACTGATCTAGGGTCATTTTCTGCAGACAGCTACTTGCACGTATTTGGCTTACCCCCCTTGCTGGTGGGTTAGGAGATCCTTGGGCAGTCATCTGTTCCAGGGTTACTTTGAGAACCGCATGATCTGCCTTTTGTGCTTCAGTTAAAACCTCAACCTGCAAAGCCAGGAGTCTGTTGGTCTCTTGTTGCGCTGCAGCTGAGGCAGCTACCTTTCTATTAGTCTCTTGCTGCACAGAGGCAGCTTTTATCAGGGCTTTCACAATATCTTCCATTCTCAGGGTCCTGTACCTTTAAGGCCACTGTGAGAAATTGGCCGGTACAACAACTATCCCACTGCTGCCACCACTTGTAGGAAAATGGCGAATAAATGCAGCTTTATTGCGTCCAATTAAAAAAAAGACAAACAGGCCTACTCCACCTTAGGAGGCTAACTAAACAAGAGCGTCCCTCACTACACTTTACTAGAGCGTTTATTCTGGCTTCTAGTACAAACAAACAAAAACCACAGTCCGATATAAGCAATTGTTCTGACAGACCTTAATTCCACGAATACGCAGACACTCTCCAGTCTGTGTTCATCCAGTGCAGCCTGGATCTCGCTCTGGGCTCTCTCTCCCTCCACACTATCCGGTGCAGGCTAATTAATCGAGAGAGAGAAGGTTTACCTGTTGGGCCAGGCTTAACCCTTTCCAAGATGGGGAAAGCTGCCCTTTCCAACCTCTCACTGACATACAGAGTCGTGTACCCTGTCACAGTAGTATACATAGCGTAATCCAGTACAACTCATATTTATTGTTTAAAAGCATCTCACGATAACAAACTTACAATACATAAATAAAACGAGGGCATGTATTTTTATACTAAGACAATCATGCTCTCCTGTCAAATGGGGAGAAGCCCGTAGACCGAGGCTCTGGACAGCAAGAGAATCATATCCAAAGCTGACTCGCAGATAAACTTAAGGCCCTGTACCAACTGGCCGGCCAGAGCCACCTCGTCCGAGGGAGTCTGTCTTTCCTTTAACCCATGGTGAAGCAATTTTTCCCATTCAGTGAGAGTCTGAGACACCAGGGCCTCAACCATAGTTGGCCGCATTGCCGAGCCCCCCACCGTGTATAGGTAGCGAGTGACGGCCTCAGCCTTCTTGTCCGCAGGGTCCTTGAAAACAGGAGCACCTTCCACCGGAATCGTGGTTACCTTATTCAATCTGGACACAGGGGGGGGGTCCACTATTGCAGGGGAGGCCCATCTTTTCAGGACACTCTCCTCAAAGGGGTAACAGACCATTAAACTTTTAGGGACCTTCTGTGGCTTGTCCCACTCCTTGTATAATAGCTTGTCTAGATAAGACACACAAGGAAACACCCTAGCAGTGCGGGTCGGCTTACGTAACCCGAATGGGACCGACATCCCTGTCGCGTCCGCAGACTTCTCCATTTTTAGAGTATCTCGCACTGCGGTGATAAGATCACCTACCAGAGCCCTTGCGTGCGCTGACCAGGACCCAGAGTCATCTTCACTGTCCGACCGGTCTCTGTCGGAATCCTCTGATATGTCAGAACCAGGTCCATGAGCCATATCTGGGCCCGGCTCCGCATCCGAGTTGTCCCCAGAAGATGGGGGAGGGGGCACTTTTTACCCCCCGTGTTCCCACGCACCTCTTCCACCTTGGCAACAAAGGCCTCCATGATTGCCGACATAGCGTCCACCGATACAGTGGGTGCAGAGGCACCAGTTGCCAACTCAGGTGTTTCAGGGGGAGAGGCATCCGCTTCTGACTCCATGCTGACCCACGTGCCTGACACCCACAGGGGCTCCAGGCAAAGAAACAGCCCACCCTCCTAGCTGCCACAGAGACGAGGGGCCCCCCCAGAGGACTCACCACCCTAGAATGGTCACCGCAAAGCTGCTGTCCACCTTCCGCCTAAGGTGCTTCTTCCACAGCCGCCTGTGTCAGTCTGAGCCTCTGCAGCATGTGCCTGTTGATTTGCGCCGGTTAAAAGCACACTAGAGGCCAAAAACTACCACAAAATGGCCGCCGAGCAGCCGTACTGTAAAATGGTGCAGACCCACAAGAAAATGGAAAAAGCGTCAGAGGCCAAACCAGCACGAACCACAAGAAAAATGGCTGCCGAGCGGCAGATAGAGGCCAGACCAGCACGGACCACAAGAAAATTGCCGCAGAGCAGCAGATAGAGGCCAAACCAGACGCTGGGCATGGGTAAAATGGCCGCCGACTGCATGGAGGGAGAACACATGTCAGTCCACTAACACCCCAGGAAGCGGACCCACAGTGCAGTTCCCCACCCCAGATGGAGCCCCCCCCAGGTAGACCCCTGGCCCCCTGCAGCTAGCCTGGCTCTGAGTCCAGGGAGGAGGGAAGGGAGAGAAGAAAGGAAGGTTGAAACCCCCTACTCGACCTCCCCAGCAATGCCCAGCTATGTCCTCCTGTCTGAGCAGGGGACTACTACTTACCCATCCTGCGAGGATTATGCTGGAAGAATCCCAGACAGACCATCTTCCGCGTGGTTACGGAGGTCATTGTGGGCCCGGCATGCTGCGACTGGGCCATATAGACCAGTCATATGCGTGCCCTGGAGCGTGTAGCTCACCGGCCACCCGTAGAGCGAAGGGGCATGTCGTGGACGCTCGCTGGCGGAAACTGGGGAGACTACAAGGATCTGGGATCCAGCCTGTCACCCAGTCGGCAGTTGATAGAAGATCACAGGAACAAGTAGCATAAAAAAAAATAGAAAAACTCCAGGAACATGGACCCAAAGTCTGTCAGTGTGTTACAATACATTCACTCCGCTGGCTGAGAACGGCAGCTCGGGTGGCCGGCACGGCCGGATATAGTACTGCAGCGATGAGCTCTGTTCAGGGCTGACAGTCTGTGTGTCTGAGTTCAGCCCAGCCCCTCCCTCCTCCACACAAAGCTCTATCAGAGGCTCTCTCTTTCCCCGCCCACACTTCTGGCAGAACGTGCGTTGTCTGTGAAGAAGATATGTGGGCGGGAAAGTTATAACAGAGCAGTCTGCTCGGTCGGCATCCACAGCCTTAGAAAAAAAGGTGCTGTGTAATGTAAGGGATCCAGTGGTGCAGGGTGCTGTGTAATGTAAAGGGGAGTATGTGCTGTGTAATTTAAAGGGTTCCAGTGATGCAGAGTGCTGTGTAATGTAAAGGGGTCCAGTGATGCAGGGTGCTGTAAGGGGTCCAGTGGTGCAGGGTGCTGGGTAATGTAAAGGGGTCCAGTAATGCAGGGTGATGTGTAATGTAAGAGTTCCAGTGATGCAGGGTGCTGTGTAATGTAAAGGGTTCCAGTGATGCAGGGTGCTGTGTAATGTAAGGGTTCCAGTGATGCAGGGTGCTGTGTAATGTAAAGGGTTCCAGTGATGCAGGGTGCTGTTTAATGTAAATGGGTCCAGTGATGCAGGGTGCTGTGCAATGTAAAGGGGTCCAGTGATGCAGGGTGCTGTGTAATGTAAGGGATCCAGTGGTGCAGGGTGCTGTGTAATGTAAAGGGGTGCAGGGTGCTGTGTAATGTAAAGAGGTCCAGTGATGCAGGGTGCTGTGTAATGTAAGGGATCCAGTGGTGCAGGGTGCTGTGTAATGTAAAGGGGAGCATGTGCTGTGTAATTTAAAGGGTTCCAGTGATGCATGGTGCTGTGTAATGTAAAGGGGTCCAGTGATGCAGGGTGCTGTGTAATGTAAGGGTTCTAGTGGTGCAGGGTGTTGTGTAATGTAAAGGGGTCCAGTGATACAGGGTGCTGTGTAATGTAAAGGGTTCCAGTGGTGCAGGGTGTTGTGTAATGTAAAGAGGTCCAGTGATGCTGTGTAATGTAAAGGGGTCCAGTGATGCAGGGTTCTGTGTAATGTAAGGGATCCAGTGATGCAGAGTGCTGTGTAATGTAAGGCGTCCAGTGGTGCAGGGTGCTGTGTAATGTAAGGGATCCAGTGGTGCAGGGTGCTGTGTAATGTAAGGGTTCCAGTGGTGCAGGGTGCTGGGTAATGTAAAGGGGTCCAGTGATGCAGGGTGCTGTGTAATGTAAGGGTTCCAGTGATGCAGGGTGCTGTGTAATGTAAAGGGTTCCAGTGATGCAGGGTGCTGTGTAATGTAAGGGTTCCAGTGATGCAGGGTGCTGTGTAATGTAAAGGGTTCCAGTGATGCAGGGTGCTGAGTAATGTAAAGGCTTCCAGTGATGCAGGGTGCTGTGTAATGTAAATGGGTCCAGTGATGCAGGGTGTTGTACAATGTAAAGGGGTCCGGTGATGCAGGGTGCTGTGTATTGTAAAGGGGTGCAGGGTGCTGTGTAATGTAAAGGGGTCCAGTGATGCAGGGTGCTGTGTAATGTAAGGGATCCAGTGGTGCAGGGTGCTGTGTAATGTAAAGGGGAGCATGTGCTGTGTAGTTTAAAGGGTTCCAGTGATACAGGGTGCTGTGTAATGTAAAGGGGTCCAGTGATGCAGGGTGCTGTGTAATGTAAGGGTTCCAGTGGTGCAGGGTGTTGTGTAATGTAAAGGGGTCCAGTGATGCAGGGTGCTGTGTAATGTAAAGGGGTCCAGTGATGCAGGGTTCTGTGTAATGTAAGGGATCCAGTGGTGCAGAGTGCTGTGTAATGTAAGGCTTCCAGTGGTGCAGGGTGCTGTGTAATGTAAGGGATCCAGTGGTGCTGGGTAATGTAAAGGGGTCCAGTGATGCAGGGTGCTGTGTAAGGTAAGGGTTCCAGTGATGCAGGGTGCTCTGTAATGTAAAGGGTCCAGTGATGCAGGGTGCTGTGTGGGGCCCAGAGGTGCAGGGTGCTTTGTAATGTAAGGGGTCTAGTGGTGCAGGGTACTGTGTAATGTAAGGGTTCTAGTGATGCAGGGTGCTGTGTAATGTAAGGGTTCCAGTGATGCAGGGTGCTGTGTAATGTAAAGGGGTCCAATGATGTAGGGTTCTGTGTAATGTAAGGGATCCAGTGGTGCAGGGTGCTGTATAATGTAAAGGGGTGCATGTGCTGTGTAATTTAAAGGGTTCCAGTGGTGCAGGGTGCTGTGTAATGTAAAGGGGTCCAGTGATGTGTAATGTAAAGGGGTCCAGAGCTGTGGGGTGCTGTGTAATGTAAAGGGGTCCAGAGCTGTGGGGTGCTGTGTAATGTAAAGGGGTCCAGAGCTGTGGGGTGCTGTGTAATGTAAAGGGGTCCAGAGCTGTGGGGTGCTGTGTAATGTAAAGGGGTCCAGAGGTGCAGTTGTGTAGAGGGGGTACACAGTGACAAAGAGATATTGAAAGATGCAGGGGGCACAGTGGGGTGTTTTTACATTTTAACCTGGGGGGGCAGAAGCACCCCCCCCCCCGAAAAAATTTCAGCGGACACCCATGATAAGGACGTTCTTGGAACTTTTGAAGAACTTTTTCAAGTCCTTTTGAATGAATGAATGAATGAATGAAAAATTTATAAAGCGCGGCACATGCGAACTGAATCGCTTCTGGGCGCTAGTTGTTCGTGTCTCATGAGCAAAAGAGCAGAGTTTTGATCTGTCTTCTGAAAGTCAGGTGGTTTTCCTCCAACCGAATGCTGGTTGGTAAAGCGTTCCATAATCTAGGACCTTGAAAGGCAAACCTTCTTTCTCCTTTAGACTTGTATTTGGTACCTTGACCAGATTTTGGTCGGTGGATCGCAGAACACGATTCGAGTTGTGAGGTTCTATCTTGTCGCAAAGATATTGCGGAGCCTTCCCATGGATGCACTTATGTGTCAGGCAGAGTGCTTTGAATGCAATTCTGTCTTTTACTGGCAACCAGTGAAGGGTTCTCAACGAAGGTGAGATTGATTCCCATTTTTTTTTCCCAGTCACCAGTCTGGCGGCCGTATTCTGAACGACTTGCAGACGGGAAATTTGGTACTTTGGGAGTCCGAGGTAGAGGGCGTTAGCATAGTCCAATCTGGAGTTCACAATTGTTCCCACCACGACTGCTACGTCTTCTTTGGGGATAAATGGAATAAGTCTGCGTAGTAGGCGCAACAAATGGTGAGAACTACTGACCCTATTTGTGCATCCATTGTCATGAAGGTGTTGTGCCAGTTGACTCTTTCGGCTGGCGTGAAACATAAGGAGTTCTGTTTTTGAATTGTTGAGTTTCAGATAACTCTTAGTCATCCAGTTTTCTATCAAAGAGAGACATTTCTCTAAACTGGGATGATGATCCTTTTTGTCGCAGATGCGAAAATAGATTTGCGTATCGTCTGCATAAGAGTGATAAAGTAGATCTTGGCTACTGATAATATCAAGAAGAGGGCGAAGATAAATGTTGAAAAGCACCGGCGACAGGGGGGATCCTTGGGGGACTCCACATGACACCGTACGCTTTTCCGACGTGAAAGATCCTAGTTTAACTGTTTGTGATCGGTTTTCAAGAAAAGAAGAAAACCATGGTAAATCACCTTCGGCGACTCCTGCTACCGTGGCTAGTCGCATCAGTAACAGTTTGTGGTCTACCGTGTCGAAGGCTGCGCTTAGGTCCAGCAGAACCAGGAGACAAGATTCTCCTTCGTCTGCGGCCTCGAGAGCATCGTCCCATATTTTGAGTAAGGCCGTTTCTGTCCCCTGTCCGGGACGGAAGCCTGATTGTAATGGATCCAGTAGATTGTGGGCATCCAGATGCTGTTGCAGCTGTTGTACCACAACTTTCTCCATTATCTTGGAGAGAACATTTAGGCCTGTTATGGGACGGCGGTGAGTTGGGTCCTTGGGATCCAGGTTAGGTTTTTTCAAGATGGGCTGGATTGTGCCCTCTTTCAACAGGGATGGCACTATGCCTTCCTTAAATGACTGGTTTATAAGCTGGGATGGGTGGTGCCAGGATGTCGGCACATTCCTTCAACAGTTTGGTGGGGATGATATCATTGGGCGATGTGCTGTTCCGCAACGCACCAATGATATTTTTTGTGGTATCGATAGAGATCGGTTCCAGAGTGAACTTTGTTGATTGTAGAACGTTTCTGTGGGTATTTTGTGGTTGATTGACGGTGGGGTTGTTTTGCATGATGCTTTCACGGATTCTTTCAATTTTGTTGATGAAGAAATCCGATAGTTCATTACAGAACTCTTGGGTGTCTGAGTTGGGGACTTCAAGACATCCTGGATTCATGGTCTGGGTGACCATCTTGAAGAGCTCGCGGGGACGGTTTAGGGCGCTGTTAATCGCCATAGAAAAATGATGTTTCTTGGCTTTGAAGATTTCTTTATGATATCGTGTTGTTATTACCTTGTAGGTGATGAGGTTATCCTCTGAAGGGCTTCTTTTCCAGGCGGCTTCCGCCCTTCTGCGCTCTTGCTTCAGAAGCGCCAGCTGGTTGTTGAACCAGCCGGACTTTTTTTTCCGGATGCAGGCTTTGCGTTTCGGTGCTACTAAATCGGCTGACTGTAGCAGGGCTGCGTTTATAGCATCCAGTGTATCTGCGGCTGTTTGATGTGGATGGATTGTTTTGATTCTGTTTCCCAAGGTAGATTTGAAGAGTTCCGAATGGAGCTTCTTCTGAGATCTAGTCCAGTGTATTGTCACCGGCTTGGGTGCTTTTATCACTGGGGGAATTTTGGAGATTATGAAATTAATTGCATGGTGGTCTGTCCATGGCAATGGTTCATTTTCTAAAATGCTTATTTTCAGATTTTGTCTGAAAATTAGGTCAAGTGTGTGACCTGAAGCATGTGTTGGCCCACATATAAGTTGCTGTAGCCCTAATCCTTCCAGGTGATCGATGCAGGCGTCCACAATGGGATCCTGTGAGGAGTTGGCCCACAGATTAAAGTCCCCGAGCAGCAAAAGGTGTTTGCTGTTAAGGGTATAAGTGGATATAAACTCCGTTAATGACGGCAGAAGCTGCGATTTTGGCCCAGGTGGCCTATAGCAGAGGAGAATGTGAACAGTCTCCTGGGGATTGGTTTGAAGTTGCAGGGTAAGGGTTTCCATAAATGGAAGGGGATTTTGAAGGGCTGGCTTAGTGATTGCAATGTGATTCTTGTGAATCACCGCCAGGCCTCCTCCTCTTTGCCCTATTCTGTTTTCCATTATAATGCGATAGTTTTCTGGCACCAATTCTCCGAGAATGGTGTTGCAGTCGTCTGAGAGCCAGCTTTCTGTAATAGAGGCAGTCTAGATCGTTCTGTAGTAAGAAATCATGGATTTCTGATCGGTGTTTTACTGCCGATCTTGTGTTGATCAAAGCACATGATATGTGCTTAAGCTGGGTTGAATAGTTGAAATTTTTGATCGTCGATCGACTCTCAAAAGTTGCTCTATTTTTAAGGCCTTTTTGGTGACGGCTGGTAATGCTGTTGCGAACTGTCTCAGACCCCGAATAGAGTCCGCCGAGTATCGCAGATTAGCCATTGTCGCCAGTCACCAGGAGGGGGGGGGTGATGATTAAATTACGATGGAGGGAGGATTCGCTGAATCCTCTCTCGTAGCCTTGGTCCAGAGGAAGGCAAAAAAACCCTGCCAGTGCTGAGCCAATGTGATGTCGCAGGGATAAAAATTCCTTCCTGATCCCTGAGAGGCGATCGGACAAAGCCCTGGATCAAGTACTGTTGGATTGAGGGAGGAAGGGGGGATGAGAGGTGTCCCTATTGCTGGGGTGTACCAAGATGGCCGCCGACTGAGACACAGGCCTCAGGTTTGGGGCTGTTTAATTAGGTGGGTGAGCTGGAAAATTAGTAATCCGGGGAGGATGGGGTCCTCCAGGGATAGGGGGGATGAATCTGGGCGAATTCCAGAGATTCCCGGCTGTTTCTATGCCTAAATGTGGCGCGCCGCTAGGCCGCGCGCGGTCTTTCCTAGTTGCGGCGGCCGCGAATGAGGCCTGGTCGGCGCGGATGCTGGAAAAATCGCGAAACGCCGTGAACCAAACGTTTCTATCAATCAGCCAGGGGGTCCAGGCTGATTGAGGGTGACAATGTGGGGCACGATGCGGCTAAACAAAAGAGTTATCAGCCGCAATTGGATTGCTGAAATGGCTGTCCTGAAAAGGACGGTGTGACGGTATCGGTATGATATCCCCGTCAACGTTCCCTTCTTCCCATAACGAAAATCACCCCAATATTCCACGAGGAGGGATATCCCTGGAATCGCCCAGAAAGCCACACATGAGACCAGCTTACTGCTTGAACAACACAGAGTTTTAATCATAAGAAACCAGAGCTTATATGTGGTTACAACTGTTACAATGACAAATCTCCGCCCCCCTCACACAGTGGGGGGTCTTCAATACAGCTCCTTTGAAATAAAGATATTTCTTTGAACTACTCAGTAGCTAGCCGGTTCGGCTCCGCATATAGAGAGATAATTATCACAAGGAAGCAATCAGCATAATTAACACAAGCCACTTATCTAATCACAGTAACCAGTAAACACAGGGCTAGAACAATTAACATTTGAAACAGGGCTAGCTGCAGAAGAGTAATTACAATTAACAGCCTTAAACAAGCAGGGAGGATTAAACTGAAGCATATAGGTAAAAAGTCCGTCACAATGGCCCCCTTTTTTCTCCCTGCTCCGGCAAACCCGGTTGGACCTTCCCTGGTCCAGTAGGGTTGACGGGTTCAGAGCTTTAAGTCCGAGGTTAACTCCATTTGGCATGACTGACCTCCCTTGACAACTGCTCCCGACTCAGGTATGCCGCCGTGGTCGTCAGATCACACGCCGGTCAGTCCCCAAGTCTTTGTGCGATCTGCAAAGTCACCAGAAGTCAGTGTGAAGACGGCGAATGGGTCTGTGCGCCGCCGTCTAGGTGTCCCGCTATGGGAGGGGCAGGTTATGGCTCTGAAGTGACAGTCACAGGAGATTCATAAAAAGAAAAAGTTATATTTGTTGAAATGCTGTAGCACTGGTGCTCAGAGTCCGGGGGGGGGGGAGGGGAATCAGAGCCCCATAAGGTCAGCCACCCCCTGCTCCCTCCGCAGCCGCCGGTTCTCCTCTTGGAGCTTCTCCAGCTCCATCTCCAGTTCATGGAGCCTGGGGGGGTCAGCCCGCTGTGACCTCAGGTGGTTGTTCTCCTCCTCCATGCGGCTTATGCACTCCTCCAGCTCTATGTACTCACGGATCAGATCCTGCTTGCTCATGTCCTGCAGGCTCTCCACGTGGTCCTTCATCATCAGGAACTGGGTGGTGGTGTAAGGGGCCACCGGTGGGCCCTTGGCGAACATCTCGGCCCGCATCTGGGGCGCCCGCTGCGATTCCATCTCCTCCAGTCGCTTCTTCTCCTCCCAGGTCCGCTGGTTATATGACTTCCAGGACCTCTTCTTCTTGGAGGGTAGCTGGCGGTGCCTCTTTCTGCCCAGCTCCCTCCAGGGCCCCTCCGGCTCATGGCTGTCGCCCATGACCAGCTGACAATGGTGTTCCCTGTTGTCCGTAATAACAGATTGTACCATGAGGGCTTCGTAAGGGGTGCCCAATGGTTCTTCCTGACCCAGCTCTTGGGGATCCCAAGCCGAGTCTACACAATGGGCTGCTGCTGGCGGGCGGTACCCAGGTTGAGACCAATTTGACCTGGTGTTGTCATTCATGGGGCAATTCTGCTTGAAGTGACCCAACTGTTTGCACCGGAAGCAGCGTTGTTCGTTGCCCTCCTGGCGATGATAGCGAGGGCTAGATGTCACCGGTCTGTTAGGAGGTTGGTATCTAGCGGTTGGTGTGTGTGAGGGCACCGTTTGTGGTGGAGGTTGTTCCTGTGGTGTGACCTGGTTCGTCTTGCGAGTATCTGCATATTCATCCGCCAACTTCGCGGCCTCTGGTAGAGTCATGGGCCTGCGATCTCTCACCCAATCCTTGACGTCCGTCTGGATGTGATTGTAAAATTGCTCCAGGAGCATTAGTTGCAAAATGTCCTCTGCGGTGGTGGCCTGGCTGCTGTTAGCCCAGTTAGAGGCCGACCGGGACAATTGGCATGCCCATTCCGCATAAGAGTCTTTCGTGGTTTTGCGTGAGTCCCTGAACTTCTGTCGGTGGGACTCTGGGGTTACTGCATAACGAGCCAGGAGCACTTCTTTAACCCGGGCGTAGCTATGGATATCCTGATCTGGCACGGTCCGGAAAGCATCAGAAGCTTTGCCTGACAGTTTGCCTGACAATATTGCAACCCAGTCTCCTCTAGCTATTCGGTGCAGGTTACATTGTCGCTCAAAATCCGCCAGGAAGTTATCAATCTCACAGTCCTTTTCATCAAAAGCTTTAAAAGCGCTAAACGGAATCTTCCTTGCGTCTGCTGTGCTGTACTCACTGTTCGTAGAAGGTGCGGCTGCTTGTTGGACTGCTGCCAGTTTTAACTGTAGCTCTGCGTCCCTTATTTGTTTATCCTTCTGTAGCTCTGCGTCTCTTATTTGTTTATCCTTCTGTAGTTCTGCGTCCCTTATTTCTTTAGCCTTCTGTAGCTCTGCGTCCCTTATTTCTTTAGCCTTCTGTAGCTCTGCGTCTCTTATTTGTTTATCCTTCTGTAGCTCTGCGTTTACTAACATGTCCATCACTTTCAGTACCACATCTGGCGTTGGGTTCGGGCCGAACCACGCTAGCTTCTCTCTCATTAGCTTGTTGGCTGGCGATTCCTCCTCCTGAATCACTGGTGTCTCCATCTCTTGTACTGCTGGCGTTGCTGCAATCCCGTCCTCCTGGTCTAGCTCCATTGATTCTGCTATGATGACCCGCTTGGTTTTGTTGCTAGCAATCCTTCCACGAACTTCCAGTAGTTCTTCCAGTGTCTGCTTGGTATCCGGGTGTGAAGGGGAATAGAAGGGAAAATCCCACTGCTACCAACCAATTGTGACGGTATCGGTATGATATCCCCGTCAACGTTCCCTTCTTCCCATAACGAAAATCACCCCAATATTCCACGAGGAGGGATATCCCTGGAATCGCCCAGAAAGCCACACATGAGACCAGCTTACTGCTTGAACAACACAGAGTTTTAATCATAAGAAACCAGAGCTTATATGTGGTTACAACTGTTACAATGACAAATCTCCGCCCCCCTCACACAGTGGGGGGTCTTCAATACAGCTCCTTTGAAATAAAGATATTTCTTTGAACTACTCAGTAGCTAGCCGGTTCGGCTCCGCATATAGAGAGATAATTATCACAAGGAAGCAATCAGCATAATTAACACAAGCCACTTATCTAATCACAGTAACCAGTAAACACAGGGCTAGAACAATTAACATTTGAAACAGGGCTAGCTGCAGAAGAGTAATTACAATTAACAGCCTTAAACAAGCAGGGAGGATTAAACTGAAGCATATAGGTAAAAAGTCCGTCACAGACGGTCATCAGCGGTTCCTGGGGGGTGGATGGCCCTGAAAGACAGGGTCTTACCTGAGAGTCGTTGGTCCTGGTTGCTGTAGCAGTGTACAAGTGTTGCAGCAGGGGGCTGATGGAACCTGTCTGACTGACTAATCAATCTGAGTGAGAGCAGACTCGAGAGGTGTCCGCTCCCCCCACTGTGCTCGGCTGACTAACTGTACAGAGCTCCTGTCACACACGTCGGATGTGCTTGACCATGTGTGCCGATTGCTCTGAGAAGCTGGAGACCTTTTCCCATTGTAAATGATAGGATCGTACTGGGGGTCTCCTATATCAAATGATTGAAGAATAAGGCAGAGAGATTATTCCTGGGGAATGGGGTCTAGCCCTACATAAGCTCTCAAAAGTCAAAGTATATGGGGTAGGTATTTTTTTTTTATCAGTGAAAAGGGTTAACTCATGTAGGGCGGCATGCAGTTGCCATCATCCCTTGATCAATCAAAAACTGAAAAGACCTCAAAGGGGTGGGATTTTTAGGGCAACAAATATTCAACTCAAAACTTCATAAAAAATTACAACATTTATTACACAATATAAATAGAAACGATCTCAATAATAAGAACATGAAGATTTATAAGGGAAATTGTATAACAAAGTGATACTATCCGTCAAACAATGCCCGTCACCACAGGGCTGGTGGCACGTAAGACGGATAAGCCAACGTGTTTCGAATGTGTGACATTCTTCTTCAGGGTGATTTACAGTATCAATATCTAAAATGAGAAATACAAATAAATACATCTCAAATATTCCAGAAAAAATAACCATCACAATCCCACATCCCCAGATGTAGATATAATGATGATACACTTTTCCTTTAAAAGATAGATGTATACCCAATGTCTTGAGATTTTATCAGTTGGCGGAGGAAGTGCATAACTTTTAGATAACTGTAATGTTCTCGTAGAGGAATATCATGGGAAGATCTAAGAGATTCAAAAGACAATATTCTCATGGGGGTGGAAGAAAGAATGAATATCAGTGAAACCATTCTCAGTCCACCAGGAGAATTGCTTAGGATTGTTGCAACTGGGAGTCCCACAGGTGGAGAGAGTGGGTCAAGCATGGTCCAAGTCCAGTCAGGCGATCTATAGGAGGGAGCCAGGGTAATGATGGCACAGGAATAGGATGGGAGTCTACCAAGTCTATAATGGCCCATAAAGGCAATTGATATGTGTCATGGAGATGGGATAATGGGGCTATGGTTGCCTGTAAGTTGGGAACCGAACCAAATTAATCCTCTGAGTGTATAAAACCTGTTTATTGATTCAGGGGCGAACCGAGCCCCATATAAATTTCAAAAGTTTATGTTGATGATTACGCAATATATGGGAGGGAATCAAGACCGGCAATACCCTGAAAAAATATAGTAATTTCGGAAGATAAGACATACGTACCGCAGCAATCCTGCCCAACCAGGATAATGGGAGAGGAGACCCGGAGGACAGCATATCTCAGGTTCCTGAAGAGAGGGGGGGAAATTTGCCTGATATAGTCCGTCATATTTAGGAGTAAGTCGAACCCCCAAATAAGGCAAAGAGGGAAGCCACTGAAAAGGGAAAGACTCTTTCAAGGCGATAATTCGTGGGAATTAGGATTCACTGACATAGCTTTAGACTTATTGGGGTTAACATGTAGACCTGAAATGGATGCAAAAGAACTTAAAAGATGTAATAAATTAGGGAGGGAAACCCTAGGCATCATCAAGGTTAGCAGAATGTCATCCGCAAATAATGAGATCTTGTGGGCAGACCCAGCAACCACATCCAGATATAAAAGGTATTGAGAACGAATCGCTTCAGCCAAAGTCTCCAGAGCCAGGACAAAAAGTAGTGGCGAAAGCGGACAACCCGAACGAGTACCCCTCCGGATCGGGAGAGAGATGATTCAAATCCATAATATCTCATTTTGGCTTGGGGGGCATCATATAATGCCGTCAACCAAGTAAAACAAACAAAGTACCAAACCCATAGTGCCAGAGAAGGGACATAAGGTAAGACTACGACAGGGTGTCGAACGCTGTGAAATCCAGTGACAAAAGCATTGTTTCCAACGAATGGGCAAGTTGTTGCAGTTGTATAATTTGTCTAATGGCATCACCGGCCTGTCTATGGGGCACAAATCCCACCTGGTCCTTTTTAATCAAACGGGGGAGAAATTAATTTAGATGGTTGGCCAAAATTTTAGTAAGGATTTTCATGTCAATATTGATAAGGGAAATGGGTCTGAAGTTGGCCCAAGAAGAGCGGTCACAGTTCGGTTTTGGCAACATCACTATGTTCTCTGTCAAGAGATCAGGTGGAAGTCTCTGACCATTTTTAACTGAGTTATACATTGCTGTCAAAGGAGGGGCCAAAATGTCCACCAACTTTCTGTAATAGAGTGCTGTGAAGCCATCTGGCCCCGGCCGTTTGCCCACTTTTAATTCTTTAATGCCTTGCCTGACTTCAGATTCCTGAATGTCACGCATGGGTCCGCATGCGTGGTGGATAGTATCGAGCGGTGTAAAAAAGCCTCTATATCCTGATCACTCGCAAGGTTATGTGCTGAATAAAGAGTCGCCAGCCTGTGATGGAACTCATCCAGTATCCGGATTGGGTTACTGGTAAGGACACTATGAGTACGTAAGGTAATAGGAGTAAGTTTGGGATTAAAGGTACGCAGTCTCCTGGCCAGCATCATATTTGGTTTATTCGATTTCACGTACCAGTTCTGGTGGGACCAGCGCAAAGCACGATCCACCTTGTCGGTAAGGCATAAGTCCAATTCCATACCTACCTGATGCAAGAGATGACGATTAGCGGGAGTGGGGGTTTGTTTAAAAGTAGCAGAAATAGATTCTAGATGAGCATCTAGCGTCTGTTGTAACTGTTGGCGTTCCCTTTTACGCTCCATGGCCAGCTGTATAATGTGTCCCTTAAGTACGGCTTTATATGCCCCCCATAGAGTCACCGGGAAAGAGACAAAGTCTGAGTTAAGACGAAAATATTCCAGAGGTTTTTAGAAGATCATCTTGAATATCCTTAAGGGACAAGAGCAAGTCATTTCGTGACCCAGGGAGAATGGTGGGTCTTGCATAATAAGGACTGACAGACCACAAGAAGAGGGCCATGGTCTATCCATGGTGCAGTGAGAATAGAAGTTGAAGGGGGAGATGTTTTCTAAGCATGATCAATTCTGGAGTGAGAGTGATGCGGATGGGAATAGTATGTGTAGTCCCTACCCAGTGGATGTAGTTCTCTCCAGAGGTCTACCAGAGCATGAGAATATAGGGAGTGGGCACATTTTTTTGCAGCGGTTGATATGGCTACACGTTCTGAGGGATATTTATCCATGACAGGATTCAATACTACATTCGAGTCCCCTGCTAATAGCAGAATACCCCTTTGGTGGCATGTCAATAGGGAGCAGACATGGGTCAAGAAGGAACCAGGATTGGAGTTGGGCGCATAGTAGGTCATTATAGTGATCTCTGTATTATAAATGGTTCCCTGAAGCAAAATATATCTGGATCCTCTATCTGTTTGATACATTGGAAGGGGACAGATTTATGGAACACTGTGAGGACTCCCCTCTGCTTAGTTGGGCCCATGGCCAGAAAAACCTGAGGGTTTTGTGCACTAAAGTACTTAGGGCAGGCGGTGGAAGAGAAATGGGTCTCCTGGAGACACGCCATGTCTATATGCTGTTTGTACTCAGAGTCTCAGGTAATCGTGCTAGGGAAAGATCTGAGGGGAAAACGGGGACAGTGACCTGAGGTTTGCCGGGGTCACATGGTCAGTATGCCTAAAAGGGGCATACCCAAGTAGAAGTAAAAGAGAAGAAATAACAAAAAAAAGGGGATGGGTGGGTGGCACACGAGAAAACCCTCGCCCAGAAAGGAGGATGGAGGGCGGGTTTAAATACCTTGCGACGACTCCTACAAATTCAGGCTGTCCTGCAGTCAGTCTTTCACTTGTACTCAGAGTCTCAGGTAATCGTGCTAGGGAAAGATCTGAGGGGAAAACAGGGACAGTGACCTGAGGTTTGCCGGGGTCACATGGTCAGTATGCCTAAAAGGGGCATACCCAAGTAGAAGTAAAAGAGAAGAAATAACAAAAAAAAGGGGATGGGTGGGTGGCACACGAGAAAACCCTCGCCCAGAAAGGAGGATGGAGGGCGGGTTTAAATACCTTGCGACGACTCCTACAAATTCAGGCTGTCCTGCAGTCAGCCTTTCACTTGTACTCAGAGTCTCAGGTAATCGTGCTAGGGAAAGATCTGAGGGGAAAACGGGGACAGTGACCTGAGGTTTGCCGGGGTCACGTGGTCAGTATGCCTAAAATGGGTCAAAAATAATACAGTAGGATGACCTTGCAAAGAGATTGAAATGAAAGTAACCTCGGGCCGCCAATGCAAGAATGCCTGTGACAAACATTTGGATCCCCGGAT